>NC_081406.1:390866771-391240938 GCF_030272615.1 Cryptomeria japonica | reverse complement strand
GTATTTAAATGACTAAATTGTCTTATGGAATCAAGAAGGGCATTCTAATCACCTACATACTGTTTATCGTGCATTGTGAGCAATGATGTATGTTGGAGTATATCATCAAGTGATTAATTGAGATTTTGATATCTATTTCTATTTCAATCACAACCTCGTGAATATGAATATATCGTGAATGAGATATCTTAGATGAACGTTGGTCATGTACTAAGTGTATTCCTTGTATGTGTATGAGACACTATATCTCTCCCTTGTATATGTCTTCTTTCATAAAGTATAATTGCATATATTCTCATGTGTAAGGAAAAATATTTTATTGCATTAAATATGGTAAATAGTTGCAAGTTAGTATGAATTATGATAGCTTTAGTGTTGCATAAAATTTGGTTAAGAATGATATATATAAATAACTTAGTGGTCTAATATGTCTAGTGTACACTCTCTAACGTATTTAAGACATTGTATCCTTGGGTGTCATGCAATGATTACTCCCTTTGCTGTGGTTGATATTAGTCATCTTGTGATGTGGATTAGATGTGTTGGTTAATTTGCCTTGAGTTATTTGTGATTTGTATTTGATGTCATTGGGACTAATTTGATTTTTGGATTTCCTTATCCTAGGACTAGCCACTAAATTCTTTATTTTTTTTTATTTTTTTGGTTTTATCTATTTGGTGGCACTTGTCACACTTTATTTATTGTTGATTTTTCTAGGATTTTTTGTGATTTAACATTGAACTTGATAATCTTCCCATTTGGGCTTTCTCTATTGATGTCTATGGTGGTCATTTCAAATGTTTAGTATTGTGGGCCATAGTTTTGTGTTAAGTGTTTTCTCTATCATGTTCATATTGAACCTTTGATAGTGTGTCTAAGGGAGGACTCCAAATGAAGTGCATTAGACATAGTTGGCAATTAGATAATCCTAATGTTGGTTGAGGAAATGAAATATGTTTTCTTCAAGATGAAATGCATTCGTAATCTTTTAAATTATGTGAAATGTTAGATAGAAGCATGTTTGGATTAAAGAAGTTTGTATTATATGAAATAGTTAAATGCTAGTGAACTACAAATTTAGTGTCTTCAATGAATGTTTATGCATGCTTCATGTATAACTATTTAATAAGGATGTTTATGAATAACTTTTTGAGTGAAGAGTGCATCAAGTGCTTGTAACATGTAGTGAGCTTCACTTTTTCTCTGTAGTTGAGACTATGTTGTGCTTCATGCTTAGTGCTTTTAGTGTAGATATCGTAATGTTTAATATGCCATGAATATTTTTTTCTATTATGATAATGGACTATGGATTTTGGATATTGTATGATATCTTAATTGCGATCAAATTTGAGAAACTTGTTCAGAGAAACATTCCACTCATATAGATGTATGATGTGACTTCTTTGGTAATATAGAGGAGTGTGTGTGTTTGATGTCATGTGAAATGTATATATATCTTCCTTAATATGTATGTATGTGTTAAATAAGTGTTTCCATTCTTAAAAGTGTGAGTTACTATGTTTTGTGTTTTATGGATATCAACCCGGTGATGGGAGTTGTGATTGAATTTTTTTATCTTGCAAGAATGTTAAAGTTATTGTCTCTTAAAGGTATTTGAGTAAATTAGTATGCTTATTGTAGTTGGTGTTTTATCTTTTGTGTAATGCATTAATTTGATTAATTGAAGAATGTAAAGGAAAAATTTTGTTGTTACTATCTTACTTTGAGTTAGGAAAATGATTGGACTAAGATTTTTTTATTGGTTGACGAATCCTATAAATAGGAGATTAGGTATATTGCTTGTATTTATCTTAAAAGAAATGTATAATTTGGTATTATTCAAATAAGTTTCAAGACTAACATGTGCATTCTTTAATCCTAACTTTGAAACTTCCAGGAGTATGTCGAGTGTTGGGGGGGGGGGGAGAGGATGTAGTGCCCTTCCTTGATTCATCCTTTATGATAGCATGTGTTAAATACTTATGAACTTGTTTGTATTCTTGATATTCCTTGCTTGTTTCAATATTTATATTGGTATTCTCTTTGATATTAGTGGATTGATTTTGATTACTATGATGATGTTGTTTCTATACTTTGGATTAATTATTAAAGTTAAGTTTATGATTAGCTTCGTAATTATTCACTATTTAGGAGATGTGGTTCATGTTTATTTTTTATGATGATTTATATTGTCCTAACCCTAATTTAGTGTCTACATTAGATGTGGATGATGTTGATGTTATTTTCTGTGTTATGTCATTTATATGATGTCTTACTCTTGTGGATGAGAAAGGGATGATGTCACATCACTCATATATGAGTTGGGTGTGATGTTGTGATTCTCTTTCACCTGCTTGTGTATCTTATGTTTATATATATGTTGTGTATATATGTTTGATGTTATATAGGATACAAGTACTAGGCATTGACTCCATTTGATTCCATTTGGTTTCACAGGTTTGAACATGCCTTTAATCCCAATGCCAGTTGATCGGAGGTGACATAAGGCCTTACCACATTCTAAACCTAGTTGGTGTCTCGTCAGCTTCAATGTTTTAGCCTTAGTCATCTTGTTGGGATTTATGTGATCTACGTTTGACATATTTTATTTAATTTTAAGTTTGGTTGATATTATATGATTGAGGTCAATAATAAATATATTATTATGCATAGCCTTTGCATAAGTGATTAATTATGTTATATATATGTATATTGCGAGTCTTAAAATATTATTATAATGTTATTTTATGGAATTAAATTATTTGATAATTTATGTTTAATTATGGATTTAATTTTTATTTAATTTTATTAGTTATTTTAAAGTTGTAATTTCATAATTAATTATTATTATCTTTTCTTTTTATTTGTGGATAGATTTGATTGTGTGTTGAATGGAAAGTTTCTAATTTAGTTCTCATTCGAGAGGAAAGGATGTGTTTTTCGGTTTTGTATGTATTTTTGTTGATTTGGAGGGTGGGTTTTGGAGTTTTTTGGGATGGTGGTTTTTGCAAAAAAAAAGTTGAAAAATTTAGAATGCTGTAGAAATTTTGGGGAAGTTTGGATTTGGTTTTTGAAAAGGGAATTTTGAGCTTAGATTTTAAAGGATTCTTCTTGTGCATGCTTTAGAGTGTGTAATAACCCACCATAATTTACTCAACAAAAATTGACCATTCTTTTTATAACATTTATTCAATAATTTAAATAGCTTATCCAAAAATATGATAGAATTGTATTTAAATCAAAAGTGATAAAGGAGGGTTGTGACATCCTCCCCCCCTTAATTTGTGCATCATCCTGATGCACTTATTGAACACATCCAAAAGAGTCTATAGTTCATGATTAAAACAAAAAAGGAAATAATTGCTGCATATCCTTAGTATCCTCCCACGTGGCATTCCTTTAATCATACTGGTTCCATTGTACTTTGCACTGATCAACCTCTCTGTTGCACAATTGGCACTGGCACCTCTCCAAGATTTTGAATGGCTCTATCATTATTCCTCCCATTTCTTGGACCTGTAAGGCATCCCAATTCAAAATGTGTTTCTCAGTAGGTACATACTTTTTAAGAAGAGATACATGGAAGACATCATGGATTCGGCTCAACTGGGGAGGTAAGGCCAACCAATATGCAACTCGATTAATCTTTCCCAATATTTCAAAGGGTCCAACATAACGAGGTGCAAGCTTAGTCATTTTCCCAAACCTTATGGAACTCTTGTGTGGCCTGACCCTTAGGAAGACTTTCTCTCCCACCTCAACCTCCCTTGGTGTCCTATTTTTGTCTGCATAACTCTTCTGTCTATCTAAGGCTTCCTTCAATCTCTGCCTAATTTCCTTAGTTTTTTCTTTCCATCTCCTTCAACATATCTGGTCCAATAATTATTCTATCTTCAAGACTATCCCAACTCAAGGGTGTTCGACATGGTCTACCATACAATGCTTCGAAAGGTGCCATTCCCAAAGATATTTTATATGTATTATTGTAAGAAAACTCTACCAGAGGTAGGTACTCTTCTCATTTCTTCTGTTGGTACATGCGAAGTAGGTCTTCCATAATCTGATTTGTTCTTTCTGTTTGACCATCAGTTTGAGGATGGTATGCAGTGCTAAAATTTAGTTGAGTTCCCAGAGCTGCTTGAAGAGTTGTCCAAAACCTTGAAGTGAATCTAGCATCTCTATCTGATATGATTTTCTTTGGTATTCCATGAAACCTAAATATTTCCTTAACAAAGCGCCTAGCCAAGGTAGGTGCATCATCCGTTAGGTTCCCTGGTATAAAGTTTGCCACCTTAGTGAGTTTGTCAATTACCACCATTATTGCATCATGCCTAGAAGGTGACATGGGTAACCCTTGCACAAAATCCATGCTAATGACTTGCCACTTGTGTTGAGGTACATCATGTAACTGTAACAATCTAGCTGGATGTTTATGTTCTACCTTTACTCTTTGACACTCCAAACATTTATCCACATACTTGACTATGTCATTCTTCATCCCTTGCCAAAAGTATAACTTCTTTAAATCTGCATAAAGTTTGTTAACTCCTAGGTGCCCTGAATAAGGGGCATTGTGAGCCTTTGACAAGACTACATCCCTTAAGTCTCCTGAATTAGGAATATAGATTCTATTATTGTATCTGAGCAACCCATCTTCGTCTAATGTATACCCTTCAATCTTAGGATTGGTTGGATCATGTTCTAATGTCAATTTGACTTGATCATACCATGGGTCATGACCTTGCTCATCCATCACCTGCCTTTTGAAAGAAGTTTTGAATGTTGCTATAGTCATCAAGTGTCTCCTCCTACTCAAAGCATCTGCCACCCTATTTTCCTTCCCCTTAATATATTCAATTTCAAAATCATATTCACTTAGAAACTCTAACCACCTTCTTTGCCTAGCTTATAAGTGGGGTTGGGTAAAGATGTACTTTATTCCTTGGTTATCTGACTTTAACTCAAAGGGCTTCCCTATTAAGAAGTGTCTCCATTTCTATAGGGCATGCACAATCGCTGCTAACTCTAAGTCATGGGGTGCATAATTGACTTCATGAGTCTTTAGCTTTTTGGATTCGTAAGCTACTACCCCTTCATCTTGGACAAGTACTCCTCCCAAACCTTCAATAGATGCATCAGTTATGACTGTGAAGTGTCCATTCAGATCTAGTACTTTTAGAATGGGTGCTGACGTTAGTTTCCCTTTCAAAATTTGGAATGCCTTATCACTTTGTTCTGCCCACACAAACCTTTTACCCTTCCTTTGTAATGAGGTGATGGGGTTTGCTATCTTAGAGAATCCTTCCACAAACCTCCTATAGTAACCTGCTAGCCCCATAAAGCTTCTTACCTCTGAAACATTTTTAGGGATCAACCATTCTACTATTGCCTTTATTTTATCTAGATCAACTACTATTCCTTCCTTTGATATTATATGCCCAAGGTAGTGAATCTTTTCCTCAAAGAAGGCACATTTTGACAATTTCTCATATAACTTATGTTCTCTCAACCTTTGCAAAACAATTTGTAGGTCTACTAAATGTTCCTCCTCATTCCTAGAGTAAATCAATATGTCATCCAGAAATACCAAAACAAATTTGTCCAAGTAGTCATGGAGTACACTATTCATTAGGTTCATAAATGCAGTTGGGGCGTTGGTTACACCAAAAGGAACTATTGTGAATTCATAATGCCCATATCTAGTCCTGAAAGTTGTTTTCGGAATGTCTTCCTCCTTAATTCTGAGTTGATGGTACCCTGACTAGAGGTCTATCTTTGAGAAAACTGCTGCTCCTTTCATTTGGTCAAAAAGATCCTCTATGTGAGGTAAGGGATACCTATTCTTTATGGTGACTTTGTTCAACATCCTATAGTCGATGCATAGTCTTAAGGTTCCATCCTTCTTCTTAACAAATAAGATTGGCGCTCCCCATGGTGATATACTTGGCCTTATTAATCCCTTAGCTAAGAGTTCCTCTAATTGCATTTTGAGCTCTTGCAATGCAGTTGTGTTCATTCGGTAAGGTGCCCTTGATACTGGTTCAGCTTTTGGTAGTACTTCGATAGAAAAGTCAAACTTCCTTTTAGGGGGTAATTCAGGTAATTCTTCTAGAAAAACATCCTTGAATTCTTTTAAGAAAGGAGTATTTTCAAAGGTTGGTGTATTTTCCTCTTTTACTCTTTTCAATTTCAACCATATAGATTTGGCCTCCTCTTATTCTTTCCTTCTTGAATTGCATGGCTGATATGGTTTCTATATTAATGGGTTTAAACTTTCCTTGGATTTTAACCTTCTTCCCCCCATCATCCAAACATTCAACAACTTTGTTATAGCAATCTACATTAGCTTGATGGTCTATTAACCAACTCATTCCAATAATTAAATCATATAATCCTAGGGGTGCCACATAGAGGTCTATCCTTGTTCAAACTTAGGAAATTGTACCCTTGCCCTCAGCAAATGCTTAGTTAGTTCTTGATTTAAGATTTTTAAAATTTAATTTCTATCATTGCAAAACATTCCCTTAGTTGTGTAAATTGAAGTGAGAACAAGGCCTAGAGTTGAACCTTTGCTCTGATACCACATGTAATAACCCACCATAATTTACTCAACAAAAATTGACCATTCTTTTTATAACATTTATTCAATCATTTAAATAGCTTATCCAAAAATATGATAGAATTGTATTTAAATCAAAAGTGATAAAGGAGGGTTGTGATAGAGTGAATTTTTTAGTGCTTCTTGAATTTCTCATTGTTGTTGTGCATGCATTGGAGAAGCTTGAATGGACTCTGGATTGATTGATGAGTCTAGATTGTTTGTGTGGGATCATCCTTCTTTCAACTTATTTTTTGATCTTCTTTATTCTAGGTTGGTGGCTTGTTGATGTCATCACCAGTGAGGAGGGACCTCAAAGAGCTCAATCCAGACCAGTCAACAAGAGTAAAGACAATAGAAACACACATATATGATGGAGGCAATATAGAACATATTGATTAATTTCATGAAATTTGATTACATCCAACCGGTAACAACCGAGTTACAACATACTGGTTCACAGGCCTGGTAGAATAGGTAGCAACCGGGACCTTGAATCTTAGGATCTATCTTCTATGCATAGTCTAGCTATCTGATTCTTTGATTGATTCTAATTGATTTCATTCTAATGCATAATTACAAATATATATCGATCCAAAGGATCCAGTCAGCCCAAAAGGAATCAAAACCCGAAGAACAAGACCTAACATGTAAAATAACAAGGTCGACCTCTGCTAAGAGATTCCTTTGGAAAATCCAAAGGATTAAATGTAGATCACAGGAAAAGGTCGGCCACATGCCAAGGAACATTAGAATCAACACCCAAGGCTAAGTAAGCTTCGAAAGGGGTTCCGGTAGATCACCAGAATAGGTCCAAGCAACCTGTAACAAAAGAACAACCGGTAACAGGAAATTGTCATGGAAACCGATAGCGATATCTTGTCAGAAAATGATCCAAATGTGACGTGGTATGGAAATAAGAAAGATGATCAAGTCTTCAAGTAGAATCCAACTCCCTAGGATCCGATGAGCCAAAAATGGGACACATAGAAAGGAAAACTGAAATTGTAAACATAAAACAAAACAAAAAGGAAAATGTTTTTGGTTGATGCAAGATTGCTATGAACTGGGGATACTCCTACATCAGACATCCAGGGTTATTGAAAAAGTGGGCCTATCACTTTTCCAGGGTCAGAGGGAAACCAAGGCGGGCTACCTCTTCTTGAGAAATCCAAGATAAATCTTCAACTCGTATGTCCTTCCACTTCACAAGATATTCCTTATATTGACTACTCTGGGTACTATACCCAATCCTACTATCCAAAATCTCTTGAATCTGATCCAGTTCCTTCTGGGGCAACTATTTCTCCAAGTCTACAACACAGTTATCACTGAATCTTGGTTTGTGGTACTCATGAAGATTTGCAATGTTGAATATACGTGAAATACTTAGACTATCCGGTAGCTCCACTTCATATGCATTTCCAGAACTAAACTTTCTCAAAATCTTGCAAGGTGCAAACTTCTTCATCTGCAACTTGTTATAAGTTCCAACCGGGAATCTCTCTTTTCTCAGATATACCATCACTTCATCGCCAACTTCAAATTCCTTGTCTCCTATTCTCATTTGCCTTCTCCTTATACTTGTTGTTCATGTCTTTCAAATGCTGCTTAACTTGAATATGCTATGCTGCCATGTGATCTGCAAAGTCTTATGCTTCTAAAATCCTCCGGTCTTCACTGCTAATGTCTCTCAATTCTGATATCCCTCTAGTATGCACTTCAATAATAATCTCAAAAGGTGTTCTTCTATTCATTGAATTATTGTAGGCAAACTCTTGTTGTGAAAGGATTAAATCCCAACTTCCGATTTTATCTCCCACTAAACATCTCAACAAATTTCCCAAACTCTGGCTAACAACTTATGTATGTCCATCAGTTTGCAGATGAAAATTAGAATTTAACTTGAAATCTATCTTCATCTTCTTTCAAAGTGTTCTCCAAAAATAGCCAACAAACTTAGTATCACTGTCTGAAACTATGCTCTTAGGTAATCCATGCAATCTCTCCACTTCCTTGAAAATTAGGTCTGCTACATGCAATGCATCTGATGTCTTCTTACAAGTTATGAAATGAGCCATCATTGAGAATCTATCCACTACCACAAATATAGAATCATTCCCTCTCGGTATCTTAGGAAATCCAAGTATAAATTTCATACTTATATCCTCCCAAGGTCTTACCGGTACTGTCAATGCTTTATACAATCCCAGATTTTGACTACTACCCTTTGCAACTTGACAAACTCTACAACTCTGCACATATCTCTTAAAATCCTTATGTTTCTAGGGCCAAAAGTATTTCTCACTCACCAATGCTACTATTTTGTCAATGCCAAAATGTCCAGCTAGTCCTCCACTGTGTTTCTCCTTTATCACATTTTCTCTCATATAACTCTTAGGTATGCACAACTGAACTCCTTTGAATAACATCCCATCCCGAATTAAATAATCCAACCATTTGGTTCTCTCTATCATAACTGTTTCTCTACATTCTTTCCATGATTCTAAAAAATCTGAGTCATCATCATACAAAGTTTTCAAATCTTAAAATCCTAATACTGTCACTCTAATCTCTATTAGCAAATTCCTTCTCCTACTAAATGCATCAACAACTTTGTTAGATTTCCCACTTCTATGCTTCAACACAAAGGTGTAACTCTACAATAATTCTACCCATCTCATATGCCTGTGATTCAACTTACTCTCACTGTTTAAATACTACAAAGCTTGATGAATTGTATACAACATAAACTCCTTAGGCAATGAGTAATGCCTCCACATCTTCAAGGCTTGAACTATTGCATAAAAATCCTAATCATACACTGAATATCTCCTCTGGGCATCATTAAATTTCTCACTGAAATAAGCTACTGCTCTTCCTTCTTGACTCAATACTGCTCCTATCATTGTTCCACTTGCATCACAATCCACTTGAACTTGAAATACTTGATTGAAATCCGATAAATCTAACACAGGAGGCTCAGGTACTTTATGCTTCAATAGTTCAAACATTTTGTTTGGTTTGGTATTCCACTTGAATTCCTTCTAATCTCCTCCCATGGTCTTAGTCATAGGGTTGCAAATCGAACTAAAACTTCTAATAAACTTTCGATAAAAACTAGCCAATCCATGAAATGATCTTACCTCTCCAATGCTTTCTAGTGCACGTCATTCAACAATTGCTTTCACCTTCTCAGGGTCCATCTTCAAACCATGCTCAAATATTAGAAATCCCAAATAGACTAACTCATCCTTCATGAAAGTAAACTTCTTGATATTAATCAACAACTTTTCTTCTCTCAACGTCTGCAAAACTTGTCTTAACTACAACAAATGCTCGTCTCTTTTCTTACTGAAAATCAAAATGTCATCCAAATACACAATAACAAACTTACCCAATAATTTCTTCAATACCTCATTCATTAGCCTCATGAAAGTATGCGGTGCATTAGTCAATCCAAAAGGCATCACCAACCATTCATATAGTCCTTCATTTGTCTTAAATGTTGTCTTCGACTCATCACCTTCTCTGTTCTTGATTTGGTGATATCCACTCTTCAAATCTATCTTTGTAAAGTATTTTGTTGCACTCAAACAATCCAACATGTCATCCATCCTAGGCAAAGGAAACCAGTATTCCATTGTGATCTTGTTTATTTCTCTTGAATCGATACACAGTCTCCACTCTCCATTCTTCTTAGGTGCTAATACTGTCGGTATTGCATGAGGGTTCAGACTCTCCCTAATCAAAACTTTCTTCAACAGTTCCTGCACTTGTCTATTTAGTTTTTCATTCTCTACCAGTATCAACCGGTGTGCAGCTTTTTTAGGCAAACTAGCTTCAGGAACCAAGTCCATGCAATGACTAATACTTCTCACAGGTGACAATCCATTAGGTACATTATCTACAATGATGTCCTCATATTCTGTCAGCAAATCCCTTATCTCTTTCGGGTGTTCTCCTTCTGGTTTCGGTCTCTCATTCTTCTTAGGAATTAAGGAGAAGCACACATTCTCATGTCTCATTACATCCATGAATTTCCTTCCATCGACCAGACATATTCTATCATTCGTACAAAATTCATTCTTCAAAGGTTCCTCCAAAGGCACCAAGGTTTTCTTCATCCCATTGGCCACAATAGTGTATGCATTCTTCCTCCCATCATGTTATTTCTTGTCTATCAAACTACCAAGGTCTACCCAACAAAAGACGACAAATATCCATAGGCATAATATCACATAAGACTTCATCATGATAATTCCCAATTTTTAATTTCACCAAACATTGTTCACTTAATAACAAATTATGTTCATCTTGAAGCCATCCTATCTGATGAGGCTTAGGGTCTTTCAATCTCTCTAATTTCAACTTATTCACCATCTCTTCTGAAACAAGATTTTTTGAGCCATCCTATCTAATGAGGCTTAGGGTGTTTCAATCTCTCTAATTTCAACTTATTCACCATATCTTCTGAAACAAGATTTTTTGAACTACCACTATCAATAACAACTTTACAACACTTATCAGAAACCTTACATCTGGTCTTGAACAAATTCTTCCTCTGCAAGGGCTCTTCATCTCCTCCAGTATGACACAAAGCTCTCCTCATCATCAAAATTTCTCCATCTTCTAGTTTATTGTTTGATCCAGTGGGGTTTTCTTCCACCACTATTGCTCTTCCGATAGTTTCTATCTTCTTACACTTGAATGCATGATGTCCTTTTCCTCCACACTTAAAGATGGTTCCTCTGATTGTCCTCTTGTCTTGTCTTCCAAATTTATCATTTCGGTAACCATCTAGTTATCTCCTTCGATAGAAATTTCTATCATCCTTCTGGTATGAATCACCTTCATTGCTCACTTCCTTGTCCTTGTTCTGATCTGTATCGGTTCCTCTTCCCTCTAGTATATCCTCTTCCTCTGGTATATCCTCTTCCTCTAGTAAACCTTCCACATCTACCTCTCTGTCTTTGATCATTTGTTTTTTTTAACTTCTCTTCTGCCTTTAGGGCATACTGGTAAGCCTCTTCGACACTCTCCAACTTGATCATACTCAATTTATCTTGTATAGACATCAACAATCCATTCAAATATCTTGCAACTTGTTCAACTTCATCATCAGTATGTCTAGATATATTATTCAACTTGTAAAATGCTTCAGTGTACTCCCTCACACTAGATTCCTTCTGTCTTAAATTTTGCAACTTCTGGAATAGATCCACTTGATAATTCACCGGCTCAAACTTTGATTTCAACTTAGCAATCATCGGATCCCATGTCTTAATCTTTTCTTTACCTCTTCTTTGTCTATCAACTTACAAATGCTCTCACCAATGAGATGCATGACCTTTCAATCGGGTACATGCATATTTCACCTTCTTGTCTTCTGTAGTGTTTTCAAAATCAAAATACTTCTCCATCTCTGAGATCCAATCCATCAATTCATCCAAATCTAACTTCCCATCATATTCTAGTGTGGTAAAATGAGGTTTTGGTATTCGCCCTACTCAAAACCCTCAAAAAACTTTCTCATTCGGATCAACCATTGGTAGGTTTGCTTGTTCCATCAGGGCTTCTTCTCCTTCATCTTCAGATACATGTTCAATATGTTGGCCTCTTCTCGGGGCTGTCTCCATGACTTCTAACCAGACTGCTAATCCTCACAATATATCCATCACAATAGGGTCTGCATTACCACACACTCCACCATTCCTAGCTACTCTTCGTGCCATCGTTCACGCTAGTCCTCTGTAGTTGCAGGTCAGATATGCAATCCGACACTCTACAAAAAAATCTCAGGACACGTAACCTACAGAACAAAAATTTGCTCTGATACCACTTGATGCCATCACTGATGAGGAGGGACCTTAAAGAGATCAATCCAGATTGGTTAGGAAGAGTAAAAAAAATGAAAACACATAGATATGATGGAGGCAATGCATAACAAATTGATTTATTGCATAAAATTTGATTACATCCAACCGGTAACAATTGGGTTACAACATACCAGCTCACAGGTCTAGTAGAATAGGTCACAACTGGGACCTTGAATCTTAGGATCTATCTTCTAAGCATAGTCAAGCTATCTAATTATCTAATTGATTCTAATTGATTGGATCCTAATGCGTAATTACAAATATATATTTCTATCCAAAGGATCCATTCGACCCAAAAGGGATCAAAACCCAAAGAACAAGACCTAACATGTAAAATAACAAGGTCGGCCTCCGCTAAGAGATTCCTTCAGAAAATCCAAAGGATGAAACATAGATCATGGGAAAAGGTCAGCCACATGCCAAGGAACATTGAAATCAACTCCCAAGGCTCCGCAAGCTTTGGAAGGGGTTCCGGTAGATCACTAGAAGAGGTCTAGGCAATCGGTAACAAGAAACTGTCATGGAAATTGGTAGCAATATCTTGCCAAAAAATGATCCAATGCAATGTGGTCTAGAAATAAGAAAGATGATCAATTATTCAAGTAGAATCCAACTCCACAGGATCCGGTGAGCCAAAAATGGGACACATAGAAAGGAAAAGTGAAACTACAAACAAAAAAAACAAACAAAAAGGAAAATGTTTTTCGTTGATGCAAGATTGCTATGAACCGGGGATGCTCCTGCATCATTTTCTCAATCTTATTTTTATTTTTGTGTCTTTATTTATAAAAGGGAAAAAAATTATTTATTTTGTGTTTATATGATGTCTTTTATACTTGTAAATTCTGGGTCTTGGTTTTGTGTTTTGTTGATTAGATGTATGAGTGCTTTTGTTTCATTTCTCTAAGAAGCTGTATTTAGATGTTTGGTATTTTGTGGACCTAGTTGTTGATATTATGTTTGTCAAATTATATTTTTGAGTAAAAAACACCTTCCTCTCTACTGGGTTGGTGTCAGATTTTGTGATGGAATTATTGTGAAGTTTTGTTAGTGGGTTTTAATTGCTCTTGTGTCATCATTTAGTCTTTGTCTTGTATGCGCTAGAATAGTTAGTAGATGCACTAAAATAAGTCTCATATGTGCTATTATATGTTTTAAATGTGCTAGTTTGTGTAGTGAATGTGTTATTCTATGTTGTGCATGCATTAGAAAAGCTTGTAAAAACACTAAAAGAATTTGTAAAGGAGCTAGAGTAAGAGTCAAAAGCACTAAAAAGAAATTGCGAAAGTGCTATTTCACAATTTTATATTTCTGATTTAATTTTCAAAGTTCGTGTTGGTTTGGGTTAGACTAGAGGATTATTTTGGAGTTTGTGATTTGCTGTGATAATTTTTCCAGAGATAAATTGATTGTTTATAAGGATTTTAAGTGTTATTTCCTTTCTTCCTATGCATTTGAACATTTTGGTATTGGTTGGGCAACTTGATGTTGCATGAGATCTATTTTGTTGAGAAAAGTGTTATGGATCAAAGTTGTTAATGTGGATTAAATTTTGTTATGGATCCAATGTATCAAGTTTCATGTGAAATTAAGAGGTCTTTGCTTATGATACGTGGTTGTGATGATTCATCATGCAAACCATGGATGTTATGATATTTTTGTGGTCTTCTTGTTGTACCCTAGGTTTTAGGATCATGTTAGGGGGAGTGGCTCTCAAGTGGGTGTCGCGGCCCTCAAGTGGCTGCCAAGAGATCTCTTTGAGAGTTGGTTAATCAAGTGATAATATTAAATTAAATGAATTGGGTTGGGTTGAACACACATTAACAAGATAATTATTGGTGCCCCAGTCATGTCTCATGTGCTTGTATAGATAGAGGATGAGATCTCATAGTCTGGACTCCTTGTTTCAGCTTAGGATGAGATTGGGAATGCTTGTATGACATATTAAATTTATTGCCTCCATGGAAGGATTGTTTGGTTCTACATGTGCAACAAATGAGCATCAGGGTTTAGAGTTTAGAGAGGGTTAGACTACCAAGGAAACCCATGTTGATGGCATGTGATGACACTCTTCCCTATGTGTTTCCTAGGGCCTTAACCTTTGTGTTGTGTAGAAGCCTCTAGTGAGTTTGTGGCTTATGTCGAGCCTATGCGCCATATTTTTTAGTCCTTCAATTTGTTTCTATCTTGTCTATGTTTATGTTCCACATGGTGAGGTGGATGATGCCTTCTTCCATTGGGATTCCTTGATGGATGTTCGCATGCGTGATAAATGTTACTTCTCTTCAGTTCTAGTGCTATGGATTTGTGATGCAAATGTAATCTCTGTTATATGTAAAGATTCATCTATGCACTTGTAGTTGAATATCATTCATGTGATCAGGGTATCATGAGATTCTATTTGTAAAGGTTGACTTATATCTGTAACGTAAACCATGCATAAATTAAATTATGTAATGTAATGATGTTTTCATATGTTCATTCTATGTGGAATTAGTACATACTATATTATAGGAATGGATAGATTCTATCATGTTGAATATTTCAATAGCTTAAGAATAGTTGAATATTGGTGAAATAAAATGAATGTAATAACTTAGTAGTGTTAGATAAGTTATATCTCATGATTACAATTCTATAGTTTAGATGGTAACTTTCCTATATTGTGTGTAATAGTTGAAGTTCAGAAAATAACATATATATTTATAAATGTTGCACTTATCTCTATTAATGTTACTTTTCAGTAATGTTGTTAGGATACCCTAGGGAATGATACTATATGCTATGAATTATCTTCCGCTTGTGCTTAAGCTTATATAAACATGTTATCATGTTATATCTATTCTCTTTAAATTTAAATGCAATGTTATATTAAATAAAAAAAATTTATCTATAAGTTATCTAGTTAGACGACTAGTTTGGTTAGTTTCTCTAGGGTTTTCTTGGCGGGCATTACATAAGATCTTACTGATACTAAAACCAATCAACCCTATGATATGATCATTTCTATTTCTCCAAACTAATTGATTCCATTTGGTATTTGGCTTAGGAATGAGTTCATAAAGATGAGGCAAGAGATTAAGCCACCTACAATATGTGATGATTCATTTTGCCTATGACTCATAATTCTCCTTAGTCAAAGTGATAATAGATGGATGTGTTGCTTAACTCATAATTTCATCAATGATATACTTATCACATCATGAATAGAGATCAACAAATGTTTTTTGTGTAAAACCAAGATTCAAACTTCAATGAATAAAATTTAGCATCAAACAAAAAAATATCTAAAAATACCTTGTCCATTGTGAAGTTGATAAAAATAAATTTTCATGGATATTTGGATAGTTATGCAAAAATAAAAAAGGCCCATAAAATGACACTTTTGAGACATGAGGGGTTAATTTCGGTAACCCATGTGACCACAAGGAATACTAGATAAATCAAGCCCTTTGGGGTGATATCTTTAGCGAGAAAACTATGCCAAGCCAACTCCAAAGACACCTCAATTTCTACAATTCAACACAACTATCTCCAACTAGCACCACACATGTGTGTGGGATGTGTGAGCCTTTTTAGGCATTCATAATAAATCAATGAACAACAAGCTATAAAAACATCCAAGTGCAATCCTACATAAGGAATGTGAGACAATGCCCAAATAATGTTGTGATCTTTCCCACCTACAAACGTTCAAACCCTAATAAATGCAAAAATGGCTTGATGAACAATCAAGCTTTTGGCACAAAATTAAATCAAACCTACCCACCATTTATTTAGAAAATGCCAATAATATGCACAAGACCATGTTGGAGTAAAACTCCATTGACAGGAACAAAACTTGCAATATAACCTTCACAAAGAGATAAATATTTCACCAAAAGATGAATGGATTTTAAATAAAGAATAAAATATAGTGAACCTGCTTATAAAGAAAAAGATGAGAGGTGGGAGAACACAAGTTGTGGACATGTGTCTCAATCACATGTGAGGGTAGGTAAATTCCAGCTATTGACAACTACCCATGTATAAATATTAATGCAGCCTAAATTTTATTAAATAATAAATGGCAAGTAAAATTAAACATGAGTAAATAGGATAGATCAATATTTACTCCAACAAAAACTACTACAAGAATTCTACAACAAACTACTATAAGAATTGTGCAACCTATTACAATTGTACATGCCACTATAATAATTGTTTAGATATAAAAAATTATAGCATTCATGCTACAAGAAAAATGCTGAAAAAGAAATGATCTAAACAAAAAAAATAATCACAAATTTATCTTCTTAAATAAATAATTTAAACTATCTTTTTTTAGTAATTAAAAATTACAAAATAAATCAAAATAACACAACACATTAAATCCTAAAACAGAGTTTACTAAGTCAAGAAGTGGGATGGAGCGAAAAGGAGCAGGAGTTCCAAATTTCAAAACTGGGAATGATGGACTTTCTGGGGAAGGCAGATTTCTTGGGGAAAGCAATTTTTCAGGGGTCGGATCTGGCAACCAGGCAAGAGGACAGGCATCTCAAAGGTCAGAAGAGGACAAGGAATCAGACAAACCAGGAGAGGACAAAGATTCTACAACTGGGGTCCCACATGACAGAGGTAAAGGTAAAAAATGGTCTTCACTCTTTGGAGTGAAGCCGCTGGCTAAATCTGGGCTCCCAAAAGTTACAAATATCTCTGATCTAGTTTTAGGGCTGGTTGCTATTTCTGTTTCGGATAAACTGGTAGATCTGAATATTGTAGGTTTAACCATGACCTTAGTGGGATGATTTTATGGCTTTAGGCCTAATATTGATGTTGTTAGAAACTTCATAAGGAGGAAATGGACTTTAAAAGGTCAAGTGGATGTGGCAGTGCTGCCTAGGGGTTTTTTTTCCTTTGCTTCTAACTCTGAGGAAGATATGAATAAGGCTCTATGTGAAGGCCCATGGATGTTAGGTAAGTCAACTTTGGCTCTTCAGAAATGGGTCCTGAATCTCGCCCTTGATGATTCCTTCTTTGTTTCTGCACCAGTCTGGACTCGCCTCCTGGGTCTCCCGCTGGAATTCTGGAATGAGGCAGTCTTCAAGAGTATTGCAAACTCTTTTGGAGAACTTCTTTCGATTGATCTGATGATGGTAGCTAAATCAAGGTTGGTCTTTTCTTGCATCTGTATAAACGTAAATCAAATGACTGATATGCCCCAATCTATAGATATCATTTCTAAACTAGGAAAATGGACCCAAGCCATTGAATATGAATCACTTCCATTTGCCTGTTTCCATTGCAAGAAATCGAGGCATTGGGCAAAATCTTTCCCGCTTAAGAAGAGTAAGGAAAGCAAGACTGACAGAAATGTCAAGTATAAAAAGACTTGGCAAACAATTGATAAAAAAGGAGATTCATTTGTTGAGTCTGATCAAAATAAGGATGTAACGGAAATAGTAAATGAAGTCAAGAAGGATGAGAACAGTAATAATGAAAAACAAGATTGTGTATGCTCTAATAACCAAACAGAGGGTTCTAAAGAAGGGGAGCAAGGTACAGTGTTGAACAAAAAATACAACCTAGAGGTCTAGGAGGTTGGATCCGTTAGTCAGAAGAAGGAAGAGGCAAGCCCCAATGAAGCTGTCCCTGTTTCTTCTCTCTCAAAATTAGTAGAGGAAAACTATAATGAAGCTCAAGAGTGTAATTCTTCTGATATTGAGCCTTTATTGCTTTTAACTAATGCCAGCCCAAAGCCTCCTCTATGTAAAATCCCACCTCATAGTATGGTTGTGGATATCCTGGAAAGGAATCTCTGGATTCTTGGCTCGAAAGAAGAAAAAATGAATAAGGAGGATCTCAATGGAGGGATTTCAACTAGAAGCAGGAATAAGAAAAAGGCAGATGTTGGAAGCCGGAACAAAAAGCATGGAAGACCATCTCTAAAACATCAAAGGGAACAAGAAAGCTAGAAGAACCATGCAGATGGAGCACAATGTTCCATCGAGTCAGCCCTATCCTCGATTAAAGTATGAATATAATATCCTAGAATATTAGAGGGCTGAATGCCCCTCATAAGAAGGATGTGTTACAAAACATCATAAGAGATCATAAACCGGATGTGGTCCTCATTCAAGAAACCAAGATGTCCAAGGAAAAAGTGGAAAAGTTAAAATTTTTTAAGAATAATGGTGTCATAGGATCTAGCTCGGAGGGAGCTTCTGGAGGAACTGCAATTTTTTGGAACGAAAAAACCATCAAAGGTAAGGAAATTATCTCTGCTCTCAATAGGAACTCAATGCAGCTTGAGCATATTAAGGATAACTTTGTTTGGGTGTTAACTAATGTCTACGTGCCTAACACCAAAATCGGGAGAGTTAAATACTTGAGAAGCCTTGTCGATGATAGACTTAAGTTTGCTGATCAAAGCTGGATTATAATGGGAGATTTCAACACTTCTCTTAAAGAGGAAGAGAAGATGGGAGGTCTCCCCTTGTAGCTTGATGGGAAACAAGACCTTATGGAGTTCATCAATGATCAAGCTCTTATGGATGTGGATCTTTAGGGCATTAACTACACTTGGACTAATAGAAGAACCGGAGCTGACTTGATCCAAGTAAAGTTAGATAGAACCTTAATTTCTCCTAAGTGGTTAACCAAGTATAACTACTCCCTTGCTTCTGTTATCAAAATTGGGTCAAACCATTATCCTATCTCTTTTACTGCTAACTCTTTTTTGGCTAAAAGAAACTTCCCTTTCAGATTTGAAAAAGTGTGGCTATCCCACCCCTCTTTGGAAGATTGTATCGCTGAGTGGTGGAATTCTGAGGTTGAGGGTACGAATCTCTTTAGAAAAGCTAAAAAGCTCAACATTTTAAAAGCCAAAATCAAAATCTAGAACAAAGAGATTTTTGGGGACATTTTCAAGAGTAAAATTCAAATCAAAACTGAAATTAAAGATGTTCAGGATAAAATTCAAGAGATTGGGCTGTCTGAAGAACTTGGGGTGGTAGAAAATGTTCTTTTGTCTAAATACCACACCATTATTTCTAATGAAGAGACGTTCTGGAGACAAAGATCTAGAGCCTTGTTCTTGAAGGAAGGTGATAAAAATACCCGTTTCTTTCACTTAACTTCTCTTAAGCATAAGGCAGCTAACAAGATTTCCAGATTATCCTGTAATAAAGGGATCTTAACAGAGGATAATGATATTAGAAAAGAAGCTATGGAGTATTTCGGCACCCTGTTGGGAGAAGTGGATAACTTGGATATCAGTAATCAAAACATCCTCTTGCAAGCTATTCCTTCTACCCTGACTGCTGATGATAATAACTTTTTATCCTGTATTCCCTCAAATCAGGAAATCAAAAAGGCAGTGTTTTCTTTTCAGGGAGATAAATCCCCTGGACCGGATGGTTTTCCTATGTTTTTCTTCCAAAATTTTTGGCACATCGTGGAGACAGACATCTGCAATGGTGTTAAAGAATTCTTTGGCTCTAGAAGGCTCCTAAAGGAACTGAATGCTACCTTCATTGTCCTTATTCCGAATATCTCAGGTGCTGACTCTGTCAATAAGTTTAGACCCATTAGCCTATGCAACTTAGTGTACAAGATTTTATCCAAGGTTCTGACCTCCAGGTTGCTGGAAATTCTTCCAAGAATTATCTCTGTCTAGCATAATGGCTTTGTCCTTAGTAGACAGATTCTGGATTCCATCATATGTGTTCATGAAAATATCCACTCCTTGAAATTGGCGAATAAACAGGGTTTCTTCCTGAAGTTAGACATGGCTAAAGCTTTTGATAGAGTGAACTGGCAGTTTCTCCTAAGGATCATGAAAGCGTTTGGTTTTGGTGAAAAAGTTATTCAGCTTTTCTCTCAACTTATGGAAACCTCCTCTTCTGCTATTATTGTCAATGGTTCCCTGTCTAGTTTCTTCAAAAGTTCTAGAGGACTTAGACAGGGGGACCCCATTTCCCCTATGTTGTTTACCATTTTAGCTGAATGTCTAGTTAGATTTATTCTTAAAGGAAGATGGCAATCTTAAGGGTCTGAAACCATCTTCATCCAATGTCACTTTCTCCCATGAACAGTTTGTTGATGATTCTATTACTATGGGGGAAGCTTCCATCTTAGAAGCTAAAAACATGAAGAAGGTGTTGAATACTTATGAATCTGCCTCGGGGAAAAAAATTAATTGGGATAAAAGTTCTTTGTTCTTCATTAACACCCCTGTTCAAAGGCAACTGAGGATTGAAATAATTCTTGGTTGCAATATTTCTGAGCTTCCCTCTTCTTATTTGGGGCTTCCTATGTGTATTAAGCCTGAGGATTCTTTCTGGAATAAGCTGGTGGATAGATTTAACTCAAAACTTGCTAGTTGGAAAGGGGCTATCCTTAGTCAAGTGGGAAAAGTTACTCTTCTTAAAGCCACTCTCCAAAACCTACCTGTCTATGCTCTCAGTTTGTTCAAAACCCCCAAAAAATTTGCGGAAGCTATTGAAAGAATCCAAAAAAAGTTTCTTTGGTTGGGGGTGGAAGTCAAAAACATAATTCCCCTAATTGCTTGGAATAAAATTTGTTCTCCTAAGGCCTCAAGTGGGTTGGGTTTAAGGAATATTAGTTCCATGAATAAGGCTTTATTAGCCAAACAAATTTGGAGAATGAAAGGGGAGGAAAGAGAATGAAACTCCATCTAGAATAGCAAATATCTCTATATGCAACCTTCTGAGGAAGAATTCTTAACTGATTCTTTTATTGTTGAAGGTTCGGCTATATGGAATGTTGTTCAATCAGCTAAAAGCTGGGTTGCTGGATGAACTTGGAACCTTGGGGATGGTAGAAGAATAAGATTTTGGGAAGATAGGTGGATTTTGGACAAACCTCTGGAGGATGTTCCAATCATTAATGAATGGAAAGATTGGTTCAAAAGAAGGTTTGGGGAGCTGGTCAGAGACTACTAGAGAAATGGGAATTGGATTGATTTCAGCCAGTAGTGTCCAGGGCTTAACTCCCTTCAGATTGGTCTATCTACTATATTTCCTAGAGACAACAAAGATGACAGACTAATGTGGAGGGAAACCCTAGATGGGAAATACTTTGTCTCCTCTGATGTGGCTATCCACAATGAATCATTGGAAGAAATTCCTATTTGGGCTAAAGTTTGGAACAAGAAGTTAGTTCCTAAAGTTAATATATTTTTTTGGATTTTCATCCAAAACAAGGTTTTAACCTTGGACAACCTTCAAAAGAGAGGTTTTGTTTTTCCTAACAGGTGTTCTCTTTGTTGCAGGGAAGAAGAGACTGCCTGCCTGTGAGGCCCCACCCCGACTCATTCTAGCATTTCAGTGATCTTATATGTTGAGACTATTTTGGATACTTTATTTTATGCATTTTGATTTAGAACATATATGATTCCATGATTTGGGATAACATTGATGTATGTTGATGCTTCATTTATATGCATTATGATATAGATCTCTATATGAATTCTAGAATAGGATAGATTTGCGATGATGTATGTCATTATTGGAATTGCAGGACTTTATTATGATGATAGAATCAAGATGTATGTTTTATGTATGGATCAAAATTAGGAGAATTATGATAATTGCATATGTGGAGTTATTGGGATGTAAGATGTATTGATTTGTTTTATATGTATATACTGTATGCAGAGTGTTTGATGTGTACTATTATTCATGTGTTTTATATCATATGAGGTTATTTGAAGTTACTAATGTGTAATTGAGATGCGTAGGAATTTATCCATGTGACCATGGAAATATTACGGAGAACCAAACCTAGACCTATGTGCGTTCATAAAACCAGGGTTTGTCTATTTCAAGAGACAACACCCCGTTTGTATCGTATTTTATTCGTGTAAGTGATTGTTGCATGAATGTTAAATTGAATTTTGATTATTTGTGTAAATCCAATGAGAGACAAGATTTCATGTATAATTGTGTAAAAGTATTTTCTTTGTGTCACTTGACACATGTATTGATTTATGTTTGAGTTTTAAAATTTGTCTCTTGAAGGGAGTTGTTTAACTATAGCTTTTTCAATTAATTTAATACGATTCCATAAATACCTTGGGTAAAGAATCTTTGGGATGGCCAACATAGGTTTGACCCGAAAATAAACTTTAGAGGGGTTAAAAAGGGTTAAATGGACACCTAGGGGTAGTTTAATAGGGTTTCCTAAAGCCCATAAGGTATACCTAAGGGTTAGGGGTAATTTTAGGCAAGTTTATACTCCCATGTGACCTTTTAGACACCCTAAAAAGTGACTTTTCTAAGTTGTGCGAAAATTGAAATTAGAAAGCTTGAACTAAGTTGTGAACCTTCCTTTTCGAATGAGAGTTCCCTTTCCCATTTTACCTTACCTTCCTTTTCAGTTTTTAGAAACTTGTGAGAATTCTCACAAAGGGCTTCTTAAGCAAGAATTAGAAAATTGGGGGGGTAATCACCCACTCTCCATTTTTGGAGACAAAGAAATTTGAAAGGAAAAGATAGATTTGGAAATTAAGAATTTGGCTAAGTGTAGAAAGGAAAAACTTGTGGAATTGGGCTACTCATTCTCAACAAAACTAGCATACCTTTGGGCATTTTAAGGCTGGTTCTACCTTTCTTGTAATGTTTTCTCATTGCATGTTGTATTGAAAGAATTGCTTGTGTTAAAGGCTAGTTTTCCTTGCATGTATTCCTTGGAAATTTATTTGGTGTTTTGTGCTTATGCAATTTATGTGTTTTGGGAGTAATCAAGACCTCCTACTCTTGGGAGAGAGGATGGTCTTGTGGGTGGTAGAAGTGACATCCCTCGAGTGAGAGGCTCTCGTTATGAGAGTGATCACAAGGGTTTTTATGTGACCCTTGCTGCATGGCTTGTTTATGCATTGGGGGTCATAAGGAGGGAAATAAGGCACAAATGCCTTGGGGGGGCATAAGGAATGTGGGGTTGTTATACTTGATGTATTTGGTTTTCCATGAGGTGGCTATATGTTTTACCATACTTGCAGTCTCCTCAGGGTACTTGGTCCACTACCACCCTTGAAAAGACATCACAATGTGTGGTGCAGTGTAGCCTGGGTTGAGATTGTGTTTGAGATTGTGTTTTCCCTTGTCTTTTGTGTTTGCATGTGTGTTACTTATCAAAGGTTTGGTTCTCCAAGCTCGCGGGTGGCTACTGGTCAGCCTAGGCTGGGAGGTGAGCTCTCCATGGTCATAGCTTTTGATTTAATGCAGGTTGTTGGAAGGAAGGAATAGGACATGTAGATATGGCTGGAATTATTTGTTGCAAAAAAATATTGTAAATGTAATTAATATACTTTAAAAGTCCTCACTTATTTGAAAGGAGAGACCTATTTGTAAAGTGACAATAAAGACTTGGGAATATGTTTTAAAGATATGTAATATTTATTTATGTAATACTGCATAAAAGAAAGGAGTAACTTTGGTTTTAGTTTTCTAAATTTTTGAAACATAAAATTGTTGTGTTTTAGGATATTTTGATAAGAAAGTGATTTATTTATTCCGTTTTATGCATTTAAAACAAAATATTAGAAGAGAAATAAATTTGATTTGCATGCATGCAAGAGGCTGAAAATAAAAGCATTTAGATCAATTCATGGAAATGTAAAAGTCATTTTATTTAATTCTATGATTTTATTTTATCTGTGATATTCATTTTATTTGCAGAAAATAAAGCCTAAAGTTAAAATAACCATCTCTATAGTTTTATTTTAATAAATTCTAGATAAATAAAGTGGCTATTAGAGTTTATTTAAATACTGTCATTCGTTTATATGCAGAAAATAAAATCTAAGGTTAAATAGTTTAATTGAAAAAAAAAAATTTCTAGATCTAAATGGTAGCGTTTTAAGTTTAAATATTACTGTCAATTTTTAATTACTTGTGGAAAGCAAATCTGAGAAAACAACAAACTATCTTATTTAAATTTTAGCTGCTTCACATTTATATTTAAGAGATGTTTATACCGTTAATTAAATCTAAAGCCTTTGATTTATCTATTAAAATGGTTTTTAAATATACAGAATAACAACATAGGTTTTCAAGGATGCTCTTGTCATGCCCAAAATTTAGGCAAAAACGGAACGATTTTTTTTTTTTAAATACTAATTAATTATCAAGTTCGCTCACACGACAAGCGTTAATGAAATTTCCATAATTATATTCAAGCTAATTCTGAAACGAACCAAGCATCGATAATTTGTTTAATTCTAATTGCGGAAAACTAACTGGTTTAATTTTATCTCCACGAGATACCTAGTCATTAAGTTTATTAAATCAATCATGCTAAAGAAATAGGAGAGGAAAATTAATTCAATCTCCAATATGACTATATAGTCTAAACAACCATTTTAAAATTTTAATGCTCTAATTAAATTAACAAGGGCAATATTAAGCATTTAACACGCTAAAAACATTTGAAATTTATAAGACCAGGTTTTATTCATAAATTTGTATAATTCTTTTTCTTTTTTCTTTTACTACCCATTAGAAACCAATACAGAGGTATTTAAATATTTAAATCTCTATTAATTACTTACTCCAAATTATAACCAGAATATTATATATATATATATATATATATATATATAATTAAATACTTACTCCAAAATATAACCAGAATTATATATATATATATATATATATAGATATATATTCATATATATATATATATATATATACACATATATATATTTACATATATTTACATATTTTAATTCTTTTAAAACAAACATAACTTTCCAAAACAATAATCAATATTTTTCCAACCCTAATTAGGGTTCTATTTTTTTATAAATATATTAACAACTCTAAACTATAATGTAAATTTTATTTCATTTACCCTAGCCCTACCCGGGCTAGGGTTTAATCTCTTTATTTTTTTATTGCCACAAAATTCCACAGGGCCGAACAACGGCGGTGGCCATTTTTTTTATGCAGGGTTTGAAGAAGGCGAAGGCCGTGGCCGCCACTGTGTGAACGCACAGTGGCGGCGCGGCACCACTGTGTGTCCACACAGTGGGCGCCACTTGCGACTCACACCACTGTGTGTCCACACAATGGCGGCTGCGGCCGACCACTGTGTGTCCACATAGTGGGAGCCGAAGCGGCTCGCACTGTGTGTGCACACAGTGGGTGCCGCGTGACCCGCACTATGTGTACACACAGTGGGGTCTGCGTGGATCCCAAAATTCTTTTTTTTTTAATATAGTTTTTTTTTTTTTTTTAAATTATATTATATATATATATATATATATTTATATTTATATAAATTTATATATATAAAAGTTTTAAGGGTGAGTATATATAAAAATATATATATATTTTTATAAGATTTACATACAAAATTTTAAACAAGATAACAAGGGAAAGCATTACGTAAATCAAAATTTCATGTGCATAAATAAATGTATATATATATATATATATATATATATATATATACATATAAATAATTGATATATAACTTAGGCTCTATTATTTATTTATTTTAATTGCTGATAAAAGAAATTGAAGTAGATCTTTTGCTAAACTTTTATTCTAACACATTTTTTTCTTAAAATACATCATACTATTCTGAATAAAACACATTCATTGATTTTTCCACTAATAAAACAATTACTTAAAACACTCTTATTCTTTTAAATACTTAGGATCTTTCAGCAAAATAACTCATACTTTTCAACAAGTAGAATATAGATAAAATTTATTTGAAAACTGATTTTTCCATAATACAAAAGAAGCTTTTGCATGCAACTCAAGGAGGCTTTTCTTTTTCTGAAACAAAAATAGAAGTAGAAATAAAACAAGCTTTTTTTTTACAACTCCAAGATATTCTGCCAATTTTACAGGATGTTTCTTTGTTTAGCTACAACAATAAACCTCAAGACTATTTTCAAGAATTACAACTTGCCTCTCATTTCTATGAATGAGGGCATACTTTTGAATCAAATTAAAACAAATATTTGCAAATGGATTTAAGTATCTTCAACAATAATCTTCTGTATCTTTTCATGGTTCCTATTCTCTTCTCCTGACTTTCCTACATAATAGAAACACAAATATGACCACGGAGTGCTCACCTCCCAACCTAGGCTAACTGGTAGCCACCCCTGAGCTCGGAGAACCAATTCCTAGACGGGTAACAAACAGGAAAACACATAGAAGGCAATTACATACAGATTTTTAGACACACTCCCAACTTGGCTTCACAGCACCACACTTTGGTGATGATCTTTTCAAAGGGTGGTAGTGGACCAATACCCTGAGGAGAACTACAAGTATAAAATAAACAAGAAGCCACCTCATGGCACAATAATTATATCAAAAATCTCAACCCCTTATTCCTTATGCCCTGCAAAGGTATTCTAGCCTTATTTCCCTCCTTATGACCCCCATTGCACAAACAGGCCATGCAGCAAGGGTCACACAAAGATCCCTTGTGATCGCTCTCAAAAGAGAGTCTCTCACTCGAGGGTTGTCACTGCTACCACCCACAAGATCCTCTTCTCTCCCAAGAGTAAGAGGTCTTGAGAAAACTCCCAAAACACAAACAAATCATAATGCAAAAATACCAAATGAATTTCAAAAGAAACATTCAAGAACAAAGATTTCTTACACCAACATACTTCCAGACATAAGCAAGAAGAAGACATTATAATGAATAATTGAAACCAACCTTAATCTGCCCAAAGGTATTATGAAATTTGAGGAAGAGCTGCCCAATCCACAAATCTTTTTCCTTCTACCCTTAGTCAACTTTTTTTCTATTCCATCCTATTATTTTCTTTTCAAAATTTCTCTTGTCTCCAAAAATGGAGAGTGGGTGATTACCCTCCAATTCCCAAAAATCTTGCTTAAGAAGCTCATTCTCTGAGTTCTCACAAGTTTCTAAAAACCAAAAAGGAAAGAAAAGCAGAATGCAAAAAGACTCTCATTCCAAAAGGAAAAATCTTAATTAGATTTAAACTTCTAATTTTCAATTTTCGCACAACTCAAAAAAGCCAATTTTTAAAGCGTTAAAAAGATCATAAAAAAAGTAGAAACTTGCCTAAAATTACCCCTAACCCCTAGATATATACCTTATGGGCTTTAGGAAACCCTATTAAACTACCCCTAGGTGTTCATTTAACCCATTTTAAACCTCTCTGAAGTTTATTTTCGGGTCAAACATATGTTGACCACCCCAAATATTATATTCCCAAAGTATTTATGACAACACATTATTTTATTTAAGAAGAACTATAATTAAACACTTTCCCACCAAGAGACCAAATAAAACATTTAAATTTAAATCCACACATGTGTCAAGTGACACAAATAAAACACTTTTACAAAATAAAACATGAAATTGTCTCTTGTGGTTTTACACATTAAATTTAAATAACACTTAACACTCATGCAGCATATACTGTTACGAATAAAATACAACACAAACGGGGTGTTGTCTCTCCAAATAGACAACCCCTGGCTTACGAACATACATAAGTCTAGGTTTGGTTCTCCGTAATTTTCCATGGTCACATGGTAAATTTCCCGCGCATCTCAATTTACACATTAGTACTTTCAAATATCCACATATAATATAATTCAAAGGAATAACAATACACATCATCACTTGCATACAATTTTCATCTGCACAGATTATATACATCTTTTATCAAGCAAATTCACATAAGCAATTTCATCCCAATTCACATAAACTTAACCATACATCATAGTTCAATATTCAGAGTAAAGTCTTGCAAATTCAATAACGACATCTATCATTGCAATATCATCCTATCTAACAATCATGTAGTGTTCTATCTCTGTCTGACCATCTGTCTCTGGGTGATAGGCTGTACTAAAATTGAGCTTAGTGCCCATAGCTGCCTGTAATGACTTCCAAAAGGAAGAAGTGAAAAGAGAATCCTTGTCAGATATAATCTTGCGGGGCACGCCATGAAGTCTAACAATGTCTCGCAAGAACACCTGTGCTACTGCTGGAGTTGTGAATGTAGTACGGACTGGTGAAAAGTGAGCTACTTTGGTCAACTTGTCAACTGTCACCAAGATAGCATCATGGCGACGAGAAGACATAGGAAGACCAATGATGAAATCCATGGATATAGTATCCCACTTCCACTTTGGTATAGCATGAGACTGAAGCAACCCTCCTGGATGGCGGTGCTCCACCTTTACCCTCTGACACTTGAGGCATCGAGCTACTATCTCAGCAATGAGCTGCCGCATTCCCGGCCAATGATACAACTGCCTCAAGTCAGCATGCAACTTCTTAACCCTGGGATGCGCTGCATAAGGAGCTCTATGAGCTTCTGTGACAATGAACTCTCGCAACCCTCCAGAGGAAGGTACATAAATGTGCCCTCTGTGGCGTAACAGTCCATCGGACTCCAAAGAATAATCCACATATTTCCCTTCTAGAGTACCTTGAGAACGTAATACCTGACAAACCTCTGCATATCATCCATCCTCTGACAAGTGCCGAAGTATACGGTCTCTCAAGTCTGTGCCCATGGATATGGTGTAAACCTCGTGACGTCTCCTACTCAAGGCATCTGCAACTACATTTTCCCTACCTTTGATGTAGTGAACGTCAAAATCATATTCGCACAAGAACTCCATCCATCTCCTCTGACGGGCATTAAGGTTCGGCTGAGTGAAGATGTACTGAAGACTTTGATGATCTGAATGCAAGTCGAAGTGATGTCCTAAAAGGAAGTGTCTCCAGCTCACAAGTGCATGCACTACTGCTGTGAGCTCAAGGTCATGAGTGGGATAATTAAGTTCATGAGTCTTAAGTTTCCTAGACTCGAAAGCTATGGCCCTACCATCCTGCATAAGAACTGCCCCTAAACCCTCTAGTGAAGCATCTGTACAAACCATGAAGTCAACTTTAGGATCTGGTACAACAAGGATAGGAGTGCTAGTAAGTGCCTTCTTGAGTTCCTGAAAGGCCTTCTTGCACTTCTCTGTCCACTCAAATTTCTTCCCTTTATGCTGAAGAGAAGTAATAGGGTGTGCGACTTTAGAAAATCCCTCGACGAAACATCGGTAATACCCTGCTAAGCCCATGAAACTCCTGACCTCTGTCACACTGGTAGGCACTGGCCAATCCATAATAGCCCTAATCTTTGATGGGTCAACTGAGATCCCATCACCGGAAATAACGTGCCCAAGGTACTTAACCTCAGACCGAAAGAAAGCACACTTCCGTAGGTTGCCAAACAACTGATTATCCCGCAAACACTACAATACCTGTTTCAGGTGCTCCTCATGCTCCTTCTCATTCCGAGAATATATCAGAATATCATCGAGGAACACAACAACAAAACGGTCTAGAAAGGTATGGAACACCCCATTCATGAGGCTCATAAAAACTGCTGGTGCATTCGTAAGTCCGAACGGGACTACGGTAAACTCATAGTGACCATATCTAGTGTGAAATGCGGTCTTGTGGATATCACTTTCCACTATTCTCAACTGATGGTATCCTGACTTCAGATCTATTTTGGAAAAGACCTTGGCACCCTGAAGCTGGTCGAATAAATCATCAATTCTGGGCAAAGGATATCGGTTCTTGATGGTTACTTTATTCAGCTGCCGATAATCCATACATAATCGGAGAGATCCATCCTTCTTCTTAACGAAGATGACTGGTGCACCCCAAGGGGATACGCTAGGATGAATATGACCCTTCTCAAGAAGTTCCTCAAGCTGAATTTTAAGTTCATTTAGCTCATTTGTGGTCATCCTATAAGGTGCTCTGGAAACTGGTTCGGCTCTTGGTACTAGGTCTATATGAAAGTCAATCTCTCTACAGGGAGGCATTCCTGGTAATTCTGAAGGAAACACATCTGAATATCCCTTAAGGATAGGATGGTCATCGAGTGATGTTTCTTTTTCTTCCTCTTCTCCTCTGTCACTGATAGTGATAGCAAAAAGCTGACATCCCTTTCGCATGCTCCGCTTAAGCTGCATTGCGGAAATCATGCAAAGAGACACAGGCCTCTGAATCCCAGCGATAACTATGGGCGAACCATGATCATCCTCACACTCGATCTTTTTCAGGCGGCAATCCATCTTGGCCCTGTGAGCATAAAGCCAATCCATGCCAAGTACGATTCCGTAAGATCCAAGTGGAGTCACTCTAAGGTCTACTAAAGTGGTGGTCTTGCCAATCTACAGCTGACATACCCTAACCTCTGATTCCACGGACACTCTAGCCCCTGAAGCTAATTCCACTTCCCAACTGACACCCTGTCTAGTTGCCACTAGCCCGCAATGCTCCACAACCAATGGAGATATAAAGGAGTCAGTAGCTCCTGAATCAAACAAAATAGATACATTGTTACCTTTGATTATACCTGTAGATTCGATAAACGTGGCCTGATGCTCAGCCTGGCGGTTGTCAACCACTGCGAATACTCTATGGGACCTGCCCATATCACCAACTATCGGCTCTGAAGCGGCCATCCGCTGACTCCCTGCTACCTGTCCCTGAGGGAAATCCCTTGCCATATGCCCCATGGCTCCACACGTAAAGCAAGCACCCCGTGCCTGGAACTGGGCACCCTAAGGCCTAGAGAATGCCTGACCTCCTATCCTACTGGATCCGCTGTACCCACCCCTGGAGGACTGTTGAGTCCCCGTCGGCTGTGTGTACTACCCCTGTGCTCTCTGATCACGTTTCTATCCCTGAGTCTGCCACTGCTTGGGCTTGGAGCCCTGCTGATACTGTGGAAACCCTATTAAACTACCCCTAGGTGTTCATTTAACCCATTTTAAACCCCTCTGAAGTTTATTTTCGGGTCAAACATATGTTGACCACCCCAAATATTATATTCCCAAAGTATTTATGACAACACATTATTTTATTTAAGAAGAACTATAATTAAACACTTTCCCACCAAGAGACCAAATAAAACATTTAAATTTAAATCCACACATGTGTCAAGTGACACAAATAAAACACTTTTACAAAATAAAACATGAAATTGTCTCTTGTGGTTTTACAGATTAAATTTAAATAACACTTAACACTCATGCAACATATACTGTTACGAATAAAATACAACACAAACGGGGTGTTGTCTCTCCAAATAGACAACCCCTGGCTTATGAACATACATAAGTCTAGGTTTGGTTCTCCGTAATTTTCCATGGTCACATGGTAAGTTTCCCGCGCATCTCAATTTACACATTAGTACTTTCAAATATCCACATATAATATAATTCAAAGGAATAAAAATACACATCATCACTTGCATACAATTTTCATCTGCACAGATTATATACATCTTTTATCAAGCAAATTCACATAAGCAATTTCATCCCAATTCACATAAACTTAACCATACATCATAGTTCAATATTCAGAGTAAAGTCGTGCAAATTCAATAACGACATCTATCATTGCAATATCATCCTATCTAACAATCATGTAGTGTTCTATCTCATAAAGCATATAAGTAAATCATCAAATCATAGCAATGTTATCCAAATCCTGAAATCATATAAGTTCTAAGTCTCAAAAAGCATCAAAATAAAGTATTCATAATAGTCTAAAAATAAAATCCACTGAATGTCAGACTGAGTCGAGGTGAGGCCTCACAACTCTAAATTTAACACGTAGTTAAAATAAAGGTATTTCATCTTTTATTTGCAAAGAAAATACCCTAGATTTAAAACTAAAATTTAAAAAGGATTTATACCTATAGAAATAAATTTAGTTACATTAAATAATGATAAAATGAGCCCTTTTCAAAAGAAAAACATTTAGATTTATATATATATATATATAATTCTTAAATTTTCAACAAAAAATAAATAAATAAATTTTATTTTATTTTAATAACATTACAAAAAAAAAAAAAAGAAAAGGAAAATTAAATTTAAGGGGGGGGGGAGGGGGGGTGAACACTGTGCAATGCACAGTGGACGGCGGAACCACACACTATGCACTGCACAGTGGACAACGGGGCTGAACACTGTGCAATGCATAGTGAGCGGCCTTGGTCAGCGCTGTTCCCCATAATCCCGCCACCATAACCACTATCCTCTGCAAAAAAATAAAAATTCGCCGCCGCTCCACCCAGTGCTCAATTCGGCCCTTGCATAATTCCTTAAACAAAATAAAATAAAATATAAAACCCTAGCCCGAGGTAGGGCTAGGGTAGTAATAAGAAATGGTAAATTATAAAATAAGGGGTATTTTATAATGCAAATTCCTAGTTAGGGTTTGCATGGTTTTGTTTTTTATAAAATTGGGAAAATTGTTATATTAATTAAATATAGAGCTATATATATATATATATATATATATATATATATATATATATATATATATATATATATATATATATATATATATGAAAATATATATAGAAAGGTATGAATATTAAAGAATAAGACAAATCTTTAGATTTTAACATTTTATTTAGTGTTTGTAGAATTCTTATGAGTATATAAAATCAAGTGGACAAACATTGATTTTTTAATCAACCTAAGGGTATTTCTTTAAAAAAAAAAGAATGAAGTTCAGATTTAATTAACATACTTGGATATAGGTTTTTAGAATTAAACCTTATAGGACGTTTTTCGTCATGGACTTAATTTCACCTTAGTTAATTTAATTTTAGGACATTTTAATTATGAATTAAAATGAATGCTAGAAGAATAATTATAACTATATGCCAGGACTATTATAATTAGTTTCTAAAATCAATTATTGGCTATTAGAGATTAATTTTGCCTGCGCCATTTAATTATCTAAATTAGTTGATTGATTAAATTTGAGTAGACAATAAAACTATTCATTTAGTATTCTGCTTTTAATTTTTAAATTTTAAATTAATTCTTTTGAAAACTTGAGTTAGTAGATAAAGTTAACTCTAAACATAGTTAAGACAAAACATGTTTGAGCTTTTCATGTTAGCAAATTTAATGTCTTAAGATATAATTTAAAAAAAAAAAATTCCCATTCTTGCCCTAAATTTTGGGCATGACACTGCCATATTCTTAATCAGTGTACCTTCAGTCAGGATATATGAAAAATCATCTTAAGTAGGTGGAACTTGAGGTGGGTTTTCCCGAACTCCCTAGGGGAAACTTGGCAGCAATTGCACTACCCCAATTCTAATTCTAAGATTGTGGAGACTTGGAGACTTACTCTTCTGAATGTTATCTAGAATATCTGGAAAGAGTGCAACAATAGGATTTTTAGGGATAAAAGTGCTACTCCTAAAGTGGTGGCGGATAAAATTTATAGGAGTATATTTGAATGTATCTATGGAACTAATTATGGACCAGTTGCTAAAGATGACTTCAAAGACAGGTGGAACCTCTCCACTACCACCTCTAGCAAGGAAAAGGGAAGAGAAGGTCTCTTTTGGTGTTTTCCTCCTCAGGGGTGGATTAAGGCTAACTTTGATGGGGCCTCTAAGGGGAATCCAGGTAAAGCTGGATATGGGGGCATTGTCAGGAATTTTGCTGGAAGTTGCTTAGTGGCGGTGGCTGGTCCTTTGGGGAGTCAAATAAGTCATTTTGCCGAAGCCTCCGATGCCCTGAACACCTTAATTATAGCCAAGATTCTTAATCATGATAAATTATGGCTCGAAGGAGACTCACTTAATATTATTAAGTGTCTGAAGGGGGAGTTGGAGCCATCATGGTCAATTGAAAATATTATCTTGCAAGCTAGGGAAATTATTGCTAGTTTTAAAAATATTATAATTCAACATGCCTTTAGAGAAAAAAATACTGTGGCGGATTGTCTGGCGAACCTAGGGGTTAACTCTGATTCCCAAATGATTTGGCACGGGGAAGATGTCAACATAAACACTAAAGAGCTCCTTTGAAGGGACAAATATATGGGAAGGGAAGGACCGCATAATCATGACAAAGCATATGATTAATTCTTGCCTTGATGGAAAGATAATTATTACCTGGCAAAGCATCAAATCCCCAACCATTTCTTATAATATGTTGCACGCTTTGTGGGTCACCTAGTTCAAAATCTCAAGTAACTATAGGAGAGGAGTGCTGAGTTTGCAGAGGAATAGAGCTGATAATCCAAATTTGAAGATGGAAGGAGATTTAAGGAGGAAGGAACCTGATAATCTGTCAACATGGAAAGCAATGCCGAAGGTGTGGGCTAAACTGGAAAAAGGTTCCCTCACAAGCTTTATGGAGAAGCTTGCAGATTATGATAAAGGTAGGGTAAATCTTGCTGTTACCAAAATTTCTGAAAATTGGTGTAATGATTCCTTTAAAATCTATGGAGTTAAGTTCAAGCTAGATGCATGCCTTATAGTTGCTGTGACTGGAATGCCCCATACTGGGCTTAGTTTTTTTAGAGACCTTAAAGTTTCCAACAACGAGGTTAATCTGTTCCCGCAGAAGGAAAAAGAGAGGAACAGAATTGGCAAAGCCACAAGAGGTTACTATGAAGCTGCTAATATCAAGAAAATCTGGGGCTGGGGTTTGAACGCTATAATAGAATATATCATGGTTGAGGATCATTTCTCCAAGGCCCACATCTACCACTTTGTTCTTTTAAACCATTTCAGACATGACAAAAAGGTATCCCTACCCTACAACCTTTCTAGGTCCCTCAATAAACACAATATGAATCCCTCTATCCAATTCTCCATTGTGGGCTCTTGCTGCTCATCTATGAGCACTGCAAAACCCTCCCCCTACTAGAAAACAAGAGGTTATCCACCTCCCCGGGGAAGAGAAAGATGGAGGGAGGCAATTTCGACAAGGAGAAGGCGTCTTCTAGCAAAAAAAGAAAGAATGCCCTTGGGATGGAAATAGATGAAATTGAAAAAGAAGGCAGGGATATGGAGACAGATGATTCCGATGGTGATGACAACTGGAAAGATGAGGAGGTGGGTATTGAAGAGGAAAGCGGTGATAATTAGTCTACCAATGAAATCCCTATCCATAGCGAATGCCCTAGCAAGGACAACATCCATCCCATGGAGGATGTGGATTACAAGGATAATGAGGAAATAAATGCAAATTTTGAGAAAGAAAGGAACAAGGAACCTGAGAAGAATATGACTAAGGAAAGTTTAAGCGAGGACAAGGAAAACAACGGGTTATTCTTGGATAACCTCAAAAAAATTACCGAGGCAAGACTGGATTATGATAGATGGACCTATGAACTCTTGAAAAACTTGAAAAAAAGGGGAAAAATATGGATGAGAAGAAGGAGAATGATGATAGAGAGAAGATAAAATGGAAGCATGATATGGAGGAGAAGGTTAAATCACTGGAAGAAGGGAGAGAGGCCATGAAAAATTTGATGGGTATTATTCCGAATATCCTGTCAGCTGTCACTAAAAATTTGGAGGATATTGCTAAGGTCTTCGATCATACCAACTCTCCTAAGCTAATGTCTCATTGTGTCCTAACTCCACTATTCTTGGTTGTAGATGGTGTGCTCTCAGACAATGCACTGATGGCTTCCTAGATGGCATATGAAGAATGGACTGGTAACTTGTAGTTAACTGATACTATGATATGCAATACTACATGATTATGCTAAATGATTATGCTATATGATACTATATGATAATTGCTATTGATAATACTATTTTCTATTTGCTTCAAAAGCACAGATGCATATGATTGATTTGAAGACTCTTGAAGTCTCTTGAAGTCTAACTCTCTCTCAACTGAAGCTCTTGATTTTATAGACTTTGAGAGGATGAGATGATGTGGTTTAGATCAATGGTCATGATCAGATTTGCAGATTTGAATGGTTGTGAGAAAAGGTGAAGGTTGAGAGAAAGGGGGAAGGAGAAGGCAAGTGTCACTCATCTCACCTTGATTGGGTTGTTGACTGAGGAAATCTAGGGATGGTTGGAGGAAATTAAGGCATGAGATGACAAGTGGACTCAAGTCCTTCCTAAGATGTAGGGGGTGTTGGAGAGAGTATAGGAAATGGTTATGAATTATGTGTACGTACACAATATTCATTAATTTTAGAAGTTGGAGATAAATGATGAATTAATATTTAAGAAATATTAATTTCCTTATCCACATGTTTGATGAGTTGGCAAAGGGGAGATGAAGTGGAGATGGAGGGTGAGTTGGAAAAGGGATTAAATAATTTTGAGAATTACTTAATATTTGAGACTATAGGATAGGAGAATAACTATTAAATATTAGATATTTAATTGTTTGGAGGAGATAATTAAATATTAGATATTTAATTAACTTGATTAAAAGGATAATTAAATATTAGATATTTAATTAATTAGAAGAATAGGATAGATGAATTAATTAATAAAATATTAATTAATAGAAAGACATGAAAATGAATTAAATATATTAATCTTTTCAAATTAACTATTTAATAGAAGAATAATTATTAAATAAATAAAAATATTTATTTAATTGCTCATAGCCAATTTTTATGTGTATACAATTATAAACTCAAATTAAGAATTGCATATATTTATTGAAAAGAAACATAGTACATTCCTTCTGTAGTGTCGTAAATTGTACACCCTTAATTGGGTTGTACAATTCCGCGCTTAGATTAGCACCCACCTTAGCGTGTTTGCATGTTGCATTTTAAATTCCCTTTAGGAATTTAATTAATTAATTTAATTAAATCTAAAGTCTTCTTTTATCCCTCCATACATCATAAAATTGGGCTCTTTACCCTAAATGTGCCCCCTTTTATTTTATTCTTTCAATTAATTAATTCATCAAAAGCCTAATTATGTCCTATTTCAACCTTGAAGGTCTAATTTCACATACCTAAATACCTTGAATCATCGCATCCTTCTAGAATTGAATTTAGAATCATGATACCTTGCATCCCTAAAAATTTGGAAAATAGTTGGTTGGATCGATGTGATACAAATCGGTTCCTATTTTTCTCCCTAAATTTTGGGATCATGTTTTGGTGGTATTATAATATTTAAATCTGACTTGGTGTGAAAATATATCATTTCTACATCGACATATGATAAAAAACAAAGTTAGGGTTTCATACATATAGCCTTTCCTTTCCTCATTTAAAGGATCAATCTACAAGCAATTGAAGGAGCCTCTTATGAAGTGAAAGTGGAAATTATGTGGTCTTCAATCAACAAATCAAGCATTTATCAAGTCTTCATCAACCATTTTTTGTTGGTATTATCGATGACTTCATCATGTGTTGCATTGGTTTTGTCATTGATGTCAACACTTATCTTTCTAGAGGTCTACATGGTTGATTTGGCACTCTAGTTATATTGGTTTGTTGTTGAACTGGCACATTGTGGTCCCAACATGGATACTGGCTTATGCACATTCACTGGTATATGTTTCACCAGTAGCCCAGGAAGTTGGTGATGATTTATAATCATCTTGAGATCTTTTGGTTATGTTGAAGACATGGATTAGATGATTGCATTTTGTGTTTTTCTTATTGTTCTGATCAGGTTCACATATTTTCCTTAACCAACAGATAGGTCTAGGCTATGGACCGGTACAAGATATCATGTTTCAGATCAGCATGACACATTTTGGAAATGGTTTATTGATTGGATAATGTGTAAATGTATTGAGGCTACCATATTGTATTGCATCAAGACTTAGTTTGTAATTGATTTAAATTTAATATCTTTAGGGAGCTGACATAATCATAAGGTCTTAGGTTTTGTATAAATAATTATCTAGAAGATGTATGAGTGGGTGTGAATATTGAAGATCATTGTGAAGAGCGAAAATAAGTAGATCCCTATGTAAATCATGCATATATCATCTAAAGGTTGAAGGAAGGTTGTTAAAGGTCATGAATGTATTTGGTCCTCATGCATATATCTTAAACCGGTACTGAATCTAGCATTGAAGATGCTTTATTGAAGCAGTACATTGTTATTGGATTTAATCATCCAATTGTGTAGTCAGTGTGACTCCTATTTTGTAATTTAGAAGTGAGCTCTAGGTGGTTGGCCTTTCTGCATGTGCAGACCCCATTATTGTATTCACTTACTATTTGTAGTAGTATCATCCAATTGTGGGTAAGGTTTCCCACTGTAGTTTTTCCCCTTACAGGGTTTCCATGTCAAAATCTCTGTGTCATGTGTTGTGAATGTTGTTTTCCTTTCTGTTTCATGCTTTAAGTTGTACCGGTAAAATATAATTGTTAATCTGATTTACCGACATTGCGTTTTAAGTTGGAATAATTTATTTTGGGTTATAATTTATTGACAACTGATTCAACCCCCCCCCTCTTAGTTGTCCTTCTCAGTTCCTAACAATTGGTATCAGAGCCTAGTCCTCTTTTTGCATAAGCCTAACAACTTGAGGAGATCCTATGGCAGCAAATATCTTTAGGAAGGACATTCTCAAACTTGATGGAACTAACTATAGTATATGGAAGATCAGAATGGAAACACATTTGAAATGCATTGAAAGAGATATGCAATGTTACAAAGAATGGGTATGTTGCTCCTACTCTAAATAACCCTAATCCACCGACTGTGGCTAAAGACTTGGAGAATGATTACAAAGCAAGAGAAGCACTTCTAAGCGCATTATCAGATCAACAAATCATGGGATTATCAGACAAATCTACTGCAAAAGCTATTTGGGATAAACTGGAAACATTGAATGAAGGAGATACCACTATCGAAATTGCAAAATTGGAATGTTACCGGGTCAAGTATGAAAATTTAAAAATGGAAGAGGATGAAAGAATTTCTGCATTTATGGAAAGAGTTAATGAAATTGTTTTAGGAATACAATGTTGTGGAGGATCTTTAAGTAAAGATGAAATTGTTTCTAAAGTTTTAAGAGCTTTGCCACCAGCTTACAAAAAGAAAGTGACAACTATTAATGAGTTGAGAACAATGCATAATACATCAGTATCTAGAGATACCTTGGTTGGAAAAATTTTAGCATTTGAGGTTGAAGAATTTGGTCCTGTTGCTATAGTCAAGACTGATATAGCCTTCAAAGCATCATCATGAGCATCATCATCATCATCATCATTTGACAAATCTGATTGGAAAACACTTTATGCAAAAGAACTTGAAGATATCAGAAGAGAAAATGAAGAACTTGAAGCACTATTCGCAAGGAAGATGCCTAAAGGTCCAACAGGAGTAAGAATGAAGTAAAGCACCTTTAAAATATTTTAATTTCAATAAAGTTAGCGTCTAGGTGTCCTGATAGACATTCAAGACCAAGATAGGAGGAACAGAGAACATATAAACCTAACCTTGAATATCAGATATACAAATTTAAGAAAAACAGAGATAAGTCATGTTACTATGCAGATGAAGGTGTTATAGATGACTTTGATGAAGATCCAATAGATAGTGGATGGACATTTATTGCATTAAAAGAAGATCAACCGACACCTATTGTCAAACCGATAGAGAAGGCATTAGTAGAAAAAATTGAAGAAAATGATGAATGGATCATTGATATTGGTTGCTTGCATCATATGACTGGTGATAAAATAAAATTATTGTCATTACAAGAAATTCATGGAGGTATAGTAAGATTTGGAGGTGACAAAGCTTGTTTAATCAAAGGAAGAGGCACTATATCTTTAGATGGTAAGCACAATACTGACAATGTTTTTATGTTGAAGGTTTAAAGTATAATCTTTTGAGTGTTGGTCAGTTAGTGGGAAAATGATTTCAATTACAATTCAAGAATGGAAAATTCAAAATCATGAACAAAATTGGATTGGAGATTGCAATTGGTAATCAGACTAAAGGTAATATCTTTCATTTGAGTACCAGTGATAAGACATGTTTGATTGCTCAGATTGATGAAAGCGGGTTATGGCATAAAAGACTCTGTCATGTGAATTTTGATTGCATTGTAAAGATCAATTCAACCAAGGTAGTAAGGGATTTACCTAAGATTGTGAAACCTCATAATCCGGTATGTAAGGAATGTCAAATGGGAAAGCAAGTTAGAACAAAATTTAAGAGCATTTATGAGAAATCCAATAATATTCTTGATTTAATTCATAATGACTTATTTTGTCCAGCAAGAACAAGAAGTCTTCAAGGTGATAGACACTTTATGTTAATAATTGATGATTATTCTAGAATTTGCAAGGTTACTTTTCTTTGGGAGAAATCAGAAACTTTTGGAAGATTCAAGATATACAAGGAAATGGTAGAGAATGAAACTGGAAAGAAAATCAAATGTTTGAGATCTGATCAAGGAGGAGAATTTACATCTAATGAATTCAATGCATTCTGTAAAGAGAATGGAATCAAAAGACAACTATCAGCACCCTGAACATCCTAGGAGAATGGAGTTGTGGAAAGAAAGAATAGAACTATACTAGATGCAACAAGAACCATGATGATGGAAGCAAATCTACCTCATATGTACTAGAGAGAAGCAATGAATACAATGGTTTATACTTTCAATAGAGTTCACATCAATGGTGAAACCAGTAAGACCCCTTATGAACTATGGTTTGGTCATATTCCTACAATTAAATATTTCAAAATATTTGGAAGCAAATTCTATATTAGGAGAGATGAGTCTATTGGCAAAATTGATCCTAGAAGTGATGAAGGAATATTTCTTGGTTATTCAACTAGAAGCAAGGCATATAGATGTTATAATAAAAGATTGCAGAAAATCATTGTAAGTACTAATGTGAAGATAGATGAACATTTTAGAGGAGAATCAAGATCTATAAGTTCTAAACCGGCAGTAGAAATGATTATAAATGAACCGACATAGATTGTACCAGAACAGAATGAAGAACTAGTCACACCAACATCATCAGAAAACTCAACTGTGACTGAAGAACAACAACCTGTAAGTGGAAATCAGAATAAACCAAGGTATGTAAGAATGAATCATTCAAAAAATCAGATAATTGGAAATAAAAATCAAGGTGTTATGACTAGAGGAATGTTGGCAAATGAAAAGGTATGTTTAATTTCTCAAGTTGAACCAACATCAATTGTTGAAGCATGTCAGGATAAACATTGGATAAAAGCAATGGAAGATGAATTAGAACAGATTGAAAAGAATAATACTTGGACATTAGTTCCCCGGCCTAAAGACAAAAATGTAATTGGAACTAAATGGGTATTTATAAATAAACTTAATGAAGATGGTGAAGTAATCAGAAACAAAGCAAGATTAGTTTGAAAAGGTTATTCTTAGAAAGAAGGAATTTATTATAATGAAACCTTTGTACCGGTGGCCAGAGTTTAAGCAGTAAAACTATTTCTTGAATTTGTAGCTCACAAGAACTATAAGGTTTATCAGATGGATGTAAAATGTGCATTTTTGAATGGAGATCTTGAAGAAGAAGTTCACATTGAGCAGCCTGATGGATTTTCATTAACAAATGATAAGGATATGGTTTGCAGGTTAAGGAAAGATTTATATGGATTGAAGCAAGCTCCCAGAGCTTGGTATGCTAGATTGGATAAATATCTTGTAAAGCTTGGATACACAAAAGGTAATGCTGACAATAATTTGTATTACAAAATCACCATTGATGACATTTTGGATATTGAAGTATTTGTGGATGATATCATTTTTGGAGGTGAAGAGGAGTTATGTAAGGAATTTGCTAACAAGATGCAAAAAGAATTTGAAATGTCTATGATTGGAGAGATACAAATTTTTCTAGGTTTGTAGATTTCTTAAACAGATAAAGGTATATTCATATGTCAAACAAAATACTTGAAGGAACTCTTGAAGAAATTTGGAATGGAAAACTCCAAACCGGTAAGCACTCCTATGACTACAACAGATAAATTGACATTAAAGGATGATCTAGATCCTATAAATCCGACAAGGTACAAATCTATGATTGGAGGGTTACTGTATTTGACACAAACTAGACCTAATATAATGAATGCAGTGTGTATTGTTTCAAGATTTCAAAGCAATCCTAATGAAAATAATGAAATTGGAGTAAAAAGGATTTTCCGGTACCTACAAGGCACAACAAATATTGGTTTATGGTATCCTAAGGATGAAAATTTTGAGTTATGTGCATATACAGATGCAAATTGGGCAGGAGATGTGGATGACAGAAAGAGTACCATTGGCAATGCATTCTTTCTTGGTAGATGATTAATTTCATGGATCAACAAGAAGCAGATTTGCACATCATTATCTACAGCAGAAGCAGAATATATTGCAGTAGCAACTAATTGCACTCAGGTATTATGGATCAAGCAAATGTTGAAGGATATCAAGGTAAAATGCAAACAGCCGGTAATTATTTACTGTGATAATTCAGCAGCAATAGATATATCAAAGAATCCGATATTTCACTCTAAAACAAAGAATGTTTCTATTAAGTATAATTTTCTCAAAGAAAATGCTGAAGCAAATGAAGTGATATTGGTTTATGTGAACACTAAAGAGCAAATTTCAAATATTTTTACAAAGCCTTTGCCTAAGGAAACATTTGAATATCTCAGAGAGAAGCTTGGGGTAATCACTCCACCAATAGAGACTTGAATGATGAAGATTGGCATCAAACTGACAGGGACTAACATAAAAATCTTTTTTTTGGTCTTGATGAAGGAGAGCTACTGCTCAGGGGGAGTAGCTAGCTGAATGTTATGTTTTGATTCTTAATTATTGCTCAAGGGGAGTAGTTAGCTATATGCTATATTCTGATATTTTATTCTTAAACTGCTTTGGAATTTGTTGTCAAAGGGGGAGAGATGTCTATGGAAAAACATTATACTTTGATGATTGGGGAGACATGTATTTTTGGTTTTGGTTATATTTTTTTTGTTTCTGGTACATAACTTTGTACTGATCTATTTTGGGAGATTGTTGGTATTTGACATTCTATTTTTGGCACTTAGATGTTTTTCCATCTAGTGTTGCCATCAATGCCAAAGGGGGAGATTGTTGGTATTATGGATGACTTCATCATGTGTTTCATTGGTTTTGTCATTGATGTCAACACTTGTGTTTTTGGAGGTCTACATTATTGATTTGGCACTCTGGTTATATTGGCTTGTTGTTGAATTGACACATTGTGGTCCCGACATGGATATTGGCTTATGCACAGTCACCGGTATATGTTTCACCGACAACTCAGGAAGTTCATGATGATTTGTTATCATTTGGAGATATTTTGGTTATGTTAAAGACATGGATTAGATTCTTGCATTTGGTGTTTTTCTTAGTGGTTTGATCGGGTTCAGATATTTGACTTAACCAATAGATAGGTCTAGGTTATGGATTGGTATAAGATATCATGTTCTAGATCAACACGACACGTTTTGGAAATGATTTATTGATTGGATAATGTGTAAATGTATTGAGGCCAACATATTGTATTGCATCAAGACTTATTTTATAATTGATTAAAATGTAATATCTTTAGGGAGCTGACCTAATAATGAGGTCTTAGGTTTTATATAAATAATTATCTAGAAGATGTATGAGTGGGTGTGAATATTGAAGATCATTGTGAAGAGAGAAAATAAGCAGATTTTTATGCAAATCACATAGATATCATCTAAAGGTTGAAGGAGGGTTGTTAAAGGTCATGAAGGTATTTGGTCCTCATGTGCAGAGCTTAAACCAGTACTGAATCCAGCATTGAAGATGCTTTATTAAAGCAGTACATTGTTATTGGATCTAACCATTCAAATGTGTAGTTAGTGTGACTTCTATTTTGTGATTGAGTAGTGAGCTCTAGGAAGTTGGCCTTTCTACATGTGCAAACCCCATTATTGTATTCACTTACTATCTGTAGTAGTATCATCTGATTGTGAGTAAGGTTTCCCACCGTGGTTTTTCCCCTTATAGGGTTTCCACATTCTCTGTGTCATGTGTTGTGGATGTTGTTTTCCTTTCTGTTTCATGCATTAAGTTGTACCAGTAACAATATAACTGTTAATCTGATTTACCGACACTGAGTTTTAAGTTGGAATAATTTGTTTTGGGTTATAATTTATTGATAACTCATTCAACCCCCCTCCTCTCAGTTGTCCTTCCTGGTTCCTAACATTTTTATGATCAATTAAAGCTTTGAAGATATTGAAGAATAATAGGAGATCACCAACTATTGATTGGCTTGTACCTCTCCCTTAGGGTTTGGTATGATTTCATGTTATTCTCATTATTTTGTATGAGTTTGATAACAATCATTTTTAGATTTATTTTCATGCTTTAGGTCCATTATTGCATTTGTGATTTGAACCATTTACATTTATATTCATTTAGGGTTTACTCTCCAAGCATAGGGTAAAACTCTAGATTTAATTTCTTGTTAATTTAGGATCTTGCACACACACAAGATTCTTGTACATACATTTTCAGTACATTATTGACTATTTGTGGAGGTGGAAATCACTAGACTAAGGCAAAACCCTATATAGGGCCACCTAGACACCATCTTTCACATTGTAGGTGTAGGTACAAAAATATGACATACACATGATTTTTGAAGCTGGTAGGACACACAGGTATAGACTCAAGATCAAAGGCAAATCTCAAATTTTTTAGACTAGGCCGTGGTACCCTAGTCCAGGACCAGAGTGTGGCACCCTAGTCTAGGACCAGGGCATGACACCGTGGTCCTCTATGTTTTGCAACTTTTTGTGGCAGTTTAGTAGTACAAACTCTCATGCATAAATTTCCAGAAGTACAACTCTCTATGGTATCAGGGACCAGGGTGTGGCACAAGGGTCTTACTCAGTCACCCTCAAATTTCTATGATAGGTGCACATCTGAATTCCATTTTCTTCCTTGTTGATGCAATCAAGGTAGGGAGATCTAATGAAGGACAACCCAACCTTGCATCTTAACACATAAATCATGCAAAACATATCGGTAACCGGTAACCAGATGCCATAAACAACATAAAGAACAATCAGTAACATAACAAAACACATAATCAATAAACAATAAGAATAAATCTTATTACAATCTGAAGAGTTACACATGCCACATGCTGGATTACAGTCCAGGATACAAATAATTCTTACAACACAATTACAACATCCGCATATCATCCACATATCATATCGAATTCTGGGAACAATCTATCGGTTCTACCCTAATCCAGACCTCAACTTTTTAGCCTCCATCCATCGGTTCAGAATCTCACCAAATCTATATCTATTCTCGATCTCAAAACTCTATCGTCTATCATCTAATTTTTATATCCTTAAATGTTTCACCAGCTTCCATTTATATCATGCGAAAAATAATTACAACTTAATTGAGTTGGCCCAAAGACAAAATGGTTCATGAAACATGCAACGGTAACATGCCGGATCAAATCACTAAAAACAAACACAAAAACATAAAATGATGCATGAACCTCCAGGAATACCAGACAAGGGCCAAAGAAACATCTCCAATGATCCGCAAGTCACATAGATCAACCGCAACCCGATCCAACCTCACTCAACACACTGTCGGATTAATCGGTAAGAACATACCAACCAGGCCAATACTAGAATTGATAACTCATCGGGATTAAATACAAATGTCATGAAACTCAAACAAGACAAAATGCCATGCTCTCAAGAAATTCCATTGAAAACTGCTCAACCGGTAAGAACTAGACCAGTGCTCTTACATCAAACTCTCGGGGTTAATTGAAAAGTGAGTCCCATCACTTGATATGGTTCTACAATTTGTTAGTAGGTACATGCAATTGCCTTAGCGGGTTCGGTGATTTGACTATAGCTTCTGGTTGCCTCTCCATGGTGATCTATCGGTCCAAACTATAGCCTGCCTCAATTGGTGATCAACTCAAGTCTCCACCCACTAATTTCCTCAAGCTCAAGCTCTAGGGTTGTTGGTCTACCTAAAAACCTTGCTCTGCCTCATATTTGGCAATCTGAACAAGTCCTCAAGTTGCCTCAACTTCTTCTGCAACCAACTGGTGCACAAACAACACTTTGTCCAACACAAGTTCACAAACCAACTCTGATACCATCTGATGCAGTCAAGGCAGGGAGATCAAATGAAGGACAACCCAACCTTGCAGATTAACACATAAATCATGCAAAACATATCGGTAATTGGTAACCAGATGCTAGAAACAACAAAAAGAACAACCGGTAACATAACAGAACACATGACCGATAAACAATATGAATAAATATTATTACAATTTGAAGAGTTACACATGCCACATGTTGGATCATAGTCTAGGATACAAATAATGCTTACAACATAGTTACAACATTCGCAGATCATCCACATATCATATCGGCTTCCAAGAATTGTTTGTCAGTTCTAGCCTAATCCAGACCTCAGCCTTCCGACCTCAGTTCACCAGTTCAGAATCTCATCGGATCTACATCTACTCTAGATCTCAAAACTCTGTCTTCTATAGTCTGATTTCTATATCCTCAAATTATTCACTAGCTTCCATTTATACCATCCGCAAATAATTATAACTCAATCAAGTTGGCTCAAAGACCAACCGGTTCATGAAACATGCAACAGTAACATGTCAGCTCAAATCACTAAGAACAAGAACAAAAACATGAAACGATGTGTGGACCTCTAGGAATACTGACAAGGACCCAAAGGAACATCTCCAATAATCTGCAAGTCATAGAGATCAACCGCAACCCGATCCAACCTTACTTAACACAGTGTCAGACTAACCGATAAGAATATACCAATCAGGCCAATACCAGAATCGATAACTCACCAGGATTAAATCCAAATGCTATGAAAGTCAAACACAAAAAAGACCATGAACACAAGGGAATAAAACCAAAACCACATTGCTAAACATTCAAACAAGAAGAAATACCACACTCTCAAGAAATTCCACTGAAAATTGCTCAACTGGTAAGAACTAGACCGGTGCTCCTGCATCAGACTCTCGGGATTAATTGAAAAGTGAGTCCCATCACTTGATCTGGTTTGGTGATATGTCAGTAAGTACTTGCAACTTCCTCAGGGGGGTTCGATGATCTGACTACAACTTTCGGTAGCCTCTCCACGATGATCTACCGGTCCAAACTATAGCTTGCCTCAATCGATGATCTACTCAAGTCTCCACCCACTAACTGCCTCAATCTCAAGCTCTAGGATCGGCAGTCTACTTGCAAACCTTGCTCTGCCTCACGTTCTGTGATCTGAACAAGTCCACAAGTTTACTCAACTTCCTCTCCAACCAACAAGTGCACAAACATCATTCTATCCAACAACGGGTTCACAAACCAACTCTAATACCATTTGACGCAGTAAAGGCAGGGAGATCTAATGAAGGACATCCAAACCTCATATATTGACATATAAATCATGCAAAACATACCGGTAACTAGTAACCAAATGCCAGAAACAACACAAAGAACAACCGGTAACATAACAGAACACATAACCGGTAAACAATTTGAATAAATCTTATTACAATCTAAAGAGTTACACATGCTACATGATGGATCATAGTCTAGGATACAAATAATGCTTACAACAGAATTACAAGATTGACAGATCATCCACATATCATATTGGCTTCCAGGAACAGTCTAGCGGTTCTACCCTAATCTGAACCTCAGCCTTCCAGCCTCAATCCATCGGTTCAAAATCTCACTGGATCTACATCTATGCTCGATCTCAAAACTATGTCTTCTATCTTCTGATTTCTATATCCTCAAATGATTCACTAGCTTCCATTTATACCATCCACAAATAATTACAACTCAATCAAGTTGGCCCAAAGACCAACCGGTTCATAAAATGTGCAATGATAACATGTCGGCTCAAATCACTAAGAACAAACACAAAAACTTCAAATGATGTGTGAACCTCAGGGAATACCAGCCAAGACCCAAAGCAACATCTCCAATGATATGCAAGTCATGGAGATCAACTGCAATCTGATCCAACCTTGCTCAACTCATTGCCAAACTAACTAGTAAGAACATAACAACTAGCCCAATATCGGAATCAATAACTCACCGGGATTAAATCCAAATGCCATGAAACTCGAACATGACAAAGACCACTAACACAAAGGAATAAACCCAAAACCATAATGCTAAACACTCAAATAAGAATAAATGCCACACTCTCAATCAATTCCACCGAAAACTGCTCAATCGTTAAGAACTAGACCGATGCTCTTGTATCACTTGTACACTGTGTTTTAGTTTCAAATACTTAATTTTCAGTGTATTCAGTTTACCTTTGCATTTTTTCTCACATCTCTAGCCTAGTTGATCATTTCATTACATTTTGCATATGTCCTCTTCATACTAGCAAAGAAATAGAAACCCTAAATATATTCCTTGGCTCTGTCTCACAAGAAGTAGTCAAAGCGAATCATCTCGTTAGGCTCTTTCGTATTCCAATGTGTGCATGATAGTGGAATTAGGTCTTAGTTTACTTGATTCCATTTTTATCCCTCACATTTTGGTGAACCTGACATCCTTACAGCTTTAATTCTGATTTATGTTCTCAAGTCTAAGTGTTTATACAATTCAAAATTCAAGTTTTCATTTACAAGTTTGATTTCCTTGCAAATTTTAAAATTTTTAGAGGTTAATTTCACTTAAACCCTTATTTTTAAATTTCAAATTGAGCTTGTGGATTGCTTAATTTGGATTAATTATTTCAGATTTGATTTGGGAACACTTTGCACTCATAGATCTCATTTTCTAAATCAAATTACATAATTTTAGAGTTCTTGCATTGGTGAAAATATCATAAAAATTGGACATTGTTTTCTATTTTGCATATGTTAACATTTGTAAAAGGAAAATTGTTGTCATTATGCATTCATTCCATAGATGTGGTTGTTGTTCACCAAAAGTGATAACCCAAGTATACCTGCAAATCTATCTATGAGATAGCCAATCTCAATCAATGAAACACCTCAGGGCTTGGACAACATGACAAGGATATGAATCCTTCTACTCTTCAGGCTCTGCGAAACCTAGGCGGGTATACCTTTGATGCATTTAATCAGACCTATTACACACAAGACTGCATCAATCAAAAGCATATGGATCTCAAAAGGTTCAAAAACTAAAAGATAACTGCAGATGGGCTAGATCCACACTTGCTACTCAACATTTTGAATCATGAGATGGAGGGACACTTCCACATAACATAAAATATAAAAAGATACTCTGATTTTTGATTTTTAAGTGGTGTTATGACAACCTTTAAATATTACAAGAGACCAATGCCTTATCAAGGCCATAGAGTCATGCATAAAATTGGAAGAGAAATCTCAGATGCAAGTTCTTTTCAACATTAAATTTTCATGTATCAATGCCTTACATAAATACAATCCTCTTCTCTATCACAAAACCATACTTATATGTATATATCCAATATGCATTCAAAATCATTAATGCTGGGTTTTAGGATTTAAATCCTTCCTTGAAGAATACCCAAAAGACAACATTACACTCTTAGAGGAATCTAAAAGAGACAACTCAAATTATCCTTGATAATATGAAATTATATGAATCTGAGTACATTCTGGAGACAATTTCATGGAAACTCACACATGCCTTGCATATGTGTGAACCTGCAAATTGAAACTAAACCTATAGTAAAGACAACACTGAAAACATAGACGAACACACTGTCATTTGCATTGATAAAAGGATGCCATCACTAGAACCTGCAATTTTGGATTTCTCCCTTGGAGCCAATCTCTCAAAAACTAGAACCCCTACAACTAAGAAGAATGGGGAATAAAAAGGGAGAGGGAACCAAATCAAATCTTCAACTGAATTGCCAAGTGTCTTCCCTCTAACTGAATTTTGTTCCCGTGGAAACTTCTTCCAAAATATCCCACATTTGTCAAAATTAACCGCATAATCGGATTCCTCACTCCGAGAGCTTTCCGAAAATATATAACACTTTATACTTTGGCCAAAAATTGAGTCCTGGGCGAATTAATTCCCCAATGTGCACCATCATTAAAATTTTTTATTTATTAATATAGTTTAAACTATATAATAAACAATTTTAATTTTAATTTTTCCTCCATTTGTGCACTGACGCCTTGCCATGTGGCGGCCTCCGATTGGTTGATGGGGTTGACCGGATGCCACCTGGGATGACACCTCATCATCGCCACATCATCTGCTTCGTCACTGCCACTTGGCCGCCACATCATCGCCACTGGACTGCCACCTGTGTGCCACCTCACCGAGACCCGCCTGCTGGACTACCACCTATCATGACACGTGGACGGCTCTTGTTCACTTTCGCTATTTCACTGGTTTAATTCGCATGCATCTTCCCTTCGCGAAATAGCGCGCACCGTCGATCCATCTTGAACTTGCTCACTCGTTAACTTGACCTTTCTCTGCAAAATTTAACCTTTCTGCCTTGGGAAGCGTGCCTACGTGGGGTCCACCTAGTCACCATCCAGTCAACTCCTCCATTGCCTCGGGAAACATGCTCACGCGTGGGCCCGCCTTGGGCGCCCATAGGCACCTTGTGTCAAAAGCCTTTATGGCTTAGACATATTACTATAGTGCATTTTAACATATAAACATTAAAAAGAACTACCTCCCAGTGCATGTGGGACAAAGCAATTAAGTCTGGAGCTTCATTTTTGGAGATTTGCCTGAGTGACTGCTTGGAAGTTTCATTCGCCAATGCGATTTGGTTAAAAGCTTTTGAGTTTGCCTCCTTCCCATGCCACGCTGAAGGATCTGGAGGAATCAATGGCATTTGCATTTGTTGCAATAAACTTCAACACTACCACCAAGTTCAGCTCCACTACCACACAGGTTATTCTAATTCCAAGCCACGCAGAGGGAGGAGTGCAAGGGAGGAGCCACCACCGGAGAACCCCATACACCACGCAACGATAGAGAGGGAGGACATTGAAGTTTCAATGCCTTGCTGCTTTCCACATCCCTCCCCAGTCTCCTACATTGCTCCAGAGGTTTCTACGCATGGGGCATTACTTATAATTTTAGAACACTCCAAAACCACGTACATGGAGGCACTTTGCATTGTCTTCTCCCACCTCATGAAACTTGAATGTTGACACTACATCACCTTCCCATTTTCTACGTGCCATTGGAGGATGTAAAGCTGCTGGATGTCAACGCCATTTTGAACACTACGCAAGGGAAAGAAGACATAGCATTGGTTTGCAATTGCTAAGAGCATTAGCACCCTCTACCAATCATCATGTGGAGGAAGGAATGAGTGTGGGCTGGGTTTCATTTATCTCTGTAGCCCCTTGTCTCTTGCTACATTAACATCCTCATGCCTACCTTTCACCTTCCAGCATAAAACACACTTTGCATTCGGTGCAAATCGTAAAACCCACACGCAGAGGAGTCACAAGCTCTAACATACGAAATTTGCATTGCATCTGTTTGATTTGCTGGTAACTTCAACGCCCACACAGAAGCTTGAAGTCTTCTACGAACTACTTCAAAAACCATGCTACCTTATTGGAGGGATGAGGAAAAACATGGGGGAGTTTGTCTTGTCTGCAATTTGCTTGGAGCACTTGAAACTTTATGCAGCCCCCTCTCTGAACACATGATTTTCCTCAACATTAAACTGCAGCCCCTTTGCTAGACACCACGTAGAGATTTTGGAGAATGGCAAAGTCACATTTGATAGCTTTGAAAATAAATTTCAATGCCAAAGGATAGCTATACACAAAAGGGAAAACAAAGGAAGAACAATGCAACCCTTCTGGAGTTTAATGCCCTTTTCACGCCACAACAATGAAGACAAAATAAAATTATCATGCACCTTATGCCTGCCAATTGGAAATGCTATTGGAGGTTTTGATGACTACCACGCTTTACACCTGATACTATCTTTGACATCATATTAAGAAGCATTAAGAAAACCAAATCTCAATTTCACAATAGCCCATGCAATAACATCTCTTAACGGAATCACGTCGTCAATAAAATAATACGGCACAGGTGTAAGCCAGGTCGGGCCCCAAAGTGGGTCCGACTAAAAAAAATTTTGTTTTCATGCAACTAACCCCTGGAATGCTTCACGGACCTCAAACACACCTCTGGAGTCGATCAGCACCATTTTCGGATCATAAAATTGCATTTTACATCCTTCAGGCAATTACGCCACAATTTTCGCATTTAATCGCGAAGACGTAATTTTCAAACCTGTCAAAACACCTTTCTGGAGCTCGCCATCTGACAGGCATGTACTTTTATATACAAGGACGACATCTACCAAACGGTTTCTCAAGACGAGTCCCGAGCGAAGAGATATTAATTTCCGAAAATGCCCAACTGGCTTTGTCGACACTGCGGACCTGATGAAGTCAATGTTCTGGCAACACATGATGCCTTTCTCAAAAATATCAAACGACCTCCGTGGGTCCTCAAATTTGAAACATAGGTACCTTAAAGTAAATATTAAATCTTTGAATTCTCAATTTGATCACCAGACTGACAGGATGCAAACGGTGCGCTCACCAAAATGGCTACATTAACTGATATAACACTGGAGTGCGGATAACTAAATTTCATGGCAAAATGAGCTCTTTTGAAAACCGGTCAAACGGATTGGTAGAGCCTTGAAATTTGAAACGTAGCTCACCATTTATACCAACATTAGCCCGGAACAAACATTTTGACATGATGCTCACTAGGACATTTTTACACTTGTGCAAACATCACAAACTACAAACGGATTGAGCTTTAAAAACTGAGCAAATGGATTCGTCAAGACCTGAAATTTTGTAGGTTGACTCACATTTATACGTCAAATTGAATCCACTTTGAATTTTTTCATGACGATCAACAGGGCAAAAGATGTAATCGCTCAAAGTAGGCTACTCAATAAAATTTGCACTTGTGCCTAGAATGCACTTTGAGCTCACCCCTCGAAATGGGTACCTAGTAAAATTATCCAAACTGAATTCTGAAAGTTGCACATCACTACATAGGCCAAATGAAAGGTGTGGGACATGAATCCCGAGCCTTACCCTCTGAAAATCAACCGGCTCCATTTTACCTCCTTGCTAACTAGGCCATTCAAACTGACTTATTTTAATCATTTGGAAATGCAGGGCAAAATTTTGAAATGGGCCTATAAAATTGACTTAGTTTTAAATACTCCCAACAGTGGCTCTGACTGGGGATGGTTGATTGCAAGATCAACACAAGAATCCAAATATCTTTGGTTAAGTAGACCACCCAAAAATGGATCATTCTTCTCTCAATTCTTCTCTTTTCGAAACAGGGCTTCCTTATTCTACCCAAACAGCAGGGCACTTTATTGAAAACCACACAACTAAAGCAAAGTGACTATACAATAGATACAAACATGCTCACAACTGATTATAACTACACTTACAAACATTTACCTCTGTCAAAAATCTGATTTTCATCTCTTGATATCATGATCCACACAAAGGCACCTTCCAGTAACAACTGAGCATAATCATTATAATCAGACCTTACCATCATAATGCTGAAACAACTGGTGTGCATGCCATTTATCTGATTTTGAGCTTTGTAACCACACATTACTTTAACAAAAATAAAATCATGAAACAAAGCACAATAGGGGCTTTTCCACAAGCTGCCATACACTTCACTATCCCAATCAATTCTATCCTTTGCAAGGGCATCATCATGCAGCTGATGCAAACAAGGAACATGAACATTACCATCCGGATGTGATGCTTGACTACACTGATCACACCTCATACTATCCTTGCTTATCAAACTGAAAAACCTCTGCATTCCCAACATCCCATTCATGGAAAAGAATGCATACCTCTAGCTGAAGCAAATCCTTAGCTAACTCTTTCTCTCTCAGGTTTACATCCACCTGAAACATTTTCTTTTGTGGTTTTGAATGATCATCACACAACCCATGCCTCTTACCTTCATCATGAAATAATTTTTTACAACCCATGCTATTGTTGTTCGGAATTCCATCAGTATTATGAACTGGTTCATCATCCACAACATCTGGCTGATCAGTTATTTCTTCATACAAAGGGTTAGAAACCAAATGGACAATTCCTTTATGAGCATTATGGCATTGAAGTGATTGGTCTGTATCTATATCAGCATTGAATAAAGCATTAGTAAAATGGCTAAAGACACCATCCATTCGATCCTCATAATCATCTTCATCAGACAAAGAAGAAAATGAAACTTGGCTGGAACAATCCTCAGTGTTCCATGTTTCACATTCATGAGATTTTATTCTATGACCATCATTCTGAAAATCAAGATAATCAAACTTATCTTGCCACAACTGATCTTCTTCACCAATTGAACACTCGTCATTAGCCAAAGAATGAACATGAACATCGCTGCCATTTACTTCATCAGATAAGTTTTTAGCATGTTCACTAAAATATTTTGTCATAAAACCATTTGTTAGGTTAGCATGTTCATTAAAGGTACAAACATTCAATTCACAGTCCTTTTTTGAAGAATCCTCTTCACTATATTGCAGAAGGTCTTCATCAATAGTTCGAAGGCTCTCCAACATTTGAACCTTCTTATCCACAGCCTCAAAGGCTTTCTTAAGTTCTGCAATCTTCTGGACTTGCATTGCACTTTGCTGTTCCATGTGAGATTCCGTAAACTTTTGTCCATCCATGTGTGCTATATCTTCATCGCAATCATGTGTACCATTACAATTTTCTGAATTAACATTGTGCATATCTTTCAAAAAAGAAAGATTATCAACATGATTATAAGAAATGAAGTCTGAAGTGAAATTTGAAAAAACATTTACTTCATCCTCAACACAATTAAGATTATCAATATCTAAGTGAGGATCAACTATTGTTTGCACTAAACAATTCTGATTTTCATCATATTGCACACTTTCACTTGCACAAACAGCAACACTTAGTAATCCCTCTGTATTTGGTATTTCAACATCAAATACATCAGCAACATGTAAAGATTGATGGTCATCACCATCATTATTTTTATTAATATTATCTTGGAGAGATGCATGATTCACTTGGTAATTGGCAGTCACATAATCAGCATAACCGGCATACAAATCAAATGGTACATATCCCTTGTATATATCTGTCTCTGTATCAACATTTTCACAATGCTTCCCATTAATCACTCCATCACTACTGCAAGAGACAACTGACATTAACGGCAAAGGTTCTTGACTCTCATTTAACTCTGAAACACATGCATCGACAAAATCATTCGGAATTGCAGAGCTTGATGCATCTAGACACGGAATGATTTGCTGAGACTCACATGGTATTTTACCATTGAAGGTGCTTTGACAAGAAACAACAGGAGACATGAATCTCTTCGAGATTCCAAACTTCAAGTTATTTTCCATATCCCTAGCTGTGTTAAAGGCTTCATACAAGGTTTTAGGTTCTTTGTTTCTCAATAGGAAACCCATCTTCTCATCAAATGCACTCATGTAAACATCCAGACATACTTTATCATCGAGTTTATACTTTCTAGAAATTTTGGACAAAGCTTGTGAAAATCTGATGTTAAATGTGGGTACCAATTCATCTTCCCTGATTTGTATATAAGTGAACTCTTTCAGTAAGTCAGAATCACTCACCTTCTCATCAAATTGATCCATGAAATCTGAAACCAATTCTTCCCATGAGGTAATAGAATTCTTGGCAAAAAAGAGAACCAATCTCTTGCATCTTCTTTTAATGACTGAATAAACAACTTCATGCATACATCTTCCTGACAAATTTCAAATTCTCCTACCAAATCTGAAAATCTTTTAACATGTTGACATGCTGATTCTGATTTCTTCCCACTGAATATGGGCAAATGCTTTCTAATTTTTGTGGGTATGGGATTTGGGCAACCCGGAATATCTCTGAAATTTAGAGCAGCATAATGGTTCATGATGAAACTTCTCCTATTATACGGTTGTGACACTTCACCCGGCATGGCTCTATGTGGAAATACACAAGACTGAAAATCTTTACTGCTCATTTTTCCTACTCCCACAAATGATTATACAATCTGGAATAAAAAACCTCAAGCAAGTATCCTTATACTGATCTATTCATAACACTGCTTGACACAAATCTTTCCTAAATTTGCATACTACGGAAGATCACATACACTAAATATTTTAGCAACATAGATATGCAAATCAATTTTGAGATCCTCTCTTTCCCTCTAGACTAGTGTTGTTCACTAAATGGGAAAATGACATTACACATTCTAATTTTCAGAGCACATATCTTTGCATTTGAAACCTCTGAAAAAATACCTGGAGATTTGCAGCTATAAACTCTTGTAGATCTGGAGATTTACTTCACACTTTAGCACGGTCTTTTATCACAGAGTCACCACCTCTTGCATAGAGGATATTTTGAACAGGAGAACCATTCAATACACATTCAAATTCTTTACTGTCTCCTTCAATCTTGCTGCAATAAACACTCTTCCAGGCTATTTAATATGAACCACAGAGTCGCCACCCAACAAGGAATTGGGGAAAAATTCGCACACAGCTGCAAGAGCTTCTTACAACTTTGAACAAATACAATTTACTGTTACTCCTTCATAAACTATGACATGATACACATATCATTATGCAGATCCAGAACAAGGAACACTTTCTAACTCATAAATTCACTTTCACACTCTATGCATACACAATGGACAGACTGGCTGGATATGAAATTGATAGAACGAAGGATACATTCAACTTCTGACCTCATCAATCAAACATTCAGATCCATGAACTCCCCAGCAGACTCGCCATTTTTGTTGTTCACCAAAAGTGATAACCCAAGTATACCTACAAATCTATCTATGAGATAGCCAATCTCAATCAATGAAACACCTCAGGGCTTGGACAACATGACAAGGATATGAATCCTTCTACTCTTCAGGCTCTACGAAACCTAGGCGGGTATACCTTTGATGCATTTAATCAGACCTATTACACACAAGACTGCATCAATCAAAAGCAGATGGATCTCAAAAGGTTCAAAAACTAAGAGATAACTGCAGATGGGCTAGATCCACACTTGCTACTCAACATTTTGAATCATGAGATGGAGGGACACTTCCACATAACATAAAATATAAAAAGATACTCTGATTTTTGATTTTTAAGTGGTGTTCTGACAACCATTAAATATTACAAGAGACCAATGCCTTATCCAGGCCACAGAGTCATGCATAAAATTGGAAGAGAAATCTCAGATGCAAGTTCTTTTCAACATTAAATTTTCATGTATCAATGCCTTACATTAATACAATCCTCTGCTCTGTCACAAAACCATACTTATATGTATATATCCAATATGCATTCAAAATCATTAATGCTGGGTTTTAGGATTTAAATCCTTCCTTGAAGAATACCCAAAAGACAACATTACACTCTTAGAGGAATCTAAAAGAGACAACTCAAATTATCCTTGATAATATGAAATTATATGAATCTGAGTACATTCTGGAGACAATTTCATGGAAACTCACACATGCCTTGCATATGTGTGAACCTGCAAACTGAAACTAAACCTATAGTAAAGACAACACTGAAAACATAGACGAACACACTGTCATTTGCATTGATAAAAGGATGCCATCACTGGAACTTGCAATTTTGGATTTCTCCCTTGGAGCCAATCTCTCAAAAACTGGAACCCCTACAACTGAGAGGAATGGGGAATAAAAAGGGAGAGGGAACCAAATCAAATCTTCAACTGAATTGCGAAGTGTCTTCCCTCTAACTGAATTTTGTTCCTATGGAAACTGCTTCCAAAATATCCCACATTTGTCAAAATTAACCTCATAATCAGATTCCTCACTCCGAGAGCTTTCCGAAAATATATAACACTTTATACCTTGGCCAAAAATTGAGTCTTGGGCGAATTAATTCCCCAATGTGCACCATCATTAAAAATTTTTATTTATTAATATAGTTTAAACTATATAATAAACAATTTTAATTTTAATTTTTTCCTCCATTTGTGCACTGACGCCTTGCCACGTGGTGGCCTCCGATTGGTCGATGGGGTTGACCGGATGCCACCTGGGATGACACCTCATCATCGCCACATCATCTGCTTCGTCACTGCCACTTGGCCGCCATGTCATCGCCACCGGACTGCCACCTGTGCGCCAACTATGTGCCACCTCACCATGACCCGCCTGCTTGACTGCCACCTATCACAACACGTGGACGGTTCTCGTTCACTTTCGCTATTTCGCTGGTTTAACTCGCGTGCATCTTCCCTTCGCGAAATAGCGCACACCGTCGATCCATCTCGAACTTGCTCACTCGTTAACCCGACCTTTCTCTGCAAAATTTTGCCTATCTACCTCAGGAAGCGTGCCTGCGTGGGGTCCACCTAGTCACCATCCAGTCAACTCCTCTGTCGCCTTGAGAAGCATGCTCATGCATGGGCCCGCCTTGGGCGCCCATAGGCACCTTGTGTCAAAAGCCTTTATGACTTAGACATATTACTATAGTGCGTTTTAACATATAAACATTAAAAGGAACTACCTCCCAGTGCATGTGGGACAAAGCAATTAAGCCTGGAGCTTCATTTTTGGAGATTTGCTTGAGTGACTGCCTGGAAGTTTCATTCGCCAATGCGATTTGGTTAAAAGCTTTTGAGTTTGCCTCCTTCCCATGCCACGCTGAAGGATCTAGAGGAATCAATGGCATTTGCATTTGTTGCAATAAACTTCAACATTGCCACCAAGTTCAGCTCCATTACCACACAGGTTATTCTAATTCCAAGCCACGTAGAGGGAGGAGGAGTGCAAGGGAGGAGCCACCACCGGAGAACCCCATACACCACGCTATGATAGAGAGGGAGGACATTGAAGTTTCAATGCCTTGCTGCTTTCCACATCCCTCCCTAGTCTCCTACGCTGCTCCAGAGGTTTCTACGCATGGGGCATTACTTAGAATTTTAGAACACTCCAAAACCACGTACATGGAGGCACTTTGCATTGTCTTCTCCCACCTCATGAAACTTGAATGTTGACACTACAACACCTTCCCATTTTCTACGTGCCATTGGAGGATGTAAAGTTGCTGGATGTCAATGCCATTTTGAACACTACGCAAGGGTAAGAAGACATAGCATTGGTTTGCAATTGCTAAGAGCATTAGCACCCTCTACCAATCATCACGTGGAGGAAGGAATGAGTGTGGGCTGGGTTTCATTTATCTCTGTAGCCCCTTGTCTCTTGCTACATTAACATCCTCATGCCTACCTTTCACCTTCCAGCATAAAACACACTTTGCATTCGGTGCAAATCTGAAAACCCCCACGCAGAGGAGTCACAAGCTCTAACATACCAAATTTGCATTGCATCTATTTGATTTGCTGGTAACTTCAATGCCCACACAGAAGCCTGAAGTCTTCTACGAACTACTTCAAAAACCACGCTACCTTATTGGAGGGATGAGGAAAAACATGGGGGAGTTTGTCTTGTCTGCAATTTGCTTGGAGCACTTGAAACTTTATGCAGCCCCCTCTCTGAACACATGATTTTCCTCAACATTAAACTGCAGCCCCTTTGCTAGACACCACGTAGAGCTTTTGGAGAATGGAAAAGTCACATTTGATAGCTTTGAAAATAAATTTCAATGCCAAAGGATAGCTATACACAAAAGGGAAAACACAGGAAGAACAATGCAACCCTTCTGGAGTTTAATGCCCTTTTCACGCCACAGCAATGAAGACAAAATAAAATTATCATGCACCTTATGCCTGCCAATTGGAAATGCTATTGGAGGTTTTGATGACTACCACGCTTTACACCTAATACTCTCTTTGACATCATAGTAACAAGCATTAAGAAAACCAAAACTCGATTTCACAATAGCCCATGCAATAACATCTCTTTACAGAATCACGTCGTCAATAAAATAATACGGCACAGGCGTAAGCCAGGTCGGGCCCCAAAGTGGGTCCGACTAAAAAAAATTTCGTTTTCATGCAACTGACCCCTGGAATGCTTCACGGACCTCAAACACACCTCTGGAATCGATCGACACCATTTTCGGATCATAAAATTGCATTTTACATCCTTCAGGCAATTACGCCACAATTTCCGCATTTAATCGCGAAGATGTAATTTTCAAACCTGTCAAAACACCTTTCTGGAGCTCGCCATCTGACAGGCATGTACTTTGATATACAAGGATGACATCTACGAAACGGTTTCTCAAGATGAGTCCCGAGTGAATAGATATTAATTTCCGAAAATGCCCAACTGGCTTTGTTGACATTGCAGACCTGATGAAGTCAATGTTCTGGCAACACATGATGCCTTTCTCAAAAATATCAAACGACCTCCGTGGGTCCTCAAATTTGACACATAGGTACCTTAAAGTACATATTAAATCTTTGAATTCTCAATTTGATCACCAGACTGACAGGATGCAAACGGCGTGCTCACCAAAACGGCTACATTAACTGATATAACACTGGAGTGCGGATAACTGAATTTGATGGCAAAATGAGCTCTTTTGAAAACGGATCAAACGGATTGGTAAAGCCTTGAAATTTTAAACTTAGCTCACCATTTATACCAACATTAGCCCGGATCAAACATTCTGACATGACGCTCACCAGGACATTTTTACACTTGTGCAAAAATCACAAACTACAAACAGATTGAGCTTTGAAAACTGAGCAAATGGATTCGTCAAGACCTGAAATTTTGCAGGTTGACTCACATTTATGCATAAAATTAAATCCACTTTGAATTTTTTCATGATTATCAACAGGGCAAAAGATGTAATCGCTCAAAGTAGGCTACTCAATAAAATTTGCACTTGTGCCTAGAATGCACTTTTAGCTCACCCCTCGAAATGGGTACCTAGTAAACTTATCCAAACTGAATTCTGAAATTTGCACATCACTACATAGGCCAAATGAAAGGTGTGGGACATGAATCCTGAGCCTTACCCTCTTAAAATCAACCGGCTCCATTTTACCCCCTTGCTAACTAGGCCATTCAAACTGACTTATTTTAATCATTTGGAAATGCATGGCAAAATTTTGAAATGGGCCTATAAAATTGACTCAGTTTTAAATACTCCCAACAGTGGTAATGGGCTAGCCTCCTTTGTTTCAATTTAGCCCTCTCTTAAAGATCCTTCTATCCATGAGGACATTATAGTGCAAAGAAGAGTTGTTAACAATTCATTTAAAAATCTCCCATGTTCTAAGGATGAAGATTTGAAGAATGATGTTGATATTTCTCCTAAAATGTGCCTCTCCCGTGAAACTATCTTAGAGGAAGAGGATGATATCATAAACACCTATCTTAATTTTACCTTACCTTCCATACATGATACTTCTCTTAGAGAAAAAGTATTGATGGACATTGATTTATCTTTTACCAAATTTGGTCTTACCAATGGGGGCACATTAGTGCAACAAGAGGTTATAAAAACATGTTTTAAAGATCTCCTGCCTAAGTATGAATCTTTGAAGAATGATTTTTATTTTCCTCCTAAAAAATTACTTTCCCCATGAGGATAATTTGGTGCAAGTAGATGGTATTGTCTCTACTTTTCCTAGTAATAGCATACCCTCTTTTGATTTCAATAAAATTCCCACTATAGATGAAGCATTAATGAGTTATGAAGATACCTTGGAGAAATAAGATGCATGAGTAATTTTCTTAATGCTATCTCTCTTAAAGATCCTATTAAAGACATTTTGAGGCAAGATGTTTATTTTAACAATACATGTATTAATGCTCTCCCTTCTAAGGATGAAGCATTAATAAATAGTGTTATTCCCTCCCCCAAAATTGGCCTTAACAATGGGGACATCATGGTACAAAAGAACATTTTTAACACCTCTCTCAAAGATCTCCCTCTCAAGGATGAATATTTGAAGAGTAATGTTGATCCTTCTCCTAGAGAGTCCCCCTCTATGTGGATCATTTCATGATAGAGAATGATATGATGACTACATTTCCTTGGGAGAGTATACCCTCTTTCAATAACTTCACCTTTAGGGATGAAACATTAATCCCTACTTCTAGTCTATCTCCCAAAATTGATCCTATTCATGATAACATTTTGGTGCAAGAAGAGACTATAAACACTTCTTTCAATAATATATATCATATGAATATTGTTCATCCTTCTTCTGAAATTCATAAGGCTACCTTGGAGAAAGAGAATGATCTTAGGTTACAAGGGTTTGATATTCCTAAATGATCTTTGATCAATATGATACATGTGAATGGTTATAGAACACCTAATAAACCCCTCTTTACAATTCAAGGTGCTAGTCCTTCTCCAAATTATCAACCTCTAAAAAAGCCTCTCTTTGAGGTTTAAGGTGGTTATACTAATGATACCTTTTTCACTCCTAAAAAACTAGTTATTACTGTGCAAGGAGGTTATCTCACTAAGAGCCCTTATGAGTATGCTAAACAAATCACCTGAGGGAGTTACAATTCAGTTGCCCACACATATAATATGTAGAACAATAGGCAACCTAATTCTCCTCTGGTTATTCCTTCTTCACTTCCTACCTCTCAACATATTCTTCCACAAGTAGCTCATATATCGCAAACTCTTAGTAAGGAGTATGATCTTATTGAACAACTTAAAGCTATTCCCACCAAGATTTCCCTTTTGCTATCTAATTCAAACTTCATCCATACATCATGGACTATTACAAGATGCTTTAAATTTTTTAGATGTCCCACCAACAGTGACACCTAATAATATAGCTTCTTTGATTGACTCCATGATGACACCCAAAGCTCACATTGTATTCACACAAGATGAGTTTCCTTCTCATGATGTCCAACATCAATATTATCCTTTTATGATTGTTTTCATTATCAATGGTAATTATATAAGAATAACCCTTATTTACGATGGCTCTGGCCTTAATGTTTGTAGCATTAAATTATTGCATAAAATCAAGGTGGATACATCTCTTATTAAACTAGACTCTCATACTATTTATGGCTTTGATAATGTTGCTATATCTTCATGTACTATAACCTTGCCTATTAAGGTGGGACTTATTATTTTACCTACACCAATTCATTTCATGCATGATGATCTTAATTATAATATTTTATTAGGATTCCCTTAGCTTCATTGTATGCAAGTTGTCCCTTCTACTTTGCAGAGGCAACTTAAGTTCATCTACAACAACAAGATGTATACATTGTTTGTTGATACCAATTTACAAGCTCCATTTCAAACCTCATCTTCTTGTTCAACTAATTTTAATTCTTCTGAAAATACTCCTACATCTTCAAGTATGCCTATTTCCTTGACTACTCATGATTCTTCTTCCACCCACACTGAATCACCATCTCCTCCTAAAGACACTTTTTCACCAAAACAAGTTCTCTTGGAAGACGATTGGGGGTCCTTAGATTTTACACCTACCTTTGTAGGAGAATACAAAGTCTGTCCAAGAGAACCTAATACTAAAAAGGAAGATAATGTGATGGAAACTAAAAAGCAACCCACTTTGTATAAAGAACTTAGTAACAATTTTGTGGCTACTTCTAATTCAAACAATTCTTCAGAATCTTCTTCTTATTCATCTAATTATGATATTGACACCTATGAGGTCCTACCATCTCTGAAGTAGTCACCACTGAGGAGGGACCTCAAAGAGATTAATCCAAACTGGTCAGCAAGAGTAAATGCAATAGAAACACAAAGATATGATGGACGCAATGCATAACAAATTGTTTTATTTCATGAACATTGATTACAACCAACCGATAACAACCTGGTTACAACATAATCAGCTCATAGGCCTGGTAGAACATATAGAATAGGTCACAACCAAGACCTTGAATCTTAAGATCCATCTTCTATGCATAGTCTCGCTAACTAATTCTTTGATTTATTACATTATAATGTGCAAGTATAATTATATATACGATCCAAAGGATCCCGTCGGCCCAAAAAGGGATCAAAACCCAAAGAACAAGACCTAACGTGTAAAATCAACAAGGTTAGTCTCTGCCAAGGGATTCCTTCAGAAAATCCAAAGAATGCAACGCAGATCGTGGGAAAAGGTTGACCACACGCCAAGGAACATCGAAATCAACACCAAGGCTCCGCAACCTTTTTAAGGGATTCTGGTAGATCACCAAAATAGGTCCAGGCAATCGGTAAAAATAACTGCCAACTGGTAACAAGAAACTGTCAAGGAAATCGAGAGTGATATCTTGCCAGAAAATGATCCAAATGCGATATGGTCTAGAAATACGAAAGATGATCAAGTCTTTAAGTAGAATCCAACTCCACAGGATCTGGTGAGCCAAAACTGGGACATAGAAAGAAAAAATGAAACTGTAAACAAAAAGGAAAACATAAAGAAAATGTTTTTAGTTGATGCAAGATTGCTATGGACCGGGGATGCTCCTGCATCAGATACTGGGGTTATTGAAAAAGTGAACCACTCACTTTGCTGGGATTAGAGGAAAATCAAGGCGGTCTACCTCTGCCTAATAAATCCAAGATGAATGTTCAACTTTTCTATCCTTCCACTTTAGAAGATACTCCTTATATTGACTACTCCGGATACTACGCCCAATCCTACTATCAAAAATTTCTTTAATCTGATCCAGTTCCTTTTGGGACAACTATTTCTCCAAGTCTGCAACACTGTCCTCACTAAATTCTGGCTCATGATAATCATGAAGATCTACAATGTTAAACGCATGTGAAATACTCAAACTATCCGATAAATCCACTTCATATGCATTTCTAAAATTGAACTTCCTCAAAATCCTGCAAGGTCAAAACTTCTTCATCTGTAACTTGTTATAAGTTCCAAATGGGAATCTCCCTTTTCTTAGATATACCAGCACTTCATCACCAACTTCAAATTCCTCATGTCTCCTCTTCTCATATGCCTTCTTCTTATACTTGTTGTTCATGTCCTCTAAATGCTACTTAACCTGAATATGGAAGGTGCCATGTGATTTGCAAAGTCTTCTACTTCTGAATTCCTTCAGTCTTCATTGCTAATGTCTTAATTCTGATATATCTCTAGGATGCACTCTGGTAGCAATCTCAAAAGGTGTTCTTCCGGTACTCCTATTCATTGAATTGTTTTAAGCAATCTTCACTTGTGCAAGGATAAAATCGCAACTTCTGGTTTTATCTCCAACTAAACATCTCAACAAATTTCCCAAACTCCGGTTAACTACTTCTGTTTGTCCATTAGTTTGTGGATGAAAAGTAGAACTGAACTTCAAATCTATTTTCATCTTCTTTCAAAGTGTTCTCCAAAAATAGCCAGCAAACTTAGTGTCTCTATCTGAAATATGCTCTTAGGCAATCCATGCAATCTCACTACTTCCTTAAAAAATAGGTCTACTACATGCAATGCATCTGATGTATTCTTACAAGGTATGAAATGAGCCATCTTTGAGAATCTATCCACTACCACAAATATAGAATCATTCCCTCTTAGTGTTTTAGGCAATCCATGTACAAAATCCATGCTTATATCCTCCCAAGGTCTTACCGATACTGCCAAAGGTTTACACAATCCCACATTCTAACTACTACCCTTTGAAACTTGACAAACTCTACAACTTTGCACATATATCTTAATATCCTTATGAATCTGGGGCCAAAAGTATGCTCACTCACCAATGCTACTATTTTGTCAATACCAAAATGTCCAGCTAATCCTCCACTATGTTTCTCCTTTATCAAATTCTCCCTCATAGAACTCTTAGGTATGCACAACTGAACTCCCCTGAATAACATCCCATCCTAAATGAAGTGATCCATCCACTTGCTTTTGTCTACCATAACTAGTTCTCTACATGTTTTCCAAGGTTCTGCAAAATCCGCATCATCATCATACAAGGTCTTCAATTCCTCAAATCCTAATACCGTCACACTCATCTCTATCAGCAATATCCTTCTCCTACTCAGTTCATCAACAAATTTGTTAGATTTTCCACTTGTATGCTTCAACACAAATGTGTAACTCTGCAAAACTTCTACCCATCTCATATGTCTTTGATTCAACTTACACTAGCTGTTTAATTATTGGAAAGCTTGATGATCTGTATATAACACAAATTCCTTAGGCAACACATAATGTATCCACTTCTTTAACGATTGAACTATGGCATAAAACTCCTGATCATACATTTAATATCTCCTCTAGGCATAATTCAATTTCTCACTAAAATAAGCTACTGCTCTCCCTTCTTGACTCAAGACCGCTTCTATTGCTATTCCACTTGCATCACAATCCACTTGAAATACTTTATTGAAATCCAGTAAATCTAACACAAGCTACTCAGTCACTTTCTGCTTCAATAGTTGAAAACTTTTGTTTTCTCTGATGGTCGACTTGAATTCCTTCTGATTTCCTCTCATGGTCTTAGTCATAGGGTTACAAACTGAACTGAAATTTTTGATGAACTTCTGGTAAAAACTAGCCAATCCATGCAATGATTTACCTCTCCAATGCTTTCTGGTGTAGGCCACTCAACAATTATTTTTACTTTCTCAGGGTCCATCTCCAAACCATCCTTAGATATCACAAATCTCAAATAGACTAACTCATCCTTCATGAAACTACACTTAAGATTTATAGCCAACTTTTCTTCTCTAAACCTCTGCAAAACTTGTCTCAACTACAACAAATTCTCCTCTTTTGTCTTACTAAAAATTAGAATGTCATTCAAATACACAATAACAATCTTACCCAAAAATTTATTCAATACCTCATTCATCAGCATCATGAAAGTACTCAATGCATTAGTTAACCCAAAAGGCATCACCAACCATTCATACAGTCCTTCATTTGTCTTAAATGTTGTCTTCCTCTCATCACCTTCTTTGATCCTGATCTGATGATAACCACTCTTTAAATCTATCTTTGTAAAGTATTTTGTTCCACTTAAACAGTCCATTATGTCATCCATCCTAGGCAAAGGAAACTGGTATTTCACTATGATCTTGTTTATTGCTCTAGAATCAGTACACATTCTCCACTCTCCACTCTTCTTTGGTGCTAATACTACTGGTACTGCACAAGGGCTCAGATTTTCCCTGATCAAACCTTTCTTCAAAAGCTCCTGCACTTGTCTATTCATTTTTTCATTCTTTGTCGGTGCCATCTGGTGTGTAGCTTTGTTAGGAAAACTAGCTCTGAGAACCAAGTCCATGTAATGACTGATACTTCTCACATGTGGCAATCCATCAGGTACATCATCTAAAATGATGTCTTTATATACTATCATTTAATCTTTTATCTCTCCTGGTTGTTCTCCTTCCGGTTCCAGTTTCTCAATCTTCTTAGGAATTAAGGAAAAACACACATTCTCATGTCTCAATCAATCCAGGAATTTCCTTCCATCTACCAAATAGATTCTAGCACTCATACAGACTCCATTCTTCAAAGGTTCCTCCAAAGGCAACAAGGTTTGCTTCATCCCATTGGCCACAATAGTGTAAGTATTCTTCCTCCCATAATGTATGACTGGTCTATCAAACTGCTAAGGCCCACCCAACAGAAGATGACAAATATGCATAGGCATAATATCATAGAAGACTTCATCATGGTAATTCCCAATTTTCAATTTCACCAAATATTGATCACTTACTAACAAGTTATGTTCTTCTGGAATTCATGCTATTTGATAAGGCTTAGGGTGTTTCAATCTCTCCAAATTCAACTTATTCACCATCTCTTTTGAAACAAGATTACCTGAACTACCACTATCAATAAAAACTTTACAACACTTACCGAATACCTTACATCTGGTCTTGAACAAATTCTTCCTCTACAAGGGCTCTTCATCTCCTCCGGTATGACACAAAGCTCTCCTTATCATCAATAGTTCTCCATTTTCTAGTTTATTGTCAGATCGGGTGGGGTTTTCTTCCACCACTGTTGCTCTTCCAGTATTCTCTATCTTTTTAAATTCAAACGCATGATGTCCTTCTCCTCCACACTTATATCAAGTTCCTATAAATGTTCTCTTGTCTTGTCTTCCAAAATTCTCATTCTGGTAACCATTTGGTTGTCTCCTCCGGTAGAAATTTCTATCATCCTTTTGGTATGAATTACCTTCTTTGTTCACTTCCTTGTCCTTGTTCTGATTTGTATAGGTTCCTCTACCTCCTATATATCCTCTTTTTCCTTTAAATATTCCTCCGATAAACCTTCCACCTCTTCCTCTCTGCCTCTTCTCATGTCTTTTATTTAGCTTCTCTTTTGCCTTTAGGGCATACTGGTAAGCCTCTTCAAGACTCCCCAATTTGATCAAACTGAGTTCATCTTGATAACTCAATGATGAATGGATAGTACCAAACCGGTACTGAGAGGGGGGGGGGTGAATTAGTACAAACAAAACACAATCTTGAACCGATTTGTCAGCAGACACTGTGCATTGACAGACAAATAGTAACACTGGTCTTTAAATAGAGTACAAATGACAAAATCCAGAATAACTGAGACAAGCATGAACCGGTTGACACTTATTTTCTCATATAATCTAACACTTCATTTCCATTTCACCCTAGTGCATGAACATGTAATCTACCATCAAAGATATACATATAAACAACTAGATCAACATGATTCACCACTTGACGAAAAACAACATAGCATCACATGAAGAAGACATCACATATGACACACATATTTTTCATGTGGAAACCCAACTGGGAAAAACCATAGTGGGGATGAATACCCACAAGCTTGTTTTTGAACTCTTTAGAAGTCCGCTCTGTTAGGATCCTTGTCTAGTTAAAGACTGATACAATAGGTTCTGTTAGGAACTGATCTTGTTAGGAATCACCCGGTTAAAGGTTAAACCCTATTAAAGGTTACCTTGTTAGAGGATTTCAAGAACTCAATGGTTTTGAGTCACCTTGTTAAAGGATTTATAGCAAGCCGGTTAAGGCTACCCTATTAAGAGATTTTCCAACTGTTGAGGTGGTTAGAGATCAACAGGTATTACAATGATTTGGTAATAGCACTCAATGCCATTGCAGATCCACTTTAGCTCCTCTTCACCTTCTGCACTTACACTCTGCAGGTATCACTTCTCTCCTCTAGTTTGGCAAGAATCATGTATCTCTTCTCTTGGATACACACACACAACTTTTGCCAACAACCTCAGAAAGAAACAAAACATTGACCTTATAGGAAAACAGATAGGTCGGTAGCATAAACCCTAAACCCTAAACCTGTTAGGTTAAGGAATTCAAATGGTTCAATCTTGACTGTTGAGCACACTGCATTAAATGCAACAGTCTTGATCCAATCTCAAGACATTCTCCATCATTCATTTTCCATTGATTTCATGGTGGCTGATAACCCATCACACGTTATCACCGTTTACAGACTTTGCACATTCCCGAGGTAGATAGGAACAATCTCCTTCATGCAAGATCCTTCATGGACACAAGGCTTACATGGTAACACAATCTATTCTTCATTACCATGCTAATTCATCACACAAAGTCACTGGTTGAGCCACACAGGCTTGAAGCACTTAAACCGGAAACCCTGAAATTGAGACTACCAACCAGTAGTCATACAATGCTTCCATGTGCCGGTTCCCATAACCATATGCCGGTTCACCTTAAACAAACACACCACTTCACTTTGGCACAAATGCCAGTTCACAGTGTTATACCGGTTCTCTTCTCTTCATCATATTGACATCAATAACAACACACAATGTCATTTTGTCCTCATACCCGTTCACATAATGCCAACAATCTCCCCCTTTGGCATTGATGGCAATATACAAAGATATCTCTCTGCTTCACATCTTCTCCCCCAATTTCTGCAGATCTCTTCTCCGCTTCACATCTTCTCCCCCTTTGAAAACAATGCCAAAGTGGAGGCACAAGCTTCCCTGTTCCATTATGTTGCTCCCCCTGAGGAGTAGCATCCTTCAACACATCAATCCAAAAAAAAATTGACTATGCAATACCTGACTGATGTGGAGCATGTGCCTTTAGTTTACCTCCTGAAGGGGCAACACCCCTAATTCACCTCTTAAGTACATAAATGTAGCCTTTGGGAGAGGCTTGGTGAATATGTCTGGTAACTGCTCCTTACTGGAAACATGTTCGAGTGCAATCTCTTTGTTCTGAACCTTTTCCCTCAAGAAATGATACTTAAGCTCAAAGTGTTTGGTTCTAGAATGTAAAACCAGATTCTTGGAGATGTTAATTGCAGTAGTATTGTCACAAAATATACTTACTGGTTCAGATACAGGAATTTTGAAGCCATTTAATACATGATTCATCCACATTGTCTAAGTGTAGTTCATGAAAGCTGCAACATACTCAGCTTCTATTGTAGACTGTGAGATAGAACTTTGATTCTTACTCATCCATGAGACCAGTCTACCACCAAGAAAGAATGCACCACTGGTTGTACTTTTCCCGTCATCTACATTACCTACCCAATCAGCATCTGTGTATACTTTCAAGTTGAAATACTTGCTATATGGATACAACAATCCATAATCAACAGTTCTCTTCAGATACCTAAGAATCCACTTGACTGCAACCAAGTGGGATTCTCTTGGGCTTTTCTAGAACCTTGCAGTAATGCCAACTACATGTGCAATATTTGGTCTGCTATGCACTACATAATGCAACTTACCAATCATTGATCGGTATTCCTTCTCATCAACCAATGCTGAGTCATCATCTTTGGATAGTTTACAACCAGTCACCATCGATGTACCAACCGATTTGCTATCTTCCATGCCAAAGGTCTTCAACACCTCTTTGACATACTTGGACTGAGTGATAAAGATTCCATCTTTCATCTACTGGATCTACAGTCCAATGAAGAACTTAATCTCCCCTATGAGTGACATCTCAAACTCTTTCTTCATCTCATCTGCAAACTCATGACTCATCTTGTCATCTCCACCAAAGATAATGTCATCAACAAATACCTCACAGATCAAGATCTGATCTCCTTCAGACTTCAAGTAGATATTGATATCTTCACTTGGTCTCTCAAATCCAATCTTCACAAAATGGGAATGCAGACGTTCATACCATGCTCTAGGTGCCTGCTTTAGACCATATAAGGCTTTATGTAGCCTACATACCATGTCACTATCTTCAGATAGGGAAAACCCATCTGGTTGCTCTATATACACCTCCTCTTCAAGTACACCATTTAGGAATGCAGATTTTACATCCATTTGATATACTTTGAAACCTTTAAAAGCTGCATATGCAAGAAGCATATGAACTCCTTCCAATCTGGCTACAGGAGCAAAGGTTTCTCCATAGTCTTCTCCTTCTTCTTGGGCATATCCTTTGCACACTAGTCTGGCTTTGTTCCTAATCACTATGCCATCCTCATTTAGCTTATTTCTAAAAACCCATTTGGTACCAATGACATTTTTATGCTCCGATCTAGGTACCAAAGACTATGTACCATTTTTCTCTATCTGATCAAATTCCTCTTCCATTGCCTTGATCCAATCTTCATCTTTATATGCCTCTTTGAATGGTTTAGGCTCAAATTCAGAGATCATACATGAGTTTTCTCTGACCTTTCTTCTTGTAAAGATTCCTGCATCCTTATCTCCTATGATCTGCTTAGGATTATGATTTAGCTTGACATACCGAGGAATGGTATTGATAGATTCCTCTTGCTTTTCTTCTTCATCCTCATCTCCATCAGTATCAGCATCTACATCTACCGGTGTAAGAACACTGTTACTAGTACTCGGTTGACTGACAACCGGTTCCCAGAAGGTTACAACCAGTTTATTTACCGCTTGCTTACTGTCGGTTTCCTCAGTTTTCTCAGAGGTTTCATCAACTCTTACATTGATGCTTTCCATGATTCTCCGAGTCCTATTATTGAAACACTTGAGAGATTTTCTCTTGGTGGAATACCCTAGGAATATTCCCTCATCACATTTTGCATCAAATTTGCTCTGGTGTTCACTCCTCTTGATGTAACTTTTGCTACCAAACACTCTAAAATAGCTAACCACAGGTGTCTTACCGGTCCAATACTCATAAGGAGTTTTATCCTTACCTTTCTTGATGAGTACCCGGTTCATTGTGTAGACTACAGTTCTCACCGCTTCTCTCCAAAAGGTGTGGGCTACCTTTCCTTGAATCAACATAGTTCTAGCTGCTTCAACCACAGTTCAGTTATTCCTCTCTGCTAGGCCATTCTGCTATGGAGTCTGGGGGGCAGACAATTGTCTCTTGATGCCATGTTCTTCACAGTATTTGTTGAATTCACCAGAAGTGAATTCCCCTCCTTGATCAGTTCTCAGGCACTTGATCCTTTTACCATTTTCCTTCTCCACTAATGCTCTAAAAGATTTGAACTTTAAAAAAGATTCAGACTTATCTTTCAAGAATGTGACCCACATCATTCTTGAGCACTTATCAGTGAGAATAATGAAGTACCTATCACCCTGCACACTCCTAGTTTTCATAGGACCACACAAATCAGTATGCACAAGATCAAGCAAATTGTCAGTAGTGAAAGGTTTACCTTTAAAGGTTGAGGAAGACATTTTCCCCAATTGACACTCTCTGCACAAGGTATTATCTAGTTTGCTTAGCACCAGCAACCCTCTAACTACCTTGATCTTACTAGCCTTCACAATGTTATCAAAGTTTACATGGCAGAGTCTCCTATGCCATATCCAACTATCATCAAATTTAGCCATAAGACATGTACTTATATTTGCATTTAGTTGAAATAGGTTACCTTTGGTTTGCATGCCGGTGGCCACCAATTCACCATTCTTTCCTTTGATTCTACACGCTCCATTCTTGAATTCCAGAGTGAGACCACTATCATTCAGCTAGGCAACACTCAGAAGGTTGTGTCTGAGACCATCAACCCAATACACATTGTCAGCACTACTCTTTCCATTCAGAGAGATGGACCCTTTACCTTTGACCATGCATGGTGCATCATTGCCAAAGTGAACCACACCACCATCCTACTCTTTCAAGGATAGGAACTTGCTCCGGTCACCAGTCATATGGTGAGAACAACCACTGTCAATAATCCACTCATTGGAATTATCAAACTAGGAGACAAGAGCCTTCTTGTCTGACACATCTTCCTTGACAGCAACAAACACAATATCTTCATTTTCTTCATCTTTTGATTCCTCATCTGTGACACATTCATCAAGTGCCACAAAAAGGTTTCTCCAGTTTCCTCCTTTGAATTTATTGAACCTTTTCGGTTTGTCCTTGTTGTCGCTATTAGGATAGTTTACAACAATATGTCCTATCCGGTTATAAGAAAAGCATTTCAAAGGGATCTTACCTCTGTATTTGTCGGTTCCCTTAGGAAGTTTCCTGGCAAGAAGAGCTTCAAATGCCATCAAAATCTCCTCATCATCCATTTCTCTACTCTGTCTTGGTTCACCACTAGCGCTAGCTTCTTTTCATTTTTTGGATGGTACAACAGAAGCTTTAAAAGATGATTCAATCTTTTGAACACTGCCATCAAAACTATTTAGCTCATAGGCGGTCAAATTTGCAATGATGGAGTCTAGGGATACCTTAGTCTTGTTTATTGATCTCATCTCCTGAATAGCAGCAACCCTTATTGCATAGACCGGTAATAAGGATCTCAGGACTTTGCTTACCATAGTGGAATCTTCCATTTTACCACCTACACTCTTGATATCTCCAACAACAGTTTTGATTCTTATTCCATACCGTTGAATGGTCTCACCTTCAACCATCCGCATGTCGTCAAACTTCCCTCTAAGGCTTTCTTCCTTAGCTTGTTTTACATTCTCGTCACTACCATATATATTTTCAAGAGTATCCCATACCTGTTTGGGATTTACCTTATCTTGGACATCAATAAACTCAATGTCAGATAAACTACTAATTAGGGCTTCCATGACTTGCCCATTCTCCTACATTTATCTCTTTTGGTCATCGGTGAGAGTACCGGTAGGGGCAACATAGGCATTCTCAACATAGCTCCAGTGTTGAGCACCCATGCTTCTGATGTATATCTTCATTCTATCTTTCCATATACTGAAGTTTTCTCTATTAAACTTTGGACCTTCCCTCTTTATCATTAGACTGGGATCTTTACCTCAAGCGGTTAAGCCTATAACACAGAGGACCTGGAGGATGCTTTGATACCAATTGATAACTCAATGATGAATGGATAGTACCAAACTGGTACTGAGAGGGGCGGGGGGGTGAATCAGTACAGACAAAAGACAATCTTGAATTGGTTTGTCAGTAAACACTATGCATTGACAGACAAATAGTAACACCAATCTTTAAAAAGAGTACAACCGGCAAAACTAAGAATAACTGAGACAAGCATAAACCGGTTGACACTTATCTTCTCATACAATCTAACACTTCATTTCCATTTCACCCTAGTGCATGAACAGGTAATCTACCATCAAAGATATACATATAAATAACTAGATCAACATGATTCACCACTTGACAGAAAACAACATAGCATCACATGAAGAAGACATCACATATGACACACATATTTTTCATGTGGAAACCCAACTATGAAAAACCACGGTGGGGATGAATACCCACAAGCTTGTTTTTGAACTTTTTAGAAGTCCACTCTGTCAAGAGCCTTGTCTGGTTAAAGACTGATACAATAGGTTCTGTTAGGAACCGATCCTATTAGGAATCACCCGGTTAAGGGATGGCTAGAATACCCAGCTAAGGGTTAAACCTTGTTAAAGGTTACCTTGTTAGAGGATTTCAAGAACCCAATGGTTTTGAGTCACCCTGTTAAAGGATTTACAGCAAGCTGGTTAAGGCTACCCTGTTAAGGGATTTTCCAACTGTTGAGGTGGTTAGAGATCAACAAGTATTACAATGATTTGGTAACAACACTCAATGCCAATGTAGATCCGCTTTAGCTCCTCTTCACCTTCTGCACTTACACTCTGCAGGTATCACTTCTCTCCTCTGGTCTGGCAAGAATCATGTATCTCTTTTCTTGGATACACACACACAACTTTTGCCAACAACCTCAAAAAGAAACACAACATCGACCTTATAGGAAAATAGATAGGTCAGTAGCATAAACCCTAAACCCTAAACCTGTTAGGTTAAGGAATTCAAATGGTTCAATCCTAACCATTAAGCACACTACATTAAATGCAACAGTCTTGATCCAATCTCAAGACATTCTCCATCATTTGTTTTCCACCGATTTCATGGCGGCTGATAACCCATCACACGTTATCACCATTTACAGACTTCACACATTCCTGAGGTAGATAGGAATAATCTCCTTCATGCAAGATCCTTCATGCATACAAGGCTTATGTGGCAACATGATCTGTTCTTCGTTACCATGCTAATTCATCACACAAAGTCACTGGTTGAGCCACACAGACTTGAAGCCCTTAAACCGAAAACCCTAAAATTGAGACTACCAACCAGTAGTCATACAACGCTTCCATGTGCCAGTTCCCATAACCATATGCCGGTTCACCTTAATCAAACACACCGCTTCACTTTGGCACAAATGCCGGTTCATAGTGTTATACCAGTTCTCTTCTCTTCATCATATTGACATCAATGACAATACACAATGTCATTATGTCCTCATACTGGTTCACATAATGCCAACACATCTTGTATAGACATCCAAAATCCATTTAAATATCTTGCAACTTGTTCAACTTCAACATCAACATGTCTAGATCTGATATTCAACTTGTAAAATACTTTGGCGTACTCCTTCACACTAGATTCCTTTTGTCTCAACTTTTGCAACTTTCGGAACATATTCAATTGATAATCAACTGGCATAAACTCAGATTTCAATTTAGCAATCATCCAATCCCATGTCTTAATATTCTCTTTACCTCTTATCTAAAGAGATGCATGACCTTTCAACTGGGTATAAGCATATTTCACCTTCCTCTCTTCTGGAGTGTTTTCAAAATCAAAATATTTCTCTCTCCAAGATCCAATCTATCAATTCATCTGAATCTAATTTCCCATCATATTTTGGTGGGGTAAAATGAGGTTTATTATTATCCCTACTCAAAACCCTCAAAAACCTTTCCTCATTCGGATCAAGCACTGTTGGGTTTACTTGTTCTATTAGGGCTTCTTCACCTTCATCTTCACTTACATCTTCAATATGTCGGCCTATTATCTAGGCTATCTCCACGTCTTCCAATAGGGAAGCTATACCTCACAACATCTCCATCACAATAGGGTCTACATTCCCATGCTCTCCACCATTCCAATCTCCTCTTCACACCATCATCCACACTGGTCCTCTGCAGCTGTAGGTCGAATCTCCAATCCACCACCCTACAACAAAAATTTCAGGACACGCAACCTCCAGGATGAAACTTTGATTTGATATCACTTGAAGCAGTCATTGGTGAGGAGGGACCTCAAAGAGATCAATCCAGACCGGTCAGCAAGAGTAAACACAATGGAAACACAAAGATATGATGGAGGCAATGCAAAACATATTATTTAATTTCATGAAAACTAATTATAGCCAACCGGTAACAACCAAGTTATAACATAACTGGCTCATAGGCTTGGTAGAACATACAGAATAGGTCACAACCGAAACCTTGAATCTTCTATGCATAGTCTCGTTACTTGATTCTTCTATTTATTACATTATAATGCACAATTACAATTATATATATGATCCAAAGGATCTCTTCGGCCCAAAAGAGGATCAAAACCCGAATAACAAGACCTAATGTGTAAAATCAACAAGGTCGGCCTCCACTAAGAGATTTCTCTAGAAAATCAAAAGGATGAAACATAGATCGCTGGAAAAGGTCGGGCACATGCCAAGGAATATTGGAATCAACACCAAGGCTCCACAAGCTTTGGAAGGTGTTTTGGTAGATCACCAAAATAGGTCCAGACAACCGGTAACAAGAACTATCAACCAGTAACAGGAAACTGTCAAGGAAAATGATAGCAATATCTTACCAGAAAATGATCCAAATATGATGTAGTCTGGAAATAAGAAAGATGATCAAGTCTTCTATTAGAATCCAACTCCAGAGGATCCGGTTAGCCAAAATCGGGACACAGAAAGAAAAGCTAAAACTGCAAACAGAAAGCAAAACATAAAGAAAATATTTTTGGTTGATGCAAGATTGCTATGAACCGGGGATGCTCCTGCATCAATCTCTTTCCAATATGGCATCCCTTTATGGTCCATGTTTTCACATTTTATCTAAGAGTGGATAGCAATGGTTGTAATGCAAATGAAGAAGGGATTAAGGTTCATTTAGAAAATAACATACATGAAGCTTCATTTAGACTTGGATATAATCCTTCAAATCCCACAAAAGCATCTAAAAGACCATCCCTCAATGTGAATACTATATTTAGTAGTGATAGTAACCTCATCTCAATTAAATCATCCTTTACATTTGTCAACACTCATCCCACTCATAAGGAAATTATGGTGATTAACAACTCTGTTTGTGAATCTCCCCAAGAGATTGATAATCCCACTTATTTTTCTCTACCTTCTATTCATTTTAATATTCGCTCTTCTATAAATAAGGCCCTAAGGGATTATACTTGTCCCTTTCCTAATATTTCTTGTGTGCAAGAGGAGCACGAATTAGTGGCCTATTCTTCTCCTATAAACTACTTTCTTGATCAAGACATTCAATTACTCATCATCTTATACATGTATTTTCTCTGATTGAGTACAAAGCATTTCACATGTCATATTCAATTCCTCCATCCAATATATCCTATATTTAAATAACATTAGTGGCTATTATGTTTGTCTTTACCATGTGACATTGGTATCTTACCAATTAGGGGCTCATAGTCATTCATGATAGTACAATTTCACGTGCAATCATACTTTGGAAGAAACATAATAGCATATTTTTGTCCCATCTCTTGTCTCTATGTATGGGGGCAAGAATCATTTCAAACATCTCTCCTTCTTAAGATTAAACTTTCCCTTTGGTGAAGTAGTTTCTTCTATAAGGATCTCTTATTGATTGTAGAGGTGTATATTCCTATTGGTCATTTCCTCTCCCATATTGTAACAAGTATCCCAAATGAGGATCTTAAGTAAATATCTTTAATTGGGACCTCTTCTTGGTGTAATACCCTAAAAATGGTCACCTAAACCATGGACCCCTAATGTCGACAACATCACCAAGGTCCTAACCAGAGGCAATTAAATCAACCTCGAGCACCTAATTAATTAATTCTTCAATCATTAATGTTACATGGAAATTAATCACTCTATATTAATTAAATATTTATTTATTTAATTAAATCATTCAAAGTAGATCATTTTAATCAATTATCCTATTTATTTAATTAAATATCCTAGCATATTTAATTAATAAATAAATTTGCCATTTAAATCACCAAAAAAGGAATTAATTTAAAGAAAAAGAGAAATTAATTTAGAAAAAAAGAGATTTATCACAAAAAAGAGGAATTAATCTGCAAAAGAAAGAGTTAAATTGAAAACAAAAGAAAAGAATTAAATTGAGAGAAGAAATCAAACTTAAGATATTTCTTTTTCTAAAATTGACATAACTTGAGAAATAAAAAATAGCAATTAAATTGAATTAATCATTTTCTTTAAAATTAAACTCAAAGCTTTTCTTGAGGAAAGAGGCTCAGTTGCATTGAAAAGGCTTTTTCTAAATAAAAAGCTTGAGAAAATTAAAGAAATGTGCATGGAATCACCTATTTTTATCTCAAGTGCATGGATTCAACTAAATTTATCACCAATGCAAACTCTAACTTATAATCTGAATGCATTCAATCAAGCTATAATTGGAATCTATCTCAAGATTAAATTAATTTGATCTCTCAATTATTTCAATTAACTTGGATTGTTCTTTTTCTTGAGAAATCTCAACCGCTCATTGTTAATCGATCTTGACCATTGGTCTCTCTTTTGAGTCTCTATAAATTAAGTCTTTATCTCTCATTTAAAACACCCTGGAGATTTATTGTTATTGTGCAGTTTTTGCTCTAGAGTCATTGAAGATATTGTGTTTTGAGATTATTGCATCTTAGTTTAGCTTTTTGCATATTTAGTTTAATCATGATTGCTTAATATTCATTCATTTAGCTTAATATTCATTCATTTAGCTTAATATTCATTCATCTAGCTTACTATTCATTCATATAGCTTAAGTTTGCATCCATTTAGCTTAAATTTTGTGCTCATATAGATTAAATACTTCATCTTGGTGTATTCTAGTCAGTGGTATTTCTTAGACAAATCTGAGAGCAAGTCTATACTTACATCTTTTAGAAGGCAATAGGTCAATTTTTTATGGTTTTTATATTCATGATTATATCTGTCTAACCATGCATGCAATGACTTAATTGAAGTGTTGTGTCTTACAACTTACAGAGTTCATCCACTTTTCACACACACATTTTTAGCACCCACCATGGGGCAGAAGACTACAATTTTTGGCCTCGTAGATCAACTTATTTTTATTTTTCAGAGTTTTCAAAGAGGCTCGAATGACAATTTGCAGGTCTCGTATGGTCCGTGGCAAATTATCACACGGTTGGGTGAGAATTATTGTACGCCTTTTTGGTTTCTGGTATTAAAGCAGACTCCAATTTTTGGGTTTTTTTGCTTAAATTTTAATGGTAATAATGCTAACTCTGGCTTGTTTTATGTCTATCTGAGAGATTTTTACAGCTTAACAAGTTTTTTTGAAGAACATTTATCTAAGAACACGTTTGTTGCACAAAAACAATATGACTACTGATTCGTTGTTTTTGCAGGTTGCCTAAGGAGATTCAAGTGAATATCGCGTATTCTTTAAATTCATTTTTTAGGCACTTAAAATTCTATTTGGTTAATGAACAAATATATCTTTTGTGTTTTAAAGAAAAAACTAGGAGGTAGGACAGTACATGCTCTTGCTTGCTCAAACAATCAGAAATCTAGACCCTTGAAGCTTTTTCTAAGTTTGAGATTTGTGTACCTTTAGTGGGCCTTTCACAGTGGGAAAAAGTAATCACCCTGTGAGAACAACCCAAGTGAGTACAACTAGACCTAAGCATTCCAACTTACTATAATAAATAGGCCTCTGGTGATTAAAGTCTCAGAGGATGAGATTATTTGAGTTCTCTTTGAGATCTCTCATATCGAGCATTTTGTAGGGCCTCACGATCTCAATCACGTTTACGTGACTACAACTTGTTTTGGTACCTTGTCGAGCTATAGGCCTCAATCATGATTATGTGACTTCAAGGGGTAATTTCAAACAAAATTCCTTACTAAGAACTATAAGATAGAGGCTACCCGATTCACCTCCAAAAGGGGGATAATCTTTGTTCAAGAGAGATAGTAACTCTCCCAAGATACTTGCCATTTCCTACCCCCATTATCATTTGGATTTGGCTAATACGACATTGAGAATCCATTGGGTGAGTATCAACGGCCGTATTTTGATTAGCTGTTGGGTGTATACTCGAGTCTGCAAGCAAAGTTTTTATTCTCTCAACCAACTTTTGTAGGGTTAGCGTGTTGTGCTTGAAGTCATTATACATCTTGCATTTTTATTGTGTTGTCATCCTTGAAATTGAAACTGAAATACTGAAACTGAAGAAAACAATCAACGACATATTGGCAATATAGCATTATAATAGACAATGAAAGATTGTTGGCATTTCATAAGGATATTGAGAAGGTTGTTGATGATTATGGATATAACTGATTAAGGATGTTTTACTGTCTTAATATTATTATTTTGTCACTGATGTCAAGAAACTGATTTTCTAATTCAGTATGATGTTGCCATATCTTGAGAAGTATGATTTAAAGAGTATAAAGATGTCGGTAAAAGACACAGGAAAGAATATGATAAATAAGGGGATGAATAAGGTATTCAATGGGAAACAAGTACCGAGTCAGACAATGATGAGATCATGATGTTTTAGATTGTTTTAACATCATACATATGTTGTAAAATGTAAAGGTTAATACTATACTATGTTATCAAGCAAAGAACCTAGTCGGTAAACCCTAAGGTTATCGCTATCGGTTAATGAAGGCGGAATGTCTATCGAGTAAAGTTTAGTATTCATTGAGTTGTTAACGAGTTGTAACTGAGCTATAACAAAATGCATTAAATGTTTACATACGTTATTTAATGAAGGAAGCTGATGAGCTGGAACTGATTAAATGATTGGTGAGCCATGCATGAAGTTTGTTAACAAATCTAAGGCAAAGGAAAGTTGGTAGAAAGATCTACAGCTCAGATTGAACTACAATACCCTGGCACAAGTTCCAAGAAATGTATGCAAGTTCCAAGGCGAGGTAAAATATTTTTAGATCGAAGATGCATTGAACCTGGACAAGATCAAAGATCTGATGGCTATGATTGATCATGGGAAATGTGATCAAGGAGATTAAGCGGTTACCTAATTGTTTATAAATAGGAAACTATTGATAAACAATGTATGCAGGCAAGTGTATGCACAAGGATGCTACATAGTGATTACCGAGCACAGAAGCTTGAAGACCTGTTTGAATAATAGAGTATAGAAGCCCAATAGATAGACAAGATTAGTTCTATGTCTAGATTGTATTGAACAAATAGGAATCTGCTTTAGCATTTTAGATGTGAAGTTGCAGATAGATTTTATTACTGTTATTTTGTGAAAGTGACATAAAATCTCTTAACCAAGTGGACTTAACAGTCTTATTTGTAAAACTCTCTAGCAAGATGACATTCTGATTGAGTGTTTGAAATCCTTTAACAAGGTCACTTCTAACAAGGTGAAGATCCTAATAGATCTGAGGGAAATCCCTTAACCGGGTCACATCTAGAAATGTGTTTGTAATCTTTAACAGGATTTGCTTTTAACTGAGCATACTCTAGAAGAGTATATTTCTTAGTGGGTCTGAAATCCCACAGTGGTTTTTCCCTATTTGGGTTTCCACATTAAATCTGGTGTTATGAGGTTTATGATGTTTATATGCTTTTGAGTTTGCAGGTTTAACAGTTTTGGTTATATTACTGAAATATATGTTACCGAGGTTGAATCTGATGTTTTTATGGATGATTAAGTTTGTATGATTCACCCCCCCCTCTCATCTTGTTGGCTATTGGATCTGTACTTATATTAAGTATCAGAACTATCAATTGGTATTAGAGCTTTGGACTCCGGAAGGAAAGTTGAAAGGCACTTGAGTTAAAGATCCAAAGATGTATAAGAGGGATGCACCGAAGCTGAACAAGTCAAGTTTCTCTACATGGCAGAAAAGGATGAAGCTACATCTATCAAGAGTTGGAGAATATGTTGTATACTATCTGGAGAATGATTTTGTGACACCGAACACCTATCCATTGACTATGGAAGAGATAAAGGTGAAGCAAGAACATATTCAAGCAATGATTGAAATAACATCGACATTAACCGACTCAGAGTTTAATGATCTAGAAGGCTGCAATGATGCAAAGGCTATGTGGTATAAGCTCATATCAGTATATGGAGGAGATGAACATGTTCAAAGAGAAAAAGTAGATAGTCTAAGAGGACAACTTGAATCTATGAGGATGAATGAAGGTGAGAACATAACTCAGTACAGTACAAGACTAAAGGAGATTGTCAATCAAATCAAAGGAGCAGGTGGAACCATTGAAGAAAAGGATATAACAAGTAAGTTGTTAAGAACCCTTCTACCAACTTATGCAATCCAAGTCTCTACAATCAATGAATTGAGGTCTATACCTAATATGCCAGTTTCTTTAGATGCTACTATTGGTAAGCTACATGCATTTGAGTTAAGTAACTTTGATAATAGTGGATCTTCGGTAAATAAAGTTGAATCTACATTTAGTTCTTTTCATCTTGATGAATCTAATGATTACAATGAAAGAAAGTATAAGTACTCTAAAGGGGATCATAGTGGAGCAAGTGAAAGATTTCGTAAGAACATGGAGGAAGTACACAAACTGTATGAGGAAATGAGAAAGCAAGAAGAGTTTGAAGCACTATTAGCCAAAAGGTTATTGAGAGGCAAAGGTAAGTATAAAGGAAAGCTACCTTTGAAATGTTTCAATTGTGATAAGATAGGACATATGGCTTCTAATTGTCCTAACAAAGATTTTACTGAAAAGAGAGATTACTAAGATGACAGACAGAAAGACAATCATTACAGAGGACACCGAGACTTTAGAAGAAGAGATAGAAAGACATGCCTAACAGCTGATGAGGAATCTAATGATGATAAATCAGATGAGATTGATACAAAGGAAGTAGTTTATGTGGCTATCAAAGATGGATCAGATGAATAAAGGTATGAATAAAAAGCCCTAATATCTCACATAAACACTAATGATTCTTGGATTATAGATAGTGGATGCTCACATCATATGACAGGAGATAAACACAAGTTTGTTATATTAGAAGATTATGATGGAGGCTATGTCAGATTTGGTAATGATGCACCATGTCCAGTGAAAGGTAAAGGATCTATAATACTTCTTGACAATTCAAGATGCAATGATGTTTATTGGGTTGAAGGTCTGAAATACAATTTGTTAAGTGTAGCATAGCTAAACAACACAGGTTACCAAATAGAATTTCAGAAGGGAATTGTCAAAGTTCATGACAAGAATGGAAAGTTAGCTGCTACCAGGACACAAACAAAAGGTAACACATTTCACCTTGAATCAACTCGGAATAAGTGTTTGCAAGAAAAGTTAGATGATACCTGGTTATGGTATCAAAGGTTTTGTCATGTAAATTTTGACAATCTGATCAAAATAAGTAAGAAGCACCGAGTAAGAGGTCTACCGAGTCTTGAAAAACCTGAGAATGCTATGTGCCGAGGATTCTAGATGGGTAAGATGACAAGATCAAGCTTTACAAGTAAGTCTTACACTTCTAAGGGAATTTTAGATCTAGTGCACACTGATCTTTGTGGTCCTATGAAAGTTCAAAGTTATTATGGTGATAAATATTTCATATTATTTTTGGATGAATATTCAAAAATGATGTTAGTAATGTTTTTAAAAGAAAAATTTGAAGCTTTTCAAATGTTTAAATGGTACAAGGCAAGAGTTGAAAATGAAATAGGAAGACAACTAAAATGTCTTAGATCGGATAGAGGAGGAGAATTCACATCTGATGAGTTCAACCTATTTTGCAATGATCATGGTATTAAAAGACAAGTCTCTGCACCGAGAACTCCACATCAAAATGGAATAGTTGAGATAATAAATAGATCTATTGTGGATTGTGCTAGAACACTGATGATTGAAAAGAAGGTGCCACAAACATTTTGGAGAGAAGCAATAAGTACTGCTGTTTACACCTTGAACCAAGTTCAATTGAAGAAAGGTACTTTGAAGACACCATATGAAATCTGATATGATAAGAAACCTAATGTTAGTTATTTTAAAATCTTTGGAAGTAGATGCTATGTTCATAAAGATGATAGAAATGGCAAGTTTGATCAAAAGAGTGAAGAAGGAACATTTCTAGGTTATTCTTCTAGAAGCAAAGCATTTAAATGTCTGATCAAATCAACTAACAAAATAGTAGAAAGTGCAAATGTGAAAATTGATGAATTTGCAGAAAGAAATGATGAAGAAAATTCCAAGGAACCAGAAGACTATGATGAATTTGTCTATGTTCAACCGAGAAGTCTTACTGAGAAGACTTTTGAAGAAAATGAAGAGAATATCCAGTTATCGAGTGATGAAGAAGATCATACAGAGCCTACCGAGCCTGTATTAGCCAAGTATGTCAGAAGACATCATGCACCAAGTCAGATTATAGGAGATAAGGATGATCCAGTGATGACAAGGAACAAACTGAGACAGAACACATGTTTGATATTTGAATTTGAATCGAGAATAGTGAAAGAGGCATTTAACAGTGAAGATTGGATAAATGCTATGACAGAAGAATGACACATGGACACTGATCCCAAGACTTAAGGACAAAAATGTAATCAGTACAAAGCGGATTTTCAGAAACAAGCTAAATGAAAAAGGAGAGGTCATTCGAAACAAAGCAAGACTAGTTTGCAAAGGTTATGCTCAAGAAGAAGGAATTGATTATGGTGAAACTTTTGCACCTGTTGCTAGACTTGAAGGAGTAAGAACATTGTTGGCTTATGCTGCTTTCAAAAATTTCAAGGTATATCAAATGTATGTCAAATCTGCATTTCTGAATGGAATATTAGAAGAAGAAGTTTTTATTGATCTCTATTATTGTTTTTATTTTTAGAAGACAATAATAAAGATCAGGTATGTAAATTGAACAAAGCTTTATATGGTTTGAAACAAGCACATAGAGCATGGTATGAAATATTGCACTCTTATTTGATTAAGATTGGTTTTATAAGGACAAATGAGAATAGCAACATGTACATGAAGAATGATAAAAATGGAATACTGATCTTAGCCATATTTGTTGATGATATTATATTTTGTGGCAATGACTCTCTATGCAAAAACTTTGGAAATGAAATGAGAAAAGAATTTGAGATGTCATTAATCGGTGAGATAAAGTATTTTATAGGTTTACAGATATTGCAAATGAAAAATGATATTTTCACTACTCAATCCAAGTACATAAAGGAAATCTTGAAGAAATTTGGAATGGAGGATTCAAAACCAGTAAGTACTCCTATGACTACCAACTGTAAATTATCAAAGAATGATGAATCTACATCTGTTGATGAGACACTTTACCGATCCATGATTGGAAAGCTACAATATGTTGTTCACAACAGACTAGATATAGCACATGCAGTAGGTATAGTTGCAAGATTCTCTGCAGATCCTAAGGAAACACACATGACAACAATCAAAAGAATTTTTAGATACTTGAAAGGCACTGAGGATTATGGCTTCATATATCAGAAAGGAAATGATTTTGATTTAAAAGTTTATACTGATGCTGATTGGGTAGGCAACATTGATGATAGAAAAAGCACAAGTGGAGGAGCTTTCTTTTTAGGAGAAAGACTAGTGAGTTGGCTTAGCAAGAAACAAGGATGTGTTTCACAGTCAACAGTAGAAGCTGAATACATTATTGCAACATTGAATTGTACCAACATTGCATGGATCAAACAATTGTTGGAAGGTATAAAAGAGAAAGTTATCGAGCTAGTAACTATATTTTGTGGCAATACTAGTGCCATTAATATTTCAAAGAATCTTGTTATGCACTCTAAGACAAAGCACATATCTATCAAATATCATTAGCTTAGAGAAGAAGTTCAAGAGAAGAAAGTGGTGTTGGAGTATGTTAGCACAAAGGAACAAATAGCAGATATCTTCACCAAGCCACTACCAAGGGACACTTTTGAATATCTTAGAAGTAAGTTAGGGGTCCTACCCATATCTTCTAATCACTGACCAAGTTCGGTGAATGCATCAATCCGATGACTCTATCAAATATCTTTTGGGAGTTGATGCTGATTTATACACTTTAGGATGTTTTCTAAAGGTGTACAGGAATTGAAGACAAAATGCTCTGACCGAGATTGAATTGATACACAATAGCAGGAAATCACTTCATACAGGAAGAAATTATGTTTTAGTTCTTTACTTTTTGGCATTGTTGTCAAAGGGGGAGAAGACTACTATCAGGGAAGAAGACTAAAAGAAGACTGAGAAGACTACAGATTGAAAACAAGACTGAAGAAATAGGAGAAGTCTAATGTATGGGGGAGAGAATTTCAGCATTTCAGAATCACAGCAATTTGAATCTTTTAAGGTCAAATCAATTGGTTTTTCCATCAATGCCAAAGGGGGAGATTGTTGGCAATATAGCATTATAACAGACAATGAAATATTGTTGGCATTTCATAAGGATATTGAGAAGGTTGTTGATGATTATGGATATAACTGATTAAGGATGTTTTACTGTCTTGATATTATTATTTTGTCGTTGATGTCAAGAAATTGATTTTCTAATTCAGTATGATGCTGCCATATCTTGAGAAGTATGATTTAAAGAGTATAAAGATGATGGTAAAAGACATAGGAAAGAATATGATAAATAAGGAGATGAATAAGGTATTCAATGGGCAACAAGTACGGAGTCAGACAATGATGAGATCATGATGTTTTAGATTGTTTTAACATCATACATATGTTGTAAAATGTAAAGGTTAATACTATACTATGTTATCAAGCAAAGAACCTAGTCGGTAAACCCTAAGGTTATCGCTATCGGTTAATGAAAGCGGAATGTCTACCGAGTAAAGTTTAGTATTCATCGAGTTGTTACCGAGTACTAACCGAGCTATAATAGAATGCATTAAATGTTTACATACATTATTTAATGAAGGAAGCTGATGAGCTGGAACTGATTAAATGATTGGTGAGCCGTGCATGAAGTTTGTTAACAAATCTAAGGAAAAGGAAAGTCGGCATAAAGATCTACAGCTTAGATTGAACCGCAATACCTTGGCACAAGTTCCAAGAAATGTATGAAAGTTCCAAGGCGAGGTAAAATATTTTCAGATCGAAGATGCATTGAACCTAGACAATATCGAAGATCTGATGGCTATGATTGATCATGGGAAATGTGATCAAGGAGATTAAGAGGTTACCTAATTATTTATAAATAGGAAACTATTGATAAACAATGTATGCAGGAAAGTGTATGCACAGGGATGCTACATAGTGATTACCGAGCATAGAAGCTTGAAGACCTGTTTGAATAACATAGTATAGAAGCCCAACAGATAGACAAGATTAGTTCTATGTCTAGATTGTATTGAACAAATAGGAATCGGCTTTAGCATTTTAGATGTGAAGTTGCAGATAGATTTTATTACTGTTATTTTGTGAAAGTGACAGAAAATCTCTTAACCGAGTGGACTTAACAGTCTTATTTGTAAAACCCTCTAGCGAGGTGACATTTTGATTGAGTGTTTGAAACCCTTTAACAAGGTCACTTCTAACAAGGTGAAGATCCTAATAGATCTGAGGGAAATCCCTTAACCGGGTCACATCTACCAATGTGTTTGTAATCTTTAACAGGATTTTCTTTTAACCAAGAATACTCTAGAAGAGTATATTTCTTAGTGGGTCCGAAATCCCACAGTGGTTTTTCCCTATTTGGGTTTCCACGTTAAATCTGGTGTTATGAGGTTTATGATGTTTATATGCTTTTGAGTTTGCATGTTTAATAGTTTTGGTTATATTACTGAAATATATGTCACCGAGGTTGAATCTGATGTTTTCATGGATGATTAAGTTTGTATGATTCACCCCCTCACTCTCATCTTGTTGGCTATTGGATCTGTACTTATATTAAGTATTAGAACTATCACGACATCAAAAACTCAGTTATCAAAACTTTGTCCATGTAAGAAACTAGTCTCTGTCCAGTCCTCTGTTGTACAAGTCTACTGATTTATCATATGGCTATACATATATTGTCATATGAGTCTTCTCTTTTGTCATCTGGGTATAGACTTGTTGTCATACAAGTCTGAATTCATCTTATTAGTTTGTCATTCACAATTGTCAAAATTATCGTCTGACCATAGATAAACTGTCATATGAGTAATCATTATACTCATCAGATTTTCCTCTAGAGAACATTAAATTGTCGTGCGAGTATAGGCAACAACTCGTACAAGAAATTTCTTGTGTCATCTGGGACCTGCTAAATTGTCGTCTGGGTTTGCATACTCTATCATACGAATTTTTGATTTTGTCAGTCTAGAAACTTGTCTGTTTGCACACTTTTCCAAAACTTTTATACTTGCCTAATCGGTCTACAGTGAGCATCTATCTGGTCATCATAATTCTAAGCATAAAAAATATTTATAGTGTACCCCTATCATTGTGTTGCATGACTTTGTTGATTATCTCCTAGCTAGTTCAAATCAATCGATTATCAAACTTATTAAATCGCTTATTAATCGCTTATCAAACTTAATCAACTTAAGTTACTTAGATCACGTGTTATACAGAATAGGTCATTTCTGAAACTAGACTGAGTCTTAGTCACTTCTCTCAATCAAACAAAGTTACTTAGATCACGTCTTGTACATGATAGATTGTTCCTGAAACCAGACTAGGTCTTAGTCACCTCTCTCAATCACTACATTAAATGTGTAACTAGCTTTGATTTAATCTTGACATCTGCATCACATCTAGCTCTTGATCATGTCGGTTGTAAATGCCTGTTCGAACTAGAAGCTCTTCTAAAAATTATGACAAACGTAAGAAGCCCATGGCTACCTTGGCCCAACAAATTCAAGATATCAAGAGAGAAATATATGACATTCAAGCCCAACAAAAATATTTAATGACACCTCTTGAGATTAAATTTCATGATATCAAGAACACTAGACTTCAAGAAATGCTTAAACAATTACATAAGGTGGAAGAAAAATTAATTGAAAATCAAAAGCCAAATCTCATACAAGATCACAAGACACCTTCACCAAGACAAAAAGACATCTATCCCCTAGATAGACAATTTACACCTTTGGGGAAATCTATTGAGTTATCTTTGAAAGAGCTTCTTGAGCACAATCTTATCATATTGCTTAACAAGACCACACATGGATGTGAAGTTTTGAGTAATTATAGTGCATATCATAGGCATAACATACATAAGACTTCAATGTGCATGAAATTAAAAGATAAAATTCAAGACCTCCTTGATGATGGTGTTATTGAAATTGAAGATCATAATGATTCACCTAAGGAGAAACCAGATGTCATTACCAAGCATGATCAAAATGATGAACCTGTGTCTAGTAATGGCCCACATGTCGCCTCCATCTCTTCCATGATGTCTCCATCTCCTAAGACTTCTCAACAACAATCCATACCATATCCCTCAAATGATGAGCCTAATGATGAATTTCTCATGTTGACCCTCAAGGGCTATCTCAAGGGCCATCCCATCCAATGGTTGAAAAAGATCCTACCTCCCTAGAATCCCATGAGGATCCCATTATAACTTTCTATTTTTTCCAAGATGACCCCCTTCCATCTCAAGAGCAAAGCATCCTTCCTAAGCAAGATCATGATGCCTCTTCCACCTTTTCAAACAATCCTATTCAAAATAAAGAGTCAAACACACTTACTAGTCTATACAATGGTCCTCTTCCATGTCAAGATCAAAGTATACCTTCATCTCCTTGTCATAATCCTCCATGTTCACCTCAATGATCTATCATGCCTACAAAGCCCTCTCATGATCCTAAAAGTTAAAATATTTATAAACGCAAAGGGGTAGACCTTCACAAGAAAGAACCCCTCCATGTTAAAGAAAATATTAAGGGTCATGGCCTCAATGAAATTCCTCAAGATGTTGGTATCCCTATTAAACCAAAATCCAAGTACACGCCTTCCCCTTCATCTCTTCCATCTAGTTTAGGACACTATATTCCTCCATCCCTTGTGCAGGATCAACAAAGGAATACATATACACAAACCTTCCATCCATCTAGAAGGAAATAAAGGATCACTAAGAAAAAGAAAGAAAAAGGATGTAGAGTGGGCAACTAGAAGAATAGAAGACCCAAAATCACTCCTCTTATGCCTACTCCAAGGCCTAATACAACCTCACAAATAGGGTTCTACATGCTCTAATGACAACTAGTCACAAATTGTACATCCAAGGGATGTTTTAGAGTGCTTCACACCTAGGAAAAATCACCCTAACCTTCCAATCAAGTTTGGAATTCTCCTTTGTGCACCCGGGTCAAGAAACCCCTATTTAGGCCTAGTTTTAGTAGCCCTGCCAAAACGGTATTTCCAGCTTTGTTTAAACTTATTGAAAAACACCTTTGGAAAAATTTATATATTTGAATACCCTTTTGGGTTTTATGTACAATCCCAAGATATTGAGGCTTGACTCTTCTCTAACACCCCTAAGCACCTACTATGGACACATGCCCAATAGGCCTAATTAGGCTTGTTTTCCAAAGCAACCACTTGAGAATGGGTTTGCAAAACTAAACTCATCACTTTGACATGTTCCCCTATCCTCTAATGTACCAAATCAACCATCAAACTAGTCTCCATACACTCCCTTGGCTACTATTTGTTCATTCCTCCTTGTAGTCTAGACTAAACAAATTGTCTTCTTTAGCCTAGGGCTTGGTGGTGACCGCACCAACCCTCACTCCTTGATTCCACCCTTTTGGAATATGAATTTAGACTAATTTAACTTTCATTTTCCAAAAGGCCGTTGAGTTGCGCAATGGAATTTGCAGGTTAGGGCCACCTCTTGGGTGAAGCTCTATGAACTGGGGTTTTGAATGACAGTTTTTAGTAAACTGACCACTACTCGCTCCAAACGATGCCAAATGGAGTCAGACCACTTGCATTATAACCTTGACTCACACCACTACACAACAAATTCAAAATTTCATTAAATCAAATCCTTTGCCAGATTGTACTATACATAATATTGCAGGAATTGGGAAAAAATTGAGTTTTATTGTTTCTCAATCCAACAAATCTTTACATATATTTTCCAACACCAACATGGATGATCTCAGAGGCCTAAATAGGCCTTCCCCCAAGGGCTATAACTATTTTTAAATGGTTATGGTCATTGGAACTTCTTTTCCACAGTCGGTGGAAATGTTGCTTAGAGCAACTTTTTACAACTTTGCATTTTTGACCTTTTTGACATGCCAAAGTCCCCAAATGGACTTGTAGACCTATTCTAGGCCTAAAAATACTCAAAAAAGCCTATCAAAATGCTTCCTATACTACATGAACCCCATGGCTTAATTTGATCTCTAGGTTTATAAATGACCTTAGAGCCAATTGGCCTTACAATGGGTTCCTTATTACATCAAGAGGATCCAACACACCAACCTAGGATCTAAAACCTATTTAGCGCTCAAACAATAATGGAATTAGGAGGGTGCCCTACACCATACTCCTAGGGCTATAAAAATATGAAGTCTCTTGAGTTGGCAAATCTGGAACCTTGCATCCAATCTTCTCCAAGGCCCGCTCTGTCATCTAGGTTGCATCTTCTAAGGGTTTGTTCTTCCATTGGACTAGGTACTCATAGTAGGTATGCCTCCTTGTTTTCTTACTCACCCTCTTTTCAAGTACATTCTCAACTTCAAGGTTAGGTAGGTCTTGTAACATTTCTTCCCTACTAGAATTATCTTGACCTGCATCACACATATCAATAGCATGACCTTTATATGCATATATATATCTGAAACATTGAAAGTTTTAGAGAGACCAATGTTTGGAGGAAGATCAATCTTGTAGGCATTGTTGCCACACTTTTGGATGATCTTGAAAGGACCTATCTTCTTCATCATCAACTTGGTGTATTTCTCCTTAGGGAGTCTCTCCTTCTTGAGATGAATCATCACCATATCTCCAATCTTAAACTGCAAATCTCTTCTTTTCCTATCTATTGCATGCTTGTATTTGTCTAAGTTTTGTTCCAACCTATCCTTTACTTATTTGTGTATGTCTCTCATCACTTCTACAAAGTCTTCTTCTTGTACAATTCTTCTTTCCAAATCCTTCACATCTCTCAACGCCAATAAACCTCTCGGGTTTGACCCATACACTATTTTAAAGGGACTGTGACCAGTGCTCCTATTCACTGGGTCATTATAAGAAAATTCTACTTGAGGAAGTATTGAATCCCATGTAGCTCCTTTATTCTTAGTTAGACACCTTAATAGGTTTCCAAGTGACCTATTGATGACCTCGGTCTACCCATTAGACTAGGGATGATAGATTGATGTAAATGACAGATTGGTACCCAACCTTCTCCAAAGTGTTCGCCAAAAATTCCCAAAAAACTTAGAATCTCCATCTGAGATGATTGATAGTGGATAACCATGCAACCTGACAATCTCTTTGAAGAATATACCTGCTATGTGAGATGCATCATGAGTGGTTTTACAAGGTAGAAAGTGAGCCATTTTTTAAAACCTGTCAACAACTACATAAATGTTGTCATAACCTTGTTTGGTCTTTGGGAGTCCTAATAAAAAGTCCATGTTGACTGAATCCGATGGCTTGTTTGGTATGGGCAAAGGAGTATACAAACCTACATTTGAACTTCTACTTTTGGCCTTTTGACAAATCATGCAACCTTCCACATACTTTCTGATCTTAGTCTGCATCCTAGGCTAGAAGTAGAATCTTCTAACCAATTCAAGAGTCTTGTCAATCCAAAAATGACCTTCCAATCCCCCACAATGCTTCTCTTTCACAATGTTTTCTCTCATGGAGCCTTTAGGAATGCAAAGTTGCCTTCCTTTGAAAAGTAGACCTTTGAAAATGAAGCTTGAGAACTCCTTGTGGTACTTGTCACCCATTTCCCTGCACACTTGGCATGCTTCTTTGAGATCCTCATCTCCTTGGTACATATCCTTCATGGAACTAATTCCTATGCTCTTCAGATGAATCTCCACAATTGTCAAGTTCTTCCTGCTAAGGGCATCAACCACCATATTTGCCACTCCTTTCTCGTGCTTGATGGTGAAAGTGAATGCTTGAAATTATTCCATCCACTTCATATGTCGGTGGTTCAACTTGTCCTGTCTATTCAAAAATCTCAGAGCATCGTTATCAGTATAGACTATAAAATCCTTTGGCAACAAATAATGCCTCCATTTCCTTAAATATTGGACCATTGCATACATCTCCAAGTCATAAGTTGAATACGTTTGTTTGGCTTCATTTAATTTTTCACTAAAGAAGGCTACTGGTCTACCTTCTTGACTCAAGACTCCTCCTATTGCCTTGTTACTTGCATCACATTCTATGGTGATGACCTTATGGAAATTAGGTAGAACCAATATAGGTTGCTCTGCTACCCTTCTTTTCAAATACTCAAAGGACTTATCTACTTCACTAGTCCATACAAACTAACATTTTCTACCCCCCTTTGTAGTGTCAATCATAGGTACACATACACCACTAAAATTCTTATTAAACTTCCTATAGAAGCTTGCAAGACCATGAAAACTCTTTACCTCACTTGCATTTCTAGGTGTAGGCCAATTGAGGATTACTTACACCTTGGATGGATCCATCTTGAGGCTACTCTTGGAGATCACAAAACCAAGAAACACTAACTCCTCCTGTAAGAAGACACATTTTTCCAAATTGATCTTCAACTGCTCTTCATTCAACCTTTTCAACACCAAATCCAAATGTATTAGATGTTCATCTCTATTCTTGCTAAAAATCAAGATATCATCTAAGTATACAACAACAAAATGATTGATAAAGGGTTTCAAGACTTCATTAATGAGTCTCATGAATGTACTAGGAGGATTTGAGAGGCCAAAAGGCATAACCAGCCACTCATAAAGTCCTTCATTTTTTTAAAGGTTGTCTTCCACTCATCTCCCTCTCTTATCCTAATTTGATGGTAGCCGCTCTTCAAATCCACCTTGGAATAGTAATTGGCTCCTGCTAGACAATCCATCAAGTCTTCTATATGAGGCATAGGGAACCTATACCTGATTGTGATCTTGTTTATGGCTCTTGAATCCATACATAATCTCCATGTACCTTCTTTATTTGGGGCCAATACTGCAGGGGCAACACAAGGGCTAATGCTCTTCCTTATGAACCCTTTCTCTAGAAACTCATGTACTTGCCTTGCAAGTTCTTCATTCTAATTAGGGGTTAACTTGTATGCTATTTTGTTGGGAAATGTAGAGATTGGTATGAGGTCAATGCAATGAGTTACATCTCTGAAAGGTGGTAGGGTCTCTAGTTTTCTTCCTGGAACTATACCTCTGTATCTTTCCAACAACTCTTTCACCTCTCTAGGACCTGTAGTCCTCTCTTGCACCTTGTCTTCTTCTTTCTTCCTCACTTCTTCCCTTGGCTTCACCACTATGGAAAATCATGGGGTATCCTTCCCTTTGATTGTCTGCATAAACTCCTCCTTACCTACTAACATGACACTTGTCACAACATGATTGTCTTTACCATCATCTAGTAGTAGGGTCATAGTGTACTGCACACCATCTTTGGTCAACTTGTAGATATTTTTCTTCCCATCATGCCTCGAGTCTACATCATATTGCCATGGTCTTCCTAGGAGTAAATGACAAGCATCCATCTCTGCAACATCACACAAAATTCTTGTCTCTATATTCACCTATCTGAAAATCCACCCAAACTTGTTCACTTACTAGGGCTTGCTTCTCTTTGCTCAACCAAGAGATTTTTTAGGGGCAAGGATGAGGGATTTTATTCAATCTAATATTTCTAGAACTTCTCTATTGAAGCAAGATTATCAGTTGACCTTGAGTCTACAATGACTCTACATACCTTTCCACTTACCTTGAAAGTAGTTCTAAACAGTGCCTTCCTCTGTCGTGGCTCCTTGGTGGTTGGTACCTTCAAGAGGGTCCTTTGGAACATTAGACACTCCCCTTGCTCTGGATCTACATGCCTTGAAGGTAATTTCACACTTTGGGTGTCTTCCTCTTGTTCCAAATTAACTCTTCTTTCTCCACTTTGACTGTTAGAACCTTGCTTTTTTGGACATTTGAATGATTGGTGGCCAACTTGATTACATATGAAGCACCTTCTGGTGAACACATTGGTTCTTCTACCTCGAAATATACCTTTTCCATTTGGTCTTCTTCCTCTGAAACTACCCTTGTGGCTTGTTTCTCCTTCTAGCTCCTAATTACTTGACTCTCCTTGTGGATTAGGAGATGTTCCTCTTCCACCAAATCTATCACTTCCTTTGAAGTTTCCTCCTCTTCCTCTACCTCATTGGTCTCCCTTTATTCTGAACTTTTCTTTAATTCTTAATGCCATTTGATAATATTTATGAACTGTCTCAGAATTGAAGAGACTTAGTTCATTTTGAACGGCATACTTGAGGCCATTCATGTGTCTTGCCAACTTTTGCTTCTCACTCTCTGGCACCTTTTCTCTTAGGGATAATATGTGAAACTCCTCGGTGTATCCACTCATATCCAAATCCTTTTGTCTTAGGTTGTGCAACTTCTTGTGCATTGTCACTTCATAATCCTTAGGTACAAATTGCTTTTTGACCTCTACAACCATCCTCTTCCATGATGAGATGGGGTTCTTCCCTTCTTCCACTCTCTCATTTTCTAAGAAGTTCCAACAACTAAGGGTGGATCCTTTCATCTTAGACTTAGAAGTATTCATCTTCTAGTTCCCAGGCACATATTCACACTCAAAGTGGTTCTCTAAGGCATCTAGCCAATCCATGACTTCTTCTGGGTTCATCTTCCCAGTGAACATAGGTAGGCTTCCTTTGTTGTCTCTGCTACCTACTCTCTCGAGGGCTTCAAGGAAACTTCTCAAATCTTTGGGTATTCTCTCTCTTACCTACAAAAGGGCATCTTCATCATTCCCTTCTTCTTCTTCATCAGAGTCTCCTTGCTTCTTGTGCATCTTACCCTTCAACTTGTCCAATTTGTTTCTCATCTCTTTGTTTGCTTCTACCTGCTCTCTTACCATCTTGGCTAATTCAACATTGGTCATCCTTCTCCCATCACTGGTGTCTTCTCCTTCTGACATCTTCTCAATCTTCTTCCTCCACCCTCAAGAACCTTCTTGGCTCTGATACCACTTGATGTAGACTGGTCAACTAGAAGAATAGAAGACCCAAAATCACCACTCTTATGCCTAGTCCAAGGCCTAATACAATCTCACAAATAGGGTTCTACATGATCTAATGAAAACCAATCACCAATTGCACTTCCAAGAGAGGGTTTAAAGTGCTTCACACCTAGCACAACTCACCCTAACCTTCCAATCAAGTTTGGAAGTCTCCTTTGTGCACCCGGGTCAACAAACCCCTATTTAGGCCTAGTTCTAGTTTCCCACTCTACATCACAAAATCAAAAGCTATATGGGTTCCTAAGGAACTTGTAGAAACAATTTTTTCCAAGAAACTACAAAAGCATAAAAAATCAAAAACCATGTGGATCCCTAAGCCTCTCCTTGAAGCACAAAAGTCTAAAGAAAAATCCAAATCAACATCCAAGATTATTGTTTCTCCATCCAAACCTTCCAAATCTATTTCTCCATTACCTCCTTCATCCATTTTGGATCGTTATGTCCCAAAATCCCTGGTTGATCCTCCATCCTAAACTCAAAATCCGAGATCCCTTTTTCTTCCAACAATCCACCATCTCTCAAGATGTGTGCCAATGGCGATCTCGCAAAAAATTGCATTCACTCTTGTACCAAAATTTTAATATCTGGTTTATTATCCAACACCTCCTTTTCATCCTTCCATACCCCTTATCCAATCCTTTGCATAAGACTTTACCCTAGTTTCATCACCAAATCAAAAAAAAAACTAAGGAAATCAACATTGGAGATGCTGGACATGTACATTTACCTGAGTCCTTCTTGGAAAGACATCTTTATACTAGACCGATAAACTACCTACACAAAACTCCCTGACCCTATGAATAAAATGCACCTTAAATGATATTATATCTAAGGGCTAGGTTAGTTTAACATTTTCTTTCTGCACTACATGTCATTTTCTTAAAAGCACTGCATTACATATAGTTTTTTTTTCAAATGCATCGCATTCACACAATTTCTACATTAACATATAGTAACATTAATCAAACAACGTAAATGTCCAAGTTTATCATTTGTTTGCATTCAAGGAAAACAAGGGTCATCTCATTTCTTAGATATTAGGACATGAAGTCTTTGAGGTCCTAAGGTCATTCATTTTCAACATCACCCTATGACGACGCTTTACTTATGGTTGGGTAGTGATTTCACTATTTGAGACTTGTTAACCCAAAATCTGTCAATTGCTATATCTCAAACACATTAACAATAATTAATTCTAGACATCTAGTTGATCATATGACTAGTGAAAAATCTAAAATTCTACTTTAGTGTTGCCGTAATTGTCACACCCAAGTAGGTTTCATTACTTACAAGTCAAGGCAAGAAGATAAAAAAAGAAAAAGTGTTATGCCAAATATCCATATTAAGGCAAAAGAGAAATGATATAAACTAAAATATCATGCATACAAGTGCGACAAAAATATTGACTATGGAAACATGTGGGTGACTCCATTAGGGCTATGAACACCTACTGGCAATGGAGCAATATTTGAAAAATTATAGTCTATAACTTTGTCGGAGCTCTAAAAGCTTGCTAGTAGCGAGGCTCTATTCGGGATGCTTTTAAAGTTAGAATAATCCATGTAGAAATTCATATAGAATGCTAAGGATATTTTGTGAACACAGGAGCAAGAATTCACTCATTTGCACTCACATGGGCAAAAGCAGGTCAAAGTTTCAAGAACTAATGGGGATGTTAACCATGTCTCTATTTGTAAATCCTAGTCACTAAGTGTGTTAATTTGGATGTTCTAAGGGACCTTAAGGATCAATTGACCACTTATCAATGAACTGTTTTGCACCTCCAATTCAATTGGTGTATTAAATACTAAGCAAACATAGTCATCCTTTATTGAATAGGAAATGCATCTTCATCATGCATATTGCATTGACATAGGCCATATCAAAACTTCATTGTCTCCATATGCATTCTGCAGATCATCATGTCATAAAGGTCTGCATATTGAGGGCATAGCTGAGAAAATCATTAAAAATCATAAAATGTCCTAAACAATATCCTAAAAATAAAAAAAGCTCACAAAATAAAAAACTAAAAAAATCAAAGCAAGAAAGCATAGACCGTCCATCAATCCAAATCAACAACAGGAAAACTCTCAAAGTCTACAACCAAACTTATCACATGTCTTGTTAATCAATCTATCAAACTCTATCAAACATCAACATTTCTTATACAAGGAAGCGTACACTCAAAACTAGATAGTTCGGTCTTATACGAGGTACTTACTCTTTGAAACCAAAAATTTCTATCAATGATCAAATCAAAACAATGGCATAGATCAGTATGGCTGCTAGATTTTGTCTAGGTTGGTCTTATCTCTTGTACTGAAGTGTTTCATCTCTACTTTAGCTTGTAGATATCTTTTAGTCCCTTTTGTGACATCCTAGTTCATTTTGGAACCCTCATGGCTTGAAACTGATGAAAATCCTAGTCTTAGGGAGCTCGAATGATCAATTTACATGTCCTAAGCAATTCAACCAAGTCATCTTTCTATCATTAGTACCAGGTCATCTAATCTATGTCAGTTACGTGTCTCCAAAATACTAAAGAGTTTTATCACCGAGTAAACAAGAAAAACAAGACTATTGAAAACAATCATTAAACTGTTTGAGACATGATTGAAAATTTCTTTGTCTATTGTCTTTTAAATTGGTTTTCGATTATTATTCCATTTAAGTAACTCTAGGAAGTCTATCTTGACTAACAGGAGAAAGGATTGGGGGCATAATACTTTTTTTTTTTTCTTCTTGTAGGTGTGATTCTGATGATCTGGAAACATCTAATATGCTGGGTGTTTGTGATAAGTGCCTTCACATCAAGGTGAAATCACCACACATACCTCAACTTTGCTTATTTTTATGCTACAAGGAGGTTAGAGTAATTTCTTTGTCTATTTTGAGGGAATTTCTTTAATGTGCAATCCAGATGCATGCATAATCTGTCCAAGGATAGGAATGATAAAAGGGTCATTGCGGACAAGATAATTAATATTGCATCTATAAAGGAAGGAACACTATTTTGCTTGTTGTGTTTGTAAAAAGCTTAGTGATAAAAATTAAGCATACCAAATCCAGTGACTAAGTTTAGGTTGCATTAATTCTAAATTTTATGCATTTCAAGCGATTTTGACATGATAACAATGATCTCTTTATCTTTTCAATGAGAGTCTAAAGCAATCATTGCATTTATGAGCATCTTTGTATTGAGATGTTAGTTGCATACATGAGCATCTTATATAGATCCATACATTTCATTATATATTTATTTGCATTTATATTATTGCATGAAAAATAAACATTTGCATTAGTAGTTACTCATTTTCATCGCTGATGAATATAACACACTAGTCTCATCGTCGACGAATATATGCACCGAAACTGAATATGTAGAAACTGAATCTGCAAAATTAAACACACAAATCATCAGTACGTGATCAAATTTACGCTAAGAATGTGTTAAACATGCTAAATAATCCAAAATTACAACATTCAAAATAAAAAATTACTCTTTCGACCTTAAAAAATACTTGTTGTTTTCCATATGAGCTACCATAGACAAGAAGAAACTCGTATGAGCAAACACTACGAATTGAATGATTAAACAGTCTCATATGACAAATAGTATCATGTTGCATGACTAAATGGTCTCTTATGAACATACTCATATGAAAGAAGGGTAAACACCAAACAACAAACCCTACATGCCTATACGATAAAACAAAAAATTCCAGAAACTCATACGATAAAATGTATAACACCGAATGATAAAATGACAAACATGACTTTAAAGGAATTTGAAAATGAAAAATTCAACAAAAATTCAAAAATTTGAAATTCAAAAGGCTAAAGATCGATCACTTACTGCTGGGTCGTAATTTCACAGTGGATTATGTCATCTCTAGTGCTCGAATCGATGCTCTTGAATCGAAATCGCTATTTTTCTTTGTAAGAGGTTTTTCAAATTTTTAACTTTGAGAGGTAAAAATGAATTGACAATGACACATTGAACCCTTTAAATAGCCCAAACCCTAATTTTCAAACTTGCTCTGATGGACATAAAATTTGTACTTTAAGCTAAATCGACTGTCCTAAGTCCATTTTTGGGATAGAAATTCAAATCTGACGTCAATTTTCTAGTCTAAATTTTATGATGGTGACCACTTAGCACTTTCATCCTCAAGTCAATTTTTGAGTCATTTTGTGCTCAATTCAACTCTGATCTCAAATCATTTCGGATCTCAAATTAATTCTTACATCAATCTTCATGCTCAAAAAAATCATCACCGCTAAATCTTTTTCATCTTCTCAAAATTGCCTCAAATCGTTGTACCCTCGCTATCTTTCGATTTCTCTCCTGAGGGGGAATACTCATTAAATATTTTCAATGATTATCATCATTTAAAGTCGAGAAATTTTTCAAATCTTCATCTAAAGTCGAGTAAAAATCGTTTCAAAGAAATAAAATCAACTAAACCTTGTTGCTAGGGGCATCTTAACTAAATCACGTCATATCAAGTTGAGATTATTCGATTTCAAATAGAGTAATCTCTAAGGGCATATCAATCTTTGTCCTTATCTCAATCAATTTTCAAATAGGTGTTCAATTTCATCACATCAAATCAAGTTGGACATTTTCTCTTCCTAATCGGTTCTTGTTCAATCAAGTTTGGAATCAATTTTATTGCTTTGCTCAGTCGGTTCTTGTTCGACCAAGTTCAAAATTGGTTGCATCTCTCACTCAATCTAGTTCAATCAAGTTCTAGATCGGTGCTTGTTTCTTGATCAATCAAGTTCAAGAATGATATCTTTCTCTTTGTTGGTCCTTGTTCAATCAAGTTCAGGATTGGTATCACTTTAATCAATTTGTTCAATTTCATCGCTTCAAATCAAGTTGAACATCTCGCTCTTCATCAATTTTTGATTCATCAAGTTCAGAACTGATATCTATTTGACATCAACTATTCTTTGAACCAACGCATTGATCACACATTAATTCAAATAGGGGCAAATGTAATACCCTAAAAATGGTCACCTAAACCATGGACCCCTAATCTCGACAACATCACCAAGGTCCTAACCAAAGGCAATTAAATCAACCTTGAGCTCCTAATTAATTAATTCTTCAATCACTAATATTACATGGCAATTAATCACTCTATATTAATTAAATATTTATTTAATTAATTAAATCATTTCAAGTAAATCATTTTAATCAATTTTCTTATTTATTTAATTAAATATCCTAGCATATTTAATTAATAAATTAATTTTCCATTTAAATCACAAAAAAGGAATTAATTTAAAGAAAAAGAGAAATTAATTAACAAAAAAAGAGATTTATCACAAAAAAGAAGAATTAATCTCCAAAAGACAGAGTTAAATTGAAAACAAAAGAAAATAATTAAATTGAGAGAACAAATAAAACTTAAGATGTTTCTTTTTCTAAAATTGAGATAACTTGAGAAATTAAAAAAAAAAGTAATTAAATTGAATTAATCATTTTCTCTAAAACTAAAACTCAAAGCTTTTCTTGAGGAAAGAGGTTCAGTGGCATTGAAAAGGTTTTTTCTAAATAAAAATCTTGAGAAAATTAAAGAAATGTGCATAGAATCACCTATTTTTATCTCAAGTGCATGGAATCAACTAAATTTATCTCCAATGCAAACTCGAACTTATAATCTAAATGCATTCAATCAAGCTATAATTGGAATCTATCTCAAGATTAACTTAATTTGATCTCTCAGTTATTTCAATTAACCTAAACTGTGTTTTTTTCTTGAGAAATCTCAACCGCTCATTGTTAATCGATCTTGACCATTGGTCTCTCCTTTGAGTCTCTATAAATTCAGCCTTTATCTCTAATTCAAAACACCTTGGAGATTTATTGTTATTGTGTAGTTTTTCCTCTAGAGTAATTGAAGATATTGTGTTTTGAGATTATTGCATCTTAGTTTAGCTTTTTGCATATTTAGTTTAATCATGATTGCTTAATATTCATTCATTTAGCTTAATATTCATTCATTTAGCTTAATATTCATTCATCTAGCTTATTATTCATTCATATAGCTTAATATTCAATCCATTTAGCTTAAATTTTCTGCTCATATAGATTAAATCCTTTGTCTTGGTGTAGTCTAGTCACTGGTATTGCTTAGACAAATCCGAGAGCAAGTCTATACTCACATCTTTTAGAAGGCAATAAGTCAATTTGTTATGATTTTTGATATTCATGGTTATATCTGTCTTGGAGGCATATGTGCAGAGTTTGATGACATGATGATAATGTATGTTGTCATTGATGTCAATATGCTGAAGTGTGAACCAGTATGTTGAAGTAAGTAAACTGGCAAGTGAACCAATATGATGAAGTGTGAATCAGTATGTTGAAGTAAGTAAACTGGCAAGTGAACCGGTATATGCAAAGTTTGTATCAGGGTTTCACTTGATATGACTACCGGTTGGTAGTTTCAGCTTCAGGGTTTTCGGCTGATGCATTCCAAGTCTATGCAATTCGATTGACGACATCCTATGGTGAATTAGCATTGAAATGAAGATTATATCACATTTCCATGTCAGCCTTGTGTGCATGAAGGATTTCCTTGAGGATCTTGCATAAGAATATTGATTCTATCTACCTCGGGACTGTGCAAAGTGTTAGTAAATGGTGGAGAGCATGTGATGGGTTATTAGCTTCTAGAAGCGGTGAAGAACGAATGATGAAGAACGTCTTGAGATTTGTTCAAGATTGTTTTGCCCTATGTAATGTGATTAAACGATCAGGATTGGAATGACTATATTGTTAACCTAGATGCTTAGGGTTTTAGGTTTTGGCCACCGACCTAATTGTTGTCTATAAGGTCGATGATGATTTTCATTTGAAGTTGTTGGCAAATGAATGTATGTGAGGTGATTCTTGCTAGACCGGAGAAGTAAGTAGAGATCTGTAGAGTGTGATTGCAGATGTAAAGGAACTGAAATGGATCTGCCTTGGCATTGAGTGTTGTTATCAGATCAATGTATTACCTGTTGACTTCTAACCATTTGAGCAGTTGGAAAATCCCTTTACCGGGTAGCTTTAATAGGCTTTTTGTAAATCCTTTAACAGGGTGACTCAAAATCATTGAGTTCTTCAAATCCTCTTGTGAGGTAACCTTTAACAGGGTTTTAACCTCTAACCGGGTATTTAGCCATCCCTTAACTGGGTGATCCCTAGCAGGATCGGTTCCTAACAGAACCTATTGTAAAGTATTTAACCGGACTAGGCTCCTAACAAAGCGGACTTCATAAGAGATCAAGAACAACTTGTGGGTATTCATCCCCACTGTGGTTTTTCCCAGTTGGGTTTCCACATCAAAAATCAATGTGTTATGTGTGATGCTTTTTCATGTGATGTTTTAGTATTTTCTGTTAAGCGGTAATGTATGCTGATCTAATGGTCATTGTATTTATGATGTATTACTTGCTTAAGCATATGGGTGAAGTTGAGATGAGATGTTAGGTTTTGAGAAGTTCTAAGTGTTACCGGTTTATGTCTTTTACAATCTTACTATGCTTTACCGGTATTGTCTTGATTTAGGTTGGTGATGATGTTTGCCAGTTAGTGCAGTCTTTGCAGTTTAAGTTGTTGGAAATTTTTTTGTCTCTACTGATTCACCCCCCCCCTCTCAGTACCTATTGGATATTTATTGTTCATCATTATTCATCATGTCTAACCATGAATGCAATGACTTAATTGAAGTGATGTCTCTTACAACTTACATAATTTATCCACTTTTCACACACACACTTGGGTGTGGAAGTCTATAATCATTCATCAAATTCTTTTCTTCATTGAGTGGAACCCTTCTATGTTGTGAACATGCATATCCCTGATGAGGATCTCTTTCCTTTTTCTAGAAGAGTGTTTGTTTTATATATGATCTCTCTTTTATGTCCTTGTCTGTATACTTGGGGGGCAAGAATGATATTTCTATCTCCTATCTATTTTCCTAAAGATTCATCTTTCCTTTTTTGAGTTCTAATTTTCATTTTATGTCATTTATTGCATAGAATATAAAAGGTAATTCTTTTCCAAACCCTAATTTTGCATTTTCTTCTTAATATTTTATCTTGTATTAGAGAGATCCAATCCTCACACTCTTGGTTGTGTTGGAATTGTGGTTTATTTCTCTTTCTTACCAAGTGATTCTCCATTAGTTTTGATCTTGTATCAAACCTTGTTTTGAACATTTGTCATAAAATTTTCCTTCACAATTCAATGTGGTAAACATGATATGTAGTACCCCTCTCTCCATCAGGCTTTTTAGATACTTGTTTTGACTATAGCTGACTTTTTCAGTTGATATTAGTGGATACATTATCTGGTGATATTTTACTAAGATATTATGCTATGATGTTTTATACTTGAATTTGAGTTTCAGTGTATGTTGTTTATGCACTATTTCCCTTATTCATGGTTAGATGTTATTTTATCGAATTATTGACCATGGACTAACACATTTATTTTATGCCTGAGATGCGTTATGTATATGTTATCATGTTTGTGTGTAAGTGTATGAGGTGTGAGGAGATTATTTTCCTTCACTCACTTCGGTGAGACAAGGAACACCACGATTCTCCTTCATCGGTGTGTCTACCGTGTTTGAATATATATATGTATGCATGAATTGGTGATGCAAGAATTGTAGGTACAAGGTACTGACTTCACTTGGTCCCATAGGTCTAAGCGTAGCTAAATAATCTGATGGAAGTGGAGGAGATAGTCTTAAGGCCCCAAGTTTTACCCTTAGCCTTGCTCATCACTGAATAGTGTCAGTCATTGGTCAACTGTCCCTTTTTGTTGGTATGCGGGTCGTGTTTTTGTTTTTCTTTGTTGTTGCGTGTTATGTGTTTTTAAAATTAATTTTGAAATAAATGATTAAGTGTATTTTAATATTTTAATAGATTAATCAATTACTTTATTTGAATAGTTAAATATTGAATTGTTGAGTTAGATAGCAAAATGTTATATTATGTTTTTTCCAATTGATTAGAAAAAGAAGAAATAAAGTTGTTTTATCTTTATATATATATATATATATATATATTTATTTATTGGTTAATTATTTTTTATGTTTGAAAAAAGAAGAAGAAGAAGAAGAAATGATTTCAATTAAAAATTTAAATAAATGCATTGTGTTGAAAAGAAAACAAATATTTCATTTCTTATTTTAAAAGTTTAAAAATGTGACCTTAAAGATATTTTGGGGAGAATTTTTTATAAAATGGGTACATTTTTCTAAAAAAATTCATTCTGCATTTTGGGGGAAATATTTTCTGGAATTGCTCTGTGTGTTTTGGTTGGAGATATTGTGTCTGAAGATTTTGGATTAAAGTTGGAGGTTTTCTCTGCTTCAACTTGTCTTCCTAGAAAGCTCACCAGGTTGGAATTTTTGAACCTTTCTGTGTTTGTGAAATCTTGGTTTAAAATTAGTTTTTGGTAGTTATGGGTGTTTGAATAAAATTTGTTTTAGTGAATTGGTGATTTCCCTATTAGTTTGTTAATTTTTAAATTTTCCAAATTGTTGATTTATAGGGGGTTATGCTGCCAAAATTTTTAATTTTGGGCAAACCTGGGAAAATTTGGGGAAATGGAAAAAGGAAACCATATACCATGTTTTGATGTTAAAAAACCTTTCTTTTTAAAAAAATTGGATTTTAAATCTTGCTGGGGTTTATTTTCCAAAATTTACTATTAAAGAAATAGTTATATTGGGTTTTATAGTTGCTCTTAAAAAATTTACCAGTTCATATATTGTGTTGATTGGATTTAAAAAAAAAAATTAGAAAAAAACAATTAAAAATTTTCTTTTAAAAAAAACAATATATATAATTGGGTGTATCGAGGTGGGCCATAGGCCACCACGTACCCATAGGTGGGGAGTTGTGGCTTCCCCCATCCCATGGGGGGGCACCATGGTTGGGAAGCCATAGTGTGGACACCCACCACAACCTTGGCTGTGGGGGGGGACCATGTCGTGGCCCCCAACCCACGACCTTCCTTTGGTAGGGCTACGTGGCAACACCTTTTGAAAGGTGCGTTGTTTTTTAAAAGAAAATTTAATTTTTTTTTTTATTATTTAATTAAAAAAATAAAAAAAGGTTATTTTATTTTGGAGGGAAAAAAATGAGTATTTTATTTTGAAAAAAAGAAAGAGAAAAATATTAGATTTAGTATATAAATGAATTAATTTATACTATATAAATATATTTGTGGTTTCTGATTTGTAGAGATTAAGTTCTTTTGGTTAAAATTTGAAATAGGTAAACCTAATAATGATTGTATTGTTAACTGAAGTAGTATTTTTTTAGTCTTTTTCTTTGATAAAAGTGGAGAACTACTAAATTTTATTAATTTTTATAAGTTTTTAAAACCTGGTTCAAAGAGCACCGGTAGGAAAGAACTAGGTAAAGAAAAACTCCAGTCTTGCTCATGCATAATAAAACTAGATAAGAGGCCAACCCAAGGATTCCACAATCGCCATATTGGGCAGCAAAAAACCAAACCCCACAGAAAGAGTACAAAATTCCTCTGAATGAGAGAATTACATTAAGAATGCAGGAACCAAGAACTAGTACTTTCCAATGGAGGAGAGGAAGGGAGGATAACATCATCATTGAAAACTACAGGAAGCACCATCTGAAGAGGCAAAACTAAAGATGGAGAAGACAACACTTCTTTCAACGAGTCTAGAAGAACATGAATACCTAAAAACACATTGACAGTCACTGCCAAGATATCTGGCGAGACATGATCTAACAAAGCTACCAAAGAAAACATAGTATCATCATAAAGGTTAGAAATCAAGCCATCTCTTATAATTGAAAGAAGTTCCCTGTTCTAGCCAGAAGATATTAATTGAGAATAAGGTAGAAAACCACCATAAGCAAAAATGCCAAACTCAAAATGATAGAGAGACAATGCATTATCCAAATCAACAGCAGAATAAAAGTAGGGATAGAAGTATGCATCAAAAAGAGCTCTGACCATAGAAGAATCCAAGAGAAATTCCATGTAGATAGTAATAAAATGAGATGCAAACTCAACAAGAAAACAACCTGCATTTTCCACCAGCCATCGTTTGCCTAGAACTTTGTGAAAACCAGAGAAAAAAATTGAAACAGACGGCCAAGATTTTCATCATCAAAATCATGAGTCCTGGAAGTCATGCTGCTTAATAGGAAACAATACTCTATATCCCACATACTGCATAAAAGAGATAATGTGAAACAAAAAGAAATCAGGATTATAAAGACATCAAATTTCATCATAGAAGAACAAGCTCAGCCACCAAAGGATGAGACAGATATATCAACACAAGCAAGCCCACGACAAAACGTGCGAAAAAACAACCACAGACTGCCACCTCAAGAAAGAATAATGAGAACTTCTTCTCAAAAAGCATGACTATAAATACACATAATTGTAACCAGATTGTCACATGAATGAGATCCCCCAAATGAAAAAGAAGTGATTCCAAGTCTGCCACCACAAAGGAAATAATGAAACAATCATAAATCTTCAAGCGAGCTGCCTAGTCATTAAGTACAAAGCTCAAAGATAATCATAATTAAAAACCATGTACGAGCTATACAAGAGAAATCATACTTCAGACAATCAAAAAACCCAAGCAACATGCACATAAAATAGTGAGGAACAAGATTACAAGGCACCCCCGCACCAAATACCCCAACCCATAAAATCAAAATCCCAACCAGTACCCTAGCTGGAATTACAAGCAAAAATGTAGGCTTAATGAGGAGATATGAAATACCAAGAAGGCCACCAACACCACCACATTAAACTGCATACCTGGTTATAATTACCAACAAGATACTAGGTCGAGACTCAACCAATAGGTTATGGTCAATCAAACCAGATGAGGGGGTAAAACACGGGAGTCCACATCAAACAAAGACTAGATATCTTCATCTAATGCTTTGTTTACCAAGAAATCCGCCACCTTATTAGCTTCCCTATAGCAATGGACTATAGAGAAGGAATTAAAAAACTCAAGTTGTGCAAGTATCTTATCCAACCAATAGTTGAGATGCCAAGAATGCGATGAGTGATTAGTGACCATATAAAAAACAACCTGAGAGTCACCTTCTATAATGACATCCAAATGGTGCAATGAAAGGAGCAAATCAAGCCCAGAAGAAAGAGCATGTAGCTCAGCCACATTATTAGTCCCGCTAGAAATACATTGACATTATGCTTTAATAATATGAGCCCTATTATCAGATACCACAATATGAATGGTGGATTTCCCAAGGTTACCATGGGATGCTTTGTCAAAATTCAATTTATACTTAGAAACAGGGGGAGGTAGCCAGACCACCTCTTTCCTATTCATTAATGAAGACCTTGTTTTAGAAATGGCCCCACACAAAGGGAGCGACTGTAAAGCTGGCCAATGCCTAGTAATCCAATTATCCCATGGTGTAAAAGTATTCTGCAGACTAATGCCCTTGTAAATGAAGGCCAAGACAGTCTCAGAGATTGAATTTTCAATACAGAAGATCACCTTTTGCAAAGTGGTAGAGTGTTTCCTAAAAATCCTGCTATTCCTCTCAAGCCAAATCTTCGAGATCAGAACAAAAGGAGCAATTATCCAAAGACAAGCATAAAATGAAGATGGATATAATAGAGGCCAACTCATGAAATGAGACCTAAGGTCACCGCCTAAAATAGAACACCAATTTAACTTGTTAGATAGCCTGTACCAACAATGAGAAGCAAAGGGGCAATGAAGAAAAAGATGATCTACTGATTCAAGAGACCCTCCAAACATAACACAAGAAAAAACAACAGTAATGCCAAGCCTATCCAATTTCATACCAGTTAGAATTCTATCCTGAATGGCCAACCAAGAAAAAGCCCCTGCTTTTGGAAGATAGGCAACATGCCAAAATAACTTATAGGGAAAATCCACCCCCTTACAACCTACAGACAAATAATTATACCCCTCTTTAACCGAATATTCCCCTAATTTTGAATAGGTCCAAATAAGCTCATCTTCCTTCTCTGAAAAGAGCAATGGGAATTTCTTAAGCTCATCCACAAAAGTGGAGTTAATATCTTGGTCCACCAAAAGAAAATCAATAGATTTCCATCTAGCCACAGGTAAGAGGCCCGAGGAATCCACAAAAAAATAATCAGCCACAAATATACCCCAAGAAGATTTGAGAAGAGACATAAGAGGTGACCAATCCCTAAGGCTAGAAAGTGTAGGAAAACCATTCTATACTTCCTCCCAAAATCTAGCCTTTCGACCATTATGGATAAGCGAGGACAACTCTGCACTCAACCGTGAAATTTTAGATAACAGGCCCTTTAGGGAGCAAAGAAGCAGTAAAAATGGCCTCCCTAGAACAGTTTTTCAAATATTTTGTAGACAAAATAGATGCCCACTTAGAAGAGGGCTATTTATATAGTTTCCAAACTAACTTAGCACCAAGAGCCAAATTCTGTTTACCAAAATCCTTAACCCCTGCACCCCCTTTATCTTTCAGAGCACAAACCCTATCCCATGCCAACAGAGGAATCCTACCTTTCTTATTAACATTGTCATTCCATATAAAAGACCTTAATACTGAATGTAGAGGAACCATAACTTTCTTAGGAGCCTTTAAAACAAATAGTAAATAGATTGGAACCACATTTAAAACAGCTTTAATAAGCACAATTTTCCCAAAAAAAGATAACCACTTATGAGACCAAGAAAGTATTCTTGAAGAAATGGCCCTCGAAATCCATTCCCAAAAGCTATGCTTCTCTAAACCAGTAAAAAATGGGACACCTAGATACTTACAAGGGAACTAGCCAATAGAGAAACCCCAAAAATGAGTCAACCTAGACTGCACCAAAGGGGAGATATTGAGAAAGAAAACTTTAGACTTGGCCCGATTAACCTTCTGACTAGAGAATGAAGAGTAATCCAAAATGATCCTATTAATGACCTTAGCTTCCCCCATAGTAGCTTTACCAAACAATAATGCATCGTCTGCAAATAAAGAATGAGTATGACTAGTAGCCATATGAGGAATAGAGATCCCCTTCCAGATGCCACTATCCCTAGCTCCTAAGATGGCTCTACTAAGAGCTTCAGCCAGAATAATAAACAAAAAGGAGACAATGGATCCCCTTGCCTGAGCCCTCTAGATGAAGCAAAAAAACCACATGGAGAACCATTCAAAATCACAGAGAACCTGGCCATGCTAATACATGCCAGTATCCATTTGACCCATTTAACCCCAAACCCAAAATTTTTAAGCACACACAACAGGGCCTACCAACTTACCCTATCATAAGCCTTCATCATATCTAGCTTTAGAATCATAGCTGAAATAGATAGCTAAGAAATAGAATGCAGAATCTCATGTGCCACAATGGCCCCTTCTGTCATTTCCCTACCAGGGACAAATCCCCCCAGTTCCCCCGAAATAATCTTCAGAATGAGCTTAGCAAACCATAAGGAAATAGCCTTAGTAATAATTTTATATAAGGTATTACACAAAGCAATTGGGCGGAAATCCACAAAAGATTTGGGATTCTCTAATTTTGGAATGAGAGCAATCAAAGTTTAATTGAGTTCCTTCAAAATAGACCTATTGCACCTAGCCTCTTCAAAAAAAAGTCGAAGGTCCTCCCCATGGAAAGACCAACATTTTTGAAAAAAGAGAGCAGTAAAACCATCAGGACTAGGAGCCTTATCAGGTGCCATCCTAGTTCCATAAACAAAGGGAGACGAGGACCGCCAAGATTGTAAAAGCATGAGAAAAGATAGATCTCGAAACCACATTGGTTCGAATTTAAAAGAAGAACGATCAGGAGCTCAGTCATCCAAGATAGATAAGACAACCAGAAAATGATCAGAACCAGCATAAGGAAAAACCGAAGCCACAACATCCACATCAAAGGATATCCAATTGGCAGAAACCAAAAAATGATCAAGTCTTTCAGCAATTTGTGAGAAATATTTTCTCCTATTAGTCCAAGTAAACGGACCATTCAAGGTTTTACAATCCACCAAATCATTATTATGAATGAAAGCAGAAAAATCCTCCAAGATACGCTTATTGGGCAAAATACCCCCACATTTCTCATCATCAGAGGAAATGGCATTAAAGTCCCCACCAAAAACCATAGACTACCCATGCAGGGAAGAGAAGGAAATGGATAAAGAATCCCACAAAGCTTTCTTACCCTCAATTGACATTGATCCATAAACATTGAACAACCTACATTTAACATTCAAAATATGACTTTTTACCAAAGCCAACATCTAGAAGGGAGAAGAAACAACCAAATTTAACTCAATAGACACATCATTCTAGAGAAGAGCCAAACCCCCAGATGCCCCTGCAGAAGGAGAGACACAAAAATTTGAAATCTTCCATTTAGAAAACAAAAAATCAGCACCTTGACAACTTAACTTAGTCTCTTGCAAAAGTAACACGTCGCACTTCATTAAATCCAACTGTGATTTAATGAGGCATATTTTGTTAGGGGCATTTAAGCCCCTAAAATTCCAAGACATGATCCTCATTTCTCTTGAGGGGAGGTAATCTCTCCCCTCTTCTCAATTGAAAAATCAGCACTCACCAACTCAGCCTTCAAGCTATGCTTGGAGGCAACAGACCGAGTAAACGAAGGACTACATTTTGTTTTTCTCATGCCTGATATCAAATTCGAGCTCAAGAGCATAGACTGAATACTAGCATCAATCTCTAACTGCGTGTAGAATGCCTTTGACTTCCTACCTCTTTTAGCAGGAGAAGGAGATGGAGAGGTAGGGGATAAAGAGAATTGAACCAGATGTTTATTAATAAAACCCGCATTCCCATCCCCATCCCCAATTACACCCAAGGAATTGTCATCCTCTTGGGCTTTATCAGAGAGAATATAAAAAGGATTACCAGTTGGGGGAATTACCAAGGAGGAATTTAAATTGACCAAATCCTGATCAATTGCTTCCACCACTTTATCAGTGACAACCAAATTCGAGGTAATGTTATGGTCAAAAACCACTTTTTGAACTTTAGAAATTAAGTCTGCATCAGGAAGGAAGGAATCCATACAATTAATAGCAGGGTGAGCATTTGTTTGAGAATTTATGATCAAGCCATCCTTCATAGGAAAAGGGTATCCTAAAACCGTCGCACCATCTCCATCCTTCTGAATTACTGAAGCACCAATTACATTGTCAACAAAAGCCGAACCTTGCAAAGGAGGGGATTCTGGCCAACTCCCAACATAAATATTAGACAAGGGAGTAACAGGTTTTGAATTATGAAATTTTGAAGGCCGAGATACCTTGTCTTCAAAAGACAAACCCTTAAGAGAAGCAAAAAGGGCAGACTCCATAACCAAAGAAGCCCTAGAAAACCAAGTAAAATCATGAACAACACTCTGACGCCAAATACCATCAATCGATTTCAAATTACAATTGGAAGGAACAATAGAGGACGAAGAAAGCAAAACATGGATCTTAACCCTAAAAACCCCATCCTCAAAAACTAAATGTGAATGAATAAATTTCCTGAAAGAATCCCCAATTTTTTGCAAAATATCCAGATCTGAAAATTCATAGGGAAGACCAGGCAAGGAGAACCAAGTAGGGATATATTTCACAACATCTTGCGATGCCGAAAAAAATGGTTTCCAATTTTCCACAAAGATTAAATTACGACCCAACAAAAAATATGATTTTTCCAAAGCCTATTGTTTAGCATCCACAGAATAAAAAATGACAATGAAGATATTCACAGAAAGAACCTGGAAGTAAAGTGTGCCATACTAGAGAGAGTGAATTTTGTGATGGATTTTGGAAAGCAACATATTATCCCCCTAAACCTGAATAAGAACCACCAAGGAGTGCAAGTCCCTAGCTTTCTTATCAAAATGAGCTTCAACCACAGAGATACTAGGCATCGGTCACCAAAATTTCTCAGCCAAAGGCTCTTTAACCAAGGGTTTATTCATTTTCAATTTAGAAGGTAATACAGCTTTAGGTTGAGCCAAACCAGCAGAATTCCACCGAGAACCCTTCTGAAGAAAGTTTTTATTTCGAGCGTTTTTTCCAAACCCCTCAAGCCCACAGGATTTAGAATGTTCAGAGAAATTCTTCCGAGACCCAAAGAAACCTTTAAAATAAGATGATTTCAACCTTCCAGGATGCCCTCGATGCCATTCTGACTGATCCCATGAAAACACATCAACCCATTTACCATTTCAAAAAACCCATTGCGGGATGTGGTCAGACTGGACGCCAAAAGGATCTAGAGGTGGAAGAGGATCACAAAGGGCTTCCTTGCCCCAACAATGCCTATGCTCTAAAACCCTAGCATGCAAAATTTTGCCCATTTTGCTCCCTCCTTAATACTTTTTCAATTGCCTATGATCTTTCCTCACATGTTAACTGAAGTAGTTAAATGGTTATTATTAAATGATTTATTTTGAAACTTGGAGAAGTTAGAAGACCTTGGTCAATTTTGTGTTTAAATGAAAGAGAAAAAAATTGTTATTCTAGATTAGTGAAGGTGCTTGTTTTAATTTGACTATTTTCGCACTTAATTTGGAAATTGCAAGTCCTTGGTTTAATGGAATTAAATGTTTTCATGTGGTCTTTTTCGTTGGTCGGTCATGTGACTTTACTAAGCTTTGCCAGTTGGTTTAACCTACGTGCAAGGGCTTGTATGGCCAAGTGTTTTCTATTGTCTTGAACTCCGTTCTGTGACTTTGTTTGGTACCTTGGTTTTGGAGTTCACTGGGACATTTTTATTTAGTGTCATAAGGGAGAGTGGCTTTCAAGTGGGGGCCATGCCCAAAGAGGTTAGCAATATAACTCCTCAAAAGTTGTATAGGTAAGCGATAACCTAATAATACATTAGGGGGTTGGGTAGATGAAACATTAAGTAAGATAATTGTACCTTGCTCATGGTTGAGTTCTAGTATAGACTCAGGATACAGTGAGAAGGCCTAGAATGATAAACCAACAACCTTGTCCTCATGAAAGGATTGCTTGGGTCCATGTGAGACCTAGATGGATCTGGGGGTTCGGGAGTGGTTACCAGGATAGTCCAGGATGGGGGTTGGGACCTATGGAGGCCGACCAGGATAACCATACCAATCTATGTGATGAACCTCTTCCCTTTTGGTTACTAGTGTGTAGCCTTGTTGGTATCACTTGAGTTTTGTTGTGGAGTCATGTTCTACGAGTTTATGCCTTATCTGAGTTTATCAATTTTGTGTTTTGATTATGTGTGTGCATACCTCATAGGTTTCTACTGGGTTTTATTTCTATCTCCTAACACAATGGGGTGGTTCTTTTTGAGCCACATGGTTAGGTGCTAGTGCCACTTTCCATCGGGTGTGTTTATTCCTTCTTACAAAAGTTGGCTTCACAAGTGTTCTAGTTGCGCTTGGATTCAAAAGTCTTGTTATTCGAGTTGGATCCTATTTGTTATCTTGGATCATTCTTTGTGTATCATGGACCTTATATGGTCAGTTATAATTATTTGATATGTATTCCTTCATGGTAAGATGTAAATTGTAAACATTATGTGATTATTTGAGACAATAATTTAGTGAAATATAATGTTATTTCTATCTTATGATGCAAAACAAATGTATGAATGGAAATTAAATGTTAAATGCATATGTTTTATTAGAACATTATATGTATTGTAATGTATAGAGACGTCATGAATGAAACTTAGACATGTTAATAAAATTTCATACTAATGGATGAATTAATCATTAGTTAAATTTAATTATGATTTTATGTTTAATCAACTTAATTGGATTAATTAATAATAAGCAATTCTAATTTAAATCTTGTTAACCGAGTTGGGAAACCCTTTAGGTGTTAAGTTAAGTCTTCCATTGTGGAATCTAAATGTAATGTTAATTTCATGTATCGATTAACTTATTAAATTTTTTAAAAAAAAATATTTACACTCTTTTCTAGTGTTTTAGTTTAATCCCTTCGGGGTTTCCTAGCGGGGCGTTACAATTGGTATTAGAGCTCAAGTTTCAATACTGGGAACTCTAGTTTTAAATTGAGCACATTCAAATAGACCTATTTCTAAGTCTTAGTGTTTTTGTTTCGCTTGTTAGTATCCTTCCTGTAGATCTAGACTTTTGCTCTTGTGTTGTTGTTAGGATTATGGCTGGGAAAGGTAAAGGTCATGGTTGTAGTTGTGATCATGGTAGAGGTAGGGGTCATGGCCATAGTTCAGGTCATCAGAGTCCTTCACTGCAGCCTACTCATGAGAGTGTTGAGTAGGTTCAGTCTGTTCACTAGAGTGAGCATAGGGAGGTTAGCCAACATAGTGAGAAACATACTGTACAAAAAGTCCTCAAAAGGGAGGAGCTATGATAGATGTTCTAGGTGGTATTATCTTGAATTGGTCCTAGAATCAAGGCCGAGCAGTAGGGTAATCTTTAGTTCAAGGAGAATCACCTTTAGGATCATGTGGAGACAGAGGTCTCCCAGGAGGAGATAGGTTGCAATGGACCAAGAGGCAGTCACCATGGGTCATATGAGGGATTTTCTGAGATCCTGTCCTCCTACTTTTGATGGTTCGAGAAGTGAACTTGAGGCTGAGACTTGGATCATCGATTTGGATAAGTGTTTTGACATGCATCCGTATGGTAGTAACACCAAGGTGAGGTGCATTATTATGCATCTCAAGGATTTTTCTTCTTATTGGTGGAGGTTGGAGGAGAAGAGGATCAGTGTGGAAATTGGTACAGTGTCTTGGGAGTTGTTCCTAGAGAGGTTCAAAGCTCAATTTCTCTCAGTACAGTGGAGATAGCCTCACGCAGATGAGTTTCATGAGTTATTCTAGTTGGGCATGACTGTTGACTAGTATGAGCACAGATTCTATGAGCTTAAATAATATAATGGTATTGGTAATTATGAGGCGATGTTGGTAGAACATTTCATGAGAGGTCTTAATGACCGCATCAGTTTGGGAGTACAAGTATTTGAACCTACATTAGTTGAATTAGTCGTGGTGAAAGCTAGGCTAGTAGAGCAGAATATTTTGCATGCACATGGTGGTCAGCCAGGGGTACAGACTAACAATGCACCTTTTAGTGGATCTGGGACTAGGGGTAATCAGTCTCAGTTTGTTTCATCATATAGGAGTTCTCAGACACTCGTTAAGGGTGGTCAGCAACAGCAGCATAAATTTCAGTCCAGGCCGAAACAGTTTTAGGGTTAGCATGGGTGGAACCCTCAGTTTAGGAAGGAAAGGAACTCACATAAGGCTAGACAAAGTTTCCTAGGACAGTCCTCATGGAGTGCTTCTCAAGCCCCTAGTAGGGGAAGTTTCCAGCAGTCCAGTGGGCCAACTGGAGGTAGAGGACCCGATAGGGGAGCTTGTTTCTCCTATGGTCAGTATGGCCATATAGCTTCACATTGTTCACATCAGACTATTAGTCAGAGAATGACAACGTCAGAGCCTACAAGTAGGGATGTAACTCGATCCCACAGAGTTTTTGCGATAGTTTATAACTGCTAGGAAGAGCACCATAGCACCATGATCAAGACTACAGGTGTCATGGCTGGTATATCTATCTTAGTACTATTTGAATTGGGTTCTTCTAATTCCTTTATATCATCCTCCATTGTGGAGCGGTATGGGCTCACGTCTTCTAGACAGGCTGATAGGTGGTATGGGCTCTATTTATGTTCTTAGACCTTATCACCCTGGTGTGACCCATCTTCTTGATTGGAACACATTGCAAGTTGAGGATGAGCAATTTTCCATGGAGCCCATGCACATTCTGCAGCGTCGAGGTTTGACCCTCAGGGGTTGTACCTTCGATTAGGTAAGGGTCCTATGTGACCCAAATGATGAGACCTCAACTATATGGAAGGATGCAGGGAAGATGAGAGAGCTATACTCGTATCTGTTTTAGGCTTCCAGGAGTAAGCCTAGTTTGGGGGGGGAGGATGTAGTACCCCTCCCTCGATCAGACTTTTTAGATACTTGTTTTGACTATAGTTGACTTTTTTAGTGGATATTAGTGGATACATTATATGGCGATATTTTACTCAGATATTATGCTATGTTGTGTTATACTTTAATTTGAGTTTCAATGTATGTTGTTTACGCATTATTTCCCTCATTGATGATTAGATGTTATTTTATTGGATTAATGATAATGGACTAACACATTTATTTAATGTGTGAGATGCATTATGTATATGTTATCATGGTTGTGTGTAAATGTATGGGGTGCGAGGAGATGATTTTCCTTCACTCACTTCGGTGAGATAGGGAACATCATGATTCTCCTTCACCAGTGTGTCTACCGTGTTTGAATATATATATACATATATATACATATATGTATATATATACATATATGTACATATATGTATATATATATATGTATGTATATATATATATATGTATATCTATATATATATGTATATGTATATATATATATATGTATGCATGAATTGGTGATGCAAGAATTGCAGGTACAAGGTACTGACTTCACCCGGTCCCATAGGTCTGAGCGTACCTAAATAATCCAACGGTAGTGGAGGAGATAGTCTTAAAGCCCTGAGTTTTACCCTTAGCTTTGCTCATCACTAAGCAGTGTCAATCGTTGGTCAACCATCCCTTTTTGTTGGTATGTGGGTTGTGTTTCTATTTTGCTTTGTTGTTGCGTGTTATGTGTTTTTAAAATTAATTTTGAAATAAACGATTAAGTGTATTTTAATATTTTAATAGATTAATCAATTACTTTATTTGAATAGTTAAAAATTGAATTGTTGAGTTAGATAGTGAAATTTTATATTATGTGTTTTCAATTGATTTTAAAAAAAAGAAATAAAGTTGTTTTATATATATATATATATTGGTTAATTGATTTTTATGTTTTAAAAACAAAAGAAGAAGAAGAAATTATTTCAATTAAAAATTTAAATAAATGCATTGTGTTGAAAAGAAAATAAATATTTCATTTCTTATTTTAAATGTTTAAAAATGTGACCTAAAAGATATTTTGGGGAGAAGTTTTTATAAAATGGGTAATTTTTTCTAAAAACATTCATTCTCCATTTTGGGGGAAATATTTTCCGGAATTGCTCTATGTGTTTTGGTTGGAGATATTGTGTCTGAGAATTTTGGATTAAAGTTGGAGGTTTGCTCTGCTTCAACTTGTCTTCCTAGAAAGCTCAAGGTTAGAATTTTTGAACCTTTTTATGTTTGTGAAATCCTGGTTTAAAATTAGTTTCTGGAAGTTATGGGTGTTTGAATAATGTTTGTTTTAGTGAATTGGTAGTTTCCCTGTTAGTTTGTTAATTTTTAAATTTCCCATTATTGATTTATAGGGGGTTATGATGGCAATTTTTTTAATTTTGGGCAAACTTGGGAAAATTTGGGGAAATAAAATTGTTTTTTGTTGAAAGAAATAGAAAAAAAAAACCATATACCCTGTTTTGATGTTACAAAACTTTTGTTGTTTAAAAAAAATCGATTTGAAATTTTGGTGGGGTTTGTTTTCCAGAATTTATTGGTAAAAAAATAGTTATACTAGGTTTTATAGTTGCTAGAAATTTTTTTTTTTGGGTTTTATAGTTGCTGTTAAAAAAATTTACTAGTTCACATATTTATTATGTTGACTGGGTTTTTTTTAAAAAAATATTATTAAAAAAATATAATTGTGTGTATCGTGGTGGGCCATGGGCCACCACGTACCCATGGTTGGGGAGCCATGGCTTCCCCATCCCATAGGGCGTGGCCACCCACCACATCCTTGGCTATGGGGGGAGGGGGGGAGAGGGGCACATCGTGGCCCCCAAGCCACTGCCTCCCTTTGGCAGGGTTGCGTGGCAACACCTTTTGAAAGGTGCGTCATTTTTTTTAAAGAATTTTTTTAATTATTTAATATGTGTGTGTGTGTGTGTGTGTGTGTGTGTGTGTGTGTTTGTTTAGGTATATGTTTTTTATATGATTATAAAAAATTTGGGGGGGGGGGGAATGTGGAAAAAAAAAGGGTTATTTTATTTTGGAGGAAAAAAAATGAGTATTTTATTTTGAAAAAAATAAAATAAAAAATATTAGATTTAGTCTATAAATGAATTAATTTATATTTATATATATATAATATTTATATATATATGTATAATTATATAAATATTTTTGTGGCCTCTGATTTGTAGAGATTAAGTTCTTTTGGTTAAAATTTGAAATGGATAAAGTTGATAATGATTGAATTGTTAATTGAAGTAATGAAATGGTTATTATTAAATGGTTTATTTTGGAACTTAGAGAAGTTAGAAGACCTTGGTCAATTTTGTGTTAAAATGAAAGAGACAAAAAATGTTATTCTAGATTAGCGAAGGTGCTTGTTTTAATTTAGTTGTTTCCACACTTAATTTGGAAACTGCAAGTCCTTGGTTTAATGGAATTAGACATTTTCATGTGGTCTTTTTCATTGGTTGGTCATGTGAATTGACTAAGCTATGTCATTTGGTTTAACCTACGTGCAAGCGCTTGTATGACCAAGTGTTTTCTATTGTCTTGAACTACGTTGTGTGACTTCATTTGGTACCTTGGTTTTGGAGTTTGCTAGGACATTTTTGTTTAGTTTCATAAGGGAGAGTGGCTTTTGAGTGGGGGCCTTTCCCAAAGAGGTTAGCAGGATAACCCCTTGAAATTTGTATATAAGTGATAACCTAATAATACATTAGGGGGTTGGGTAAATAAAACATTAAGTAAGATAATTGTACCTTGCTCATGGTTGAGTGCTAGTATAGACTCAGGATGTGGTGAGAAGGCGTGGAATGGAAAACCAACAACCTTGTCCTCATGAAAGGATTGTTTGGGTACACATGAGACTTGGATGGGCTGGGAAATCGGGAGAGGTTACCAGGATATCTAAAGATGGGGGTCGGTACCTATGGAGGTTTGTCAGGATAACCATACCAAGCTATGTGATGACACTTTTCTCTTATGGTCACTAGTGTGTAGCCTTGTTTGTATGACTTGAGTTTTGTTGTGGAGTCATGTTCTGCGAGTTTATGCCATATGTGAGTTTCTCGATTTTGTGTTTTGACCATGTGTGTGGATACCTCGTAGGTTGCTAGTGGGCCTTATTTCTATCTCCTAGCACCGTGGGGTGGTTATTTTTGAGCCACATGGTCAGGTGGTAGTATCACTTTCCATCGAGTGTGTTTGTTCCTTCTTGCGAGAGTTGGCTTCATAGGTGTTCCAATTGCGCTTGGATTCAAACATCTTGTTAATCCAGTTGGATCCTATTTGTTATCTTGGATCATTCTTTGTCTATCATGGACCTTATATGGTCAGTTGTAATAATTTGATACGTATGCCTTCGTGGCAAGATGTAAATTGTAAACATTATGTGATTATCTGAGACTTAGTAATCTAGTGAAATGTAATGTTATTTCTATCTTATGATGCAAAACAAATGTATGAATGGAAATTGAATGTTAAATGCATATATTTTATTAAAACATTATATGTTGTAATGGATAGAATCCTCATGAATGAAACTTAGACATTTTAATAAAATCTCATACTAATGGATGAATTAATCATTGGTTAAATGTAATTATGATTTTATGTTTAATCAGCTTAATTGGATTAATTAATGCTAAGAAATGTTAGTTTAAATCTTGTTAACGAAGTTGGGAAACCCTTTAGGTGTTAAGTTAAGTCTTCTCTTGTGTAATCTATGATGGTATGATGAAAGACTAAGTATCTGGTCAACTATTGAGAGGGGGGGGGGGGTAAATCAGTAGATAGAAAAACTGATAATAACCTCACCAATCTCAAAATCAATCTCTCAAAGTAAACTTAGAACTATCAATGTAATACCACTGTCAACATAAAAACTCATAAGATAAACTGGTTGAATGTTATAACAAATTAACAGTAAACAACTTTAATCTCATAAATAACCAAATACTTTTTCATATGTCAACATACTTCATTTCTCAATGCTTTTGGTTATCATGAATTATCAAAGTAGTTAAGTAAATCAACCATAAGAACATAACCATAAAAACATTCACCACTTGACACAAATATTTTTGACATGGAAGCCCAAATGAGAAAAACCACGGTGAGATGAGACTCACAAGATAACTATCTGAAGTTCGCCCTGTTAGGAGCCTAGCCTGTTAAAGCTTTACAAAAGTCCTGTTATGAACAAATCCTATTAGGGACCACCCGGTTAAGGGATTGATTACAATGCCTTGTTAGAAGAAATACCCTATTAGGAGTAACCTTGGTAGAGGATTTGAAAATCCAAGCTAATGGATCACCTTGTTAGAGGATTTGAATAGTACCAAGCTTGGTAGAGCTTACTTGGTTAGGGGATTTCAATTCTGCTATAATTGTTAGAAAACAATAGAAGTTTGGTGATCGGTTTGAATAGAACTACACTTGCTTGATCAGATCCTTTTTATGCTCCTATCTGCCTTTACTCAAACTACAGATACATCATCCAGTTCGGCAACCACACACTCAATTGATCTTTGCCAACTCTTTTCCAACTTTGAAACTAAACAACTTCATCAACCTTATAAACAAATCAATTAGGTCGGTAACACAACAAAAACCAAATTCTCATAGAGATTACAAACAAGTCGGTTCAAGTGTGATCGTTAGATTACATAGAAATCTTTGCACATCAATTAATAAAACCTTGATCACTCCTTGATCACCGTTTCATCGAACTTAGTAACTCATCACACGCTTTGCATTATATGCAATATACTTGCTCATTCCCTAGACAAAAACCAGTAGAACAACTCGCCAAAATCACTTGAAATTGTATTCATACAATAATCATACATATCATAATCATTTTCGCTCATCATCAGATTGTAAACCAATATAACCAATTCACCAAACTTAATCAGTTAGGGTTTATCAAAAACAACAGGTAGGGTTTACTAGTTACTGGTTCAACTCTCTAATATATAGAAATACCGATTCACTCCACAAATTCTTCCTACCGGTTATAGTTTCCTTCACTAGCTCATCCTACTGGTTACAAAACAATATTACAACAATATCAACAATATCATTATCGGTTAATTGACATCAATGACAACATAGCATATCGTTAATCTAGTCTTCATGCAAATGCCAACAATCTAAACGTAATTTTTAGCTTCATGTATCGATTAACTTATTAAAGTTAAAAAAATAAATTATTAACACTCCTTTCTAGTGTTTTAGTTTAATCCCTTCGAGGTTTCTTGGTGGGGCGTTACATGATACCCTGTTTCAACTCACTAATTAGCAAGTCAAAAAAGGAGGGGCATATAGCTACCCTCAAATTTCATCACTTCCTTAGTAAGCATTTCAGTGATTTTGTGATTCTATCTAACAATGCGGTTTTGTAGTATACGATTCCTAACAATGTATTGTAGATACCATTGGGGGCTTCGTTTGAAACCTTATGGATATATCCTTTTTCATGAATGTTTAATTTTATGTACTTTAACTTGCATATGCACGTAGTGTCATATGACCGCTAAAGTGGGGGTTAATGTAGCATCGTAAATTGTATACCCTTAATTGGGTGGTACAATTCCACACTTAGGTTAGCACATGCATTAGTGTGTTTTCATGTTGCATTTCAAATTCCCTTTAAGAATTTAATTAATTAATTTAATTAAATCTAAAGTCTTCTTTTATTCCTCCATACATCATAAAATTGGGCCCTTTACCCTCAGTGTGCCCCTTTTTATTTTATTCTTTCAGTTAAATAATTTATCAAAAGCACTAATTATGTCCTATTTCAACCTTCAAGACTCGATTTGGCATACCTAAACACATTGAATCATCACATCCTTCTATAATTGACTTTAGAATTAGAATACCTTGCATCCCTAAAAATTTAGAAAAAATTTGGTTGGATCGATGCGATTCACACCGGTCCCTACTTTTTCTCCCTGAATTTCAGGATCATGTTTTGACGGTATTCTAATGTTTAAATTTGATTTTCTATGAAAATATATCATTTATAGGTTGGCCTATGATCAAAAATAAAGTTAGGGTTTCATACATATAGCCTTTCTTTTCCTCATTTTAAGGATCCATCGACAAGAAATTGAAGGAGCCTCTTATGAAGTGAAAATGTAGGTTATGCAGAGTCTTTAGTAAGAAAATCAAGAATTTATCATCTTCATCAACCATTTTCATCATCAATTAAAGATTTGAAGATATTGCAGAATAATAGGAGATCACCGACTGTTGATTGGTGTGTACCTATCCCTTAGGGTTTGGTATGATTTCATGTTATTTTCATATCTTTGTATGAGTTTCATAACAATCATTTTCATATTTACATTTATGCTTTATGCCCATTATTGCATTTGTGGTTTGAAGCATTTACTGTTGGCATTATGGATGAATTGATTATGTGTTGCATTGATGTTTTGTCATTGATGTCAACACTAGCTGTTATGATTGGTTACCGACAGAAGATCTAGTGTTACCAGAAAAAGGGACTATCTATTGGACACTTCAAGAATGTTTGGATCAATGGGGTATGTTTGATTTTATGTGTTACATGTTCTTGGAGTATGTTTTGGTTAGTTAGTATTGACTTGGTGATCGATGCTATCATACACTGGTAAAACCTTACCGACATATCTTTTATTGATAATCTTGGACAAGATGCATAAGTGGTGTTGGTGCGGCTTCTACATGGATTTCAGGATGCTGAAGATGTTTTTTGATCATGCCTCAACTGATTGAAGACAATGCTTTGGCGTGGTGGACCTAGATTAGGTCTAGTACCTATGTAGGTTATGGAACGGTATCATGTTAATGTGTTCTCTACACATTATGAGGATGATTTATGGATTGGTTATTATTGTTTTGGTCTTAAGCTGACATGGCATATCATTGTAATATGGATGTATGTAATGATCTTATTGTAATATCTTTTAGGTGGCTGACCTAATTGGTTTAGGCCTTAGGGTTGGTATAAATTGATGTAATATCTCATTGTAGATCATGGTATGGAATGGAAATGTATTATCATATGTGAAGTTGTTTTGGTCGATCATTCAAGATCGAATTGGGTTTAAATAAGAGGTCAAAGACCTCCGGTATTGAGCTTAACCAGGACTATAATCAGGCATGGTAGATGCCATCTCTAATAGTTCATTCTTTTGGATTGTTGTCCAATCATCTCGAGGTGGTTATAACCTCTTTGTAGTCAGTGAGACTCTTTTGTAATGAGCAGTACGATCTAACCAGTGTGCCTTCCTGCATGTGCAGGCCCCTCATTATATCACATACTTTTTATAGAAGTATCATCTGACTATGGGTCGGCTTCCCACCATGGTTTTTGCCTTTCTGGGTTTTCCATGTACAAATCATTGTGTTATGTGGTATGGTTGCATTGTGTTGATTATTTGTTTTATTGTTAAGTTGTGTTGTCTACCGATATTTGTTTTTGCTATTCCAATACTTAATGTTTATATGCTTTGGCTAAAGGTTATTAAGTGGTTTGATGGATATAATTTGTTAACAACTGATTCACCCCCCCTCTCAGTTATTGACCAGTTATCCTAACATTTATATTTACATTTACATTATTTTAGGGTTTACTCTCCAAGCATAGGGTACAATTCTAGATTTACTTTCTTATTTTGTAACTTTTTTTGGTAGTTCAACAATATAGACTCTCAGGCAGCAATTTCCAAAAGTACAACTCTTTGTTGTATCAAGGACTAGGGCGTGGCACCCTGGTCTTGCTTAGTTAGCCTCAAATTTGAGTGAAAGGTGCACATCTGAATTCCATTTCCTTGTACTCTATGTTTCAGTTTTAGATTGCAATTTTCAGTGTTTTAAATTTACATTTGCATTTTTGCTCATATCTCTAGCCTAGTTGATCATTTCATTACATTTTGCACATCTCCTCTTCATAGAAACAAAGGAAAAGAAACCCTAAAGATATTTCTTGACTCTCTATTGCAAGAATTAGTCAAAGTGAATCATCTCCTTAGGCTATTTTGTATTCCAATGTGTGCAGGATAGTGGAATTAGGTCTTAGTTTACTTGATTTCATTTTCATCCCATATACCTTCATTTTCTATGTTATTTTTATGTAATACCCTATCACTATCTTATGTTTTTTAATATTAAAGAGACAAAACAAGGGTGTTGACCCTATATAAAGACAAGCCATGTAGGCTACAAACAACTGGTCAAGAACAAACCTCTAACAACAAAGGCCAAAAATCCCATTTAGAACATATTAGCAAGAAGCTTGTAACCCACATCAAAGGTGGGTAGGAATTTTACCCAAAAATTTCACCACTTGTTGTTGTTATAGTACTATCATGCTATTTTCCATAATCCATTTGCATGATGGCTTATGCAGCTTTAATAACCCATGGATTACAATAGATAAGCCTAAAGAATAGGGAGCCATTTTAACAAAGCAAATTAAATAACAAATGTTGGCAACAACAATGAAGGAAAATTGAGAGGGGGATGAATCAGCTTTCACCAGATTAAACAAATTAAGCACAATCTTAGATTTGATCAACTGCAACAAGAATAAAGATAAAGGCAACAAAAACAACACACATAACACCAAGAGTTTTGATATGGAAAACCCGGTTAAGGGAAAAACCATGGCGGGAACCTACCCACAATGAGATGATACTTTGCATTAGTATATGTAATATTATAATAGGGAATGCAGATGCATTTAGGCACATTTCCTAGAGCTCACTGCTCAAATACAATGAACCAGAAGGTTCCAACCCTCAAGGAAAATTCACAACCTTACAATAATATTCAGACTACAATCTGGATTACATGAACTGCAAAGATAGCATTTGCTAATGCTTGATGACAGTTTTAGTTAAGCTCATTTCTTTGTCCTACAACAATCTCTTCTCAATACACCATACCGAAGGATAAATTTTCTTATGCACACATACACCACTCTTTGATAATGCAGACACAACATCAACATCCAAAATGCATGAATATAACACCTATTTATACCAATCATCAACCTTGACTACAAGGTCAACCAAACTCTCAACCCTCAATTACAAAACTATAGCACATGATACATAAATAAACCACTGGACCAATACAATCCCATGGACGACATAGGATGGACCTAAACCAAATCCTCGAGTACACATCATCACCAGAAATCTCACCAAGATCAACCGCAACATGCTACACTACCAAAAATACTGCATAACATGAAGAATATAACCAGACCCAGAATATTTTCAAGAACATGCATAAGGATAAATTCAAACCACTAAAATAAACATGACATGATTATGAAATACCAACAAGCACATTAGAACCATCCGCAATAGCTGCACCTGCTGAACATTGTTGCTACTAGGATATACCGTTGTCATTGATGTCAACATATTCCTGCCCTAGCTATTGTAGATTGGATTATTGGGATCATGGTTTGGTGTATGAAGTATTTATAGTATCATTATATTCTTCTGTATTGGATTTGGTGACTTGGGAAGCTTAATTGATTATATCATATGATTTGGTTTTGCAGTTTGTGCTTTGCAGAGTTCAGTATTTCCTTCGGTATTCCGGTGTGATCACATCTTGATCTGAGTCTTTAGGAGACTATTTGGGATGGTCTTATGTATCTTCTTTTTAGATGGTTCATGATTTGGTGCTCCACAAGTTATCTTTCTTCATGACAGTTGTTGTTGTTTGAGTGTTCTTGAGTTCAGATGTTGATCGATGAAAATTTGATAAGTGGTGTTGGTACAATTGTTGCTAATGATTCTAACGTGCTTGCTAGTGTTTCCTAATTGTGTCCTTTTTCTTTTAGGATCTGCATTCATCATTGTGTGAGTTATTGGTAATTTTTATGAACCAGTGATGTTCTTCATGTTATGTAGTTTTCTTGGTGGTGTAGCGTGTTGCGTGTTTGGAGATTTGAATTAGGTCCATGATATGTCATGTATATCATTGTATTGGTCTGGTGGTCAATCTTTGTATCGTGTGATGTAATTTTATAATTGTGAAGTTGAGGGTTTAGCTGACCTTGTTGTCAAAGTTGATGAATTGTAGAAATAGGTGGTATTGTCATACAATTTTGGTGTCTTGGTTGTGTATGCATTATCAGAGAGTGGTGTATGTGCGAACAAGTGATTCATCCTTCAACATTGTGATTGAGAAGAGATTGGTGTTGCAGAGAAAGCAATTGTGCTTAACCGAAACTGCCATCAAACATTTGGGGATGCTATTAATTCATTTCATTCCTTCCAGATTGTAGTCTGAATCTTATTGAAAGTCAGTGAGACTTCCCTAAGGGTTGTAACCTTCTGGGTCATTATCTTTTGAGTAGTGAGCTCTAAGAAGTGTTCCTGAATGTATGTGCATTCCCCATTGTAATATTTACACATACTACTATAGAGTATCATCTTATTTTGGGTAGGTTCCCACCGTGGTTTTTCCCTTAACTGAGTTTTCCACGTTAAAATCTTGGTGTTGTGTGTTGTGCTATCAAATTTCTTATCTTTATTATTGATGTAGTTTATTAGATCTGTATTTGTGATTAAGTTTGTAGATCTGGTGAAAATTGATTCCCTTCCCCCTCTTAGTTTTTCTTCATTGTTGTTGCCAACAATTGGTATCAGAGCTAGAAGAATGCCTATTCTGCTCCTCTGAATGGACCAGTTATTGCTAATGAGATCAAGGAGGTTGAACATAACATTAGAGCAAAGGAACCATTCTTGAGTGCCCTTACTAATTTAGAGATGACAAATGTAATGGGACTTCAGACTACACATGAGATCTGGGAGAAGTTTGAAACCTTGTATGAAGGAGATAAACAAGTAAAAGTTGCAGATTATAGAAGGAAAATATGAGATGCTGAAGATAGGAGAAGATGAGAATATAAATACCTTTATGGATAAGGTGAATGATCTAGTCCTAGGTATCAGATGTGCCAGTGGAACCCTTGAAAAAGATGAAATTGTTGCTAAGGTGCTGAGATATTTGCCTCCTACTTACAAACATAAGGTAGTTGTTATAGATGAGATTCAGAGTGTGAGTACAATAACAAGAGATATGTTGGTTGGAAAGATTGCTGCATTTGAGCTAAGTGAATTAGGTGAATCACATGGAAAGTTTGAGACAACATTTAGAGTGTATATATCTGAAAAGAAAAGTATGATCCCAAAGAATGCAGAATATCCAGATATGAAAGAGAAAGGAGAGGGATGGAAGAGCAAGAAAGAGAACTGGATGAGCTTGAAGCATTGATTTCCCAAATATTGCCTAAGGGAGCTGGTAAGTATGATGGAAAATTGCCCTTGAAATATTTCTCTTGCAATAAGGTAGGAGATTTTGATTCTGGGTTCCTGGAGAGAATGGCTAAGTATGATAGGCATGATAAATTTGATAAGCATGACATAAATGATAGATATGAGAAGTATGATAAACCTTAAAAGTCTAACCAGAAGTATAAGCATCAGAAGAAATGTTGTTATGATATTGATGAAGGTGTTACAAATGAAGAATCAAAAGGAGATGAAGTTGTGTTTCTTGCCATTAAAGAAGATGGACCAGTACCTATTGATTCCACTAGCTACACTATTGAGGAGAACGATTTGGTTGTTAAAGTTGAGGAAAAAGATGAATGGGTGATTTCCAGTGGTTATTCACATCATATGACTAGTGATAAAATAATATTTGTGAGTATGGAAAGGTATGATGGTGGAATAGTAAGATTTGGAGATGACAAAGCTTGTGTGATCTGTGGTAGAGGTTCTATTTCCTTTGATGGTAAGCATAATACTAATGATTTGTATGTTGTAGGTTTGAAGCATAATCTTTTGAGTGTTGGACATATGGTTGACAAAGGTTATGATTTACAATTCAAGAATGGTAAATTCAATATCCTAAATTTCTCTAGTATAGAGATTGCATCTAGAACTAAGACTGGAGGTAATATTTTTCATTTCAATGTTGGTGAAGTTATTTGATTGCACAGATTGATGAAAGTTGGTTGTGGCATAGGAGAATGTATCATGTTAAGTTTGATTCAATGATTAAGATTAGTTCTACACAAGTTGTTAGAGATCTGCCTAAGATTATTAAGCATGCCAATCCGGTATGTAAGTAATATAAATTGGGTAAGCAAACAAGAATTTCTTTCAAGAGAAAACCATATACATCTGATGGATTGCTAGATTTTGTGCATACTGACCTATGTGGACCTACAAATGTTAGAAGTGTCAGGAAGAGAGATATTTTATGCTGCTAATTGATTATTATTCCAAGATGATGTGGGTTGTCTTTTTAAAGGACAAATCTGAAGCATTAGATAAATTCAAGATATTCAAAGCAAAGGTTGAAACTGAGTCAGGATTGAAGGTGAAATGTCTAAGATCTAATAGAGGAGGTGAATTTTGTTTCGGTGAGTTTGATTCATTATGTGAGAAGCATTAGATTAGAAGACAATTATCTGCTCCTAGAACCCCTCAGCAGAATGGAGTTGTTGAAAGGAACAACATGACTATCTTGGATGCTGCAAGGATTATGTTGATTTAAGGGAATGTTCTGAAAATCTATTGGAAAGAACCTATTAGCATTGTTGTTTACACATTCAATTGAGTTCATATTAAAGGTGATACCGGTAAGACTCCTTATGTTCCTACTATGAGATATTTTAGAGTATTTGGTAGCAAATGTTATATCAAGAGAGATGACGACATAGGAAAGTTTGATGCAAGAAGTGATGAAGGAATTTTCTTGGGATAATCTACAAAGAGAAAATCCTACCAGTGCTATAATAAGAGACTGAGAAAGATAGTGGAAAGTGAAAATGTGAAGGTGGATGAGGACCTTGGAAAAGAAATGAGAGCTTGCGGATATGATGATGGCCAACACATTGCTCTAAATCCTATTTAGATTGAATAATCAAAGAAGAATGATCCAGTAAAGATAGTTAATCTGGATGTTTCTACTACTGAGGGAGAGGTACAAAAACCTGAAAATCAGAATAATCAAAATACTTCAAGGTCTGTAAGATTGAATCATTCAAAAATTCAAATTATTTGAGATAAAAATAAAGGTTTGATGACTAGAAGAAGGCTAGCTATTGAAGAGGTATGTTTGATTTCTCAAGTTGAACTTGAAGATGTTGTTGAAGATTGAAAAGATGAAAATTGGATGAGAGCTATGGAAGAAGAATTTGATCAAATTGAAAATAATAACACATGGGAGCTTGTGCCTATATCTAAAGATAAAAATGTAATTGGTACTAAATGGGTATTCAGGAATAAATTGAATGAAGCTGGTGAAGTTGTCAGAAATAAAGCAAGAGTGGTATGCAAAGGATATTCATAGAAAGAAGGGATTGATTATGAGGATACTATTTCTCCAGTATCTAGACTTGAAGCTATTAGACTGTTGCTTGCATATGCTACCTATAAAGATTTCAAAGTGTATCAGATGGATGTCAAGTCATCTTTTCTAAATGGTGATCTTGAGGAAGAAGTCTACATTGAGCAACCTGATAGATTTTGATTATTAGATGATGGAGACATGGTATGTAAACTGAAGAAATCTCTTTATGGATTGAAACAAGCCCCTAGAGCCTGATATGATAGATTAGATAAGTACTCTGTATTTTAAGATTGAGAATGATAACATCTTAATTGTTGAAGTCTTTGTTGATGATATTATCTTTGGAGGAGATGATAACTTGAACATGAAGTTTGCTGGTGATATGCAAAAATAATTTGAGATGTCTATGATAGGTGAGATGAATTTTTTCTTAGGATCGCAGATTTCACATATAGGAAAAGGTATTTTTTTATCTCAAACTAAATATGTGAAGGAATTGCTGAAGAAGTTTGGGTTAGATGACTCCAAACTGGTTGGAACTCCTATGGTGACTGGCTCCAAATTGTCTAAGAATGATGAATCTCTGAAAGTTAATTAGAGCTTGTACAGATCTATGGTTGGTGGACTGCTATATCTTACTCAGACTAGACCAAACATTATGCATCATCTGTGCATGGCTACTAGATATTGAGCTAATCCAAAAGAGAGTCATGTCACTGATGGAAAGAGAATATTTAGATACTTGAAGGGGACTGTGGATTATGGTTTGTGGTATCTGAGGAATGATGATGTTAGGACCCAGAGGCAAATAAGAGGGGGGGGCATGAATCAGTTATCTATTAATTTCAACCCAAATATACTTTAACCAAACTTGATACTTAATACCGGTAAACCAAACTTAATGGTGGTAAATAGATTAACAGTTAATAACAGTACCAGTGAAACTTAATGCATGAAATAGAAAGAGAAACAATATCCACAACACATAACACAAAGATTTGTACGTGGAAACCCTGTAAGGGGAAAAACCATGGTGGGAAACCTTACCCACAATCAAATGATACTACTACAGATAGTATGTGTATACAAATGGGGTCTGCACATGCAGATAGGCCAACTACCTAGAGTTCACTGCTCAATCACAAAATGAGAGTCACACTGACTACAATTGCAAGGTTATATCCAATGATAATGTACTGCTCAAAGTAGCATCTCCAATGCTAGATTCAGTACCGGTTAGGCTCTGATTGTCTCCTTCAAACCTTCCTTGAATCTTCAAATGATGTCTGCATGAGTAGCTCTTCTTATATTCACATATACCAAATATCACAACCTTATAATACCTTATCTCATCTCCTATATCAGTCTCACAATTGAGATCTTACATATATACCAGAACCTAGGACCAAATGTGTAGGTCAACTCATTAATAATAATATAATAAAATCTATTACAAGTAAGTCAAGATGCGATGCATCATGTCAGCTCAACAACAATATTAATTGATTAAACCATCTCCATAACGTGTCATGCTAATCTGGAATAGATAACGCTTGCTAGTCCATAACCTAGACCAATTTGATGGTAACAACAAATATGTCAACCCGATTAGACCAATAACCAAACCTCCAAAACCAAGTGTCCAAACCATATCTTTGACATAACCAAGTGATCTCCAGATGATAACAAGTCATCCTCAGTGCAGGTGAACCAGATACCGGTGACTGTGCATAAGTCACTGAACCTGCCGATGAACATAACCAAAGATCTCCAGAAGGATAAGTGTTGACATCAATGTCAAAACCAATGCAACATATCCATAATACCAGCAGATGATTTCATGTTATGTTCTTACACTGGTGCTAATTGGGCTAGTGATGTTGATGACTAGAAGAGTACTTCCAGTGGTACTTTCTTTTTGGGTAAGAAATTGGTTTCATGGGATAGTAAGAAATAGGATTAAGTGTCCTTATCTACTGCTGAAGCTGAGTACATTCCTACTGCTAGTAGCTACACTCAGGTGGTTTGGATGAAGAAAATGTTGCAAGATACCAAAGTTGTCTATGATGTGCCTACTGCCATATATTGAGATAATTCTAGTGATATTAACATGTGAAATAATATCCCCCATTTTTCCTAGCTGCTACAAACTCAACTTCGATGAGACAACTCATCTGGGCCTTGCGAATTGGGGTGATGTTATTAGAACTCACAGTGGGGCTCTAGTAACTCCTTATGTAGGGAATTTGAATGGCCACTTTAGCAATCAAGCGCAAGCTATGGCCTTGGCTTGGGGAATCCAGTTATCCCTCTCCATGGGCATAATGAATCTTGACATTTAAGGGGACTCTAACATCGTTGTTGATGCTATCAAAGAGAATAAAAAACTCAACTAGACTATTGAAAGTATCATCAAGGATATTCTTGTTGGAATCCAAGAACACTAAGAGGGGGACGTGTATCAGTGTTCTACCAGAATGATCAATTTTAACCTTATTAAAACATGCATTCACCAACCCATATACTGGTACATATAAGATTGAAATAAGTAAAGAAATCAATAATCCAATCACACAAAAGAATACCATAACATCGAGAATTATATGTGGAAAACCTCAAAGAGGAAAAACCATAGTGGGATTTGTGACCCACAATATCAATCCATTGGCCATATGAAAAAGATATTACAAAATATGGGGGCTTGCACTTGTAGGAAGGCTTACAGCCTAGAGAACACTGCTCATCACAAAAAGAGTCTCACTAACTACATACCAATCTAGACTACAATCTAGAAAAAAGAGTGAACTACAAGAATAGCATCCTTTATGCCTGGATATAGTTCCAGTTAAGCTCTGACTGTTCCAGTTCTAATACCATAAACCCTTACCAAAATAACCTCATACATAATCAAAATTCTTGGCATTACAAATATCACTCTCATATCTCTCACACCTCATACCTCATAAAATGATCTAATCAACTGACCTATATACCCTTACAATCCTTCATACCTTATGTTGGCTTACATAGATAATTACAAAATGAATACACAAGTCAGCTCAATACATAAATACATAAATATCAAAATCAATTTTCGATGCTGAATCTCCCAAATGATGTTGGTCTCCAATACCGGTATCCTGAATGTGAACCATGTTGGCCTGCAATGTCGGTAACCAAAGAATTCCTCCCAAACGGTGAAGATACCTGCTAGGGTTGGTGAAGTGTCTGCTAGTAAACAACCAAACCAAAATATGAAGCCGGAACATGTTGCCAACAATAACAACATATTGAAACCAATCAAATGAGTGTCAATTGCCAACAATCTCCCCCTTTGGCATTGATGGCAACACTCATGTGAAAAATGATAATGGTTTCCATCTATCTATTTCATCTTGAGACTGCTCCCCCTGAGCTAAATATCCATCTTTGATCATGATCTAAACAAAATATTCCATACCTTCAGATGCCAAGAATATATTTATCACCTATACCTCCCCCTTTGACATCAATGCCAAAAAAATACCAAAAATTGGGACGAAGAATGAAAGTCTGTACAAAGAATGTCCCAAAATACCTTACGGGAGCTGAATATACTTGAAGATTTCTAGATAAGCTTTCTCCAAAAGCTCTAGATAGGTATCCCAACTTGATTTGAATGTGCCATAAATATATACAAGTCCATTAAGAATATGAGCATATGACTCTTTCTCATTAAGATATGTGTGTGTGGGCCTACCAACCAAATCAATGCATTCTTTCTTATGTACACTTAAGAAGTCCAACCGGGGACTCACCAATCCTCTAAGACCTCTAGCTCTCCTAATGATTTTATCTTTTTCCCTCTGAAGAGTTGAAACTTGGGCTTCCAATACCAAAATCTGACCATCTATGGATGTAGTCAAAAAAAAATTTCCATCAAAAGAATTTATACCTACAATTTTCTCCTGAATATCCTTAATCCCATTATTAGCAGTAAGTAAACCTATGTTACAACATACTCTATAAATATTAGTACATTTTCAAAGCATTATCAATCAAATTTAGTTTATCATTAATCTCTTTCTTCTCTGACTTAATCATCTGATCAAAAGTATCTCTCTTAGCTTGTGCAAACCTCTCCAATGCCTACCAGTTTGATATCTACTGTAAATATTGAAAGTCCTTTGAAATGTGCTATGTAATTATTTTGAGCTTGCTGGATGGGCTTGTTCCCTTGTCAAATTTGCACTCCAAGACAAGTCTATGAAAAATAGGGATAGACTGATCAATAACTCCTTTGTCCTTATATCCTTCCTTCATCATCTTTTGTGTAGCCATCATTATGAGATCAGTAGAACTCATCTCTGTTATCCTTTTCTATTCTACCTATGAGGTGTCAATTGACAACAATGATTTGCTCATTATCGGTTCCCTACTGGATTCATCTCTCTTCTCCTTTGATGGTTTATTAACTTTTATAGCTTCCTCTCTTGCATCGGTGGCTTCGCCACTTGGTGCAATATCAGTTACTGTCGGTTCCTCCTTATGAACTGTGACCTCAACCTGTACATTCTGATCTAGAGGACTCTTGTCCTCAAGATTTGTAACTTGTACACTCTCTGAATCTGTTGATATATCTACATTTTCTAGTATTACCTCTGTGTCTTATACATTATATTCTACTTAGGGCTCTATATCAAATATCTTAATATCCTTCAAAATTGTACCTATTATACCTTTACCTTTCCCTTCAACTGAGATGTCTGTAGTAATAATTTTAGCTTTGAGTGAAGTATAAAAACTAGGGTTTGCAACAAAGAATTGAACCCATGCCTTGTGGGTCTTAGTGACTATCTCATGAACCCTACCTAACATAAGACTAACTATCCTATGCTTACTGTGAAATTTTTTTATGTCTGCAACCTTAAGAGTCATATCCAACTCCTCTGGAGTAATGGTTGCACAAGTAGTTAACAACTCTTCAATATTTATATGCTTGTCCTCCTACATAGCTGATAATCTTCTAGCATCTTATTTGTCTGTTTTGGTATTTGATTCTCAATTTTTAACAAGGCTTTCTTATAAATATCCAAATACAACAAAACTTCTTCCTCAACTTCTCTTTGTTCATCATCATCTAAATGCTCATAATAGAATTGTACATTTTTCAACATACCATCCTTAGTTATTTCATTTACCAAATCTGCACAAGTATTGGGTGCAATAATAGTTACATTACCAGATACAAGTGCAACATTGGTGTCATACATCTTCTTTCTTCTTCCAGTACCGGATGGGACAAAAGGAGTTTCCTTTGGAGCTCTTGTCTTTGTCGGTAGCTTGATTGTTACCTTCCTAACCAGTTTCTTCCTTGCTTCCTCCTTAGTCTCTTCACCTTTCTTCCTCAATACCCTCTTGAATGCTAAGGGTGTGTCATTCTTAGTTCTAGAGTCTGATGGAATAGGCTCAATGAAATCTTTAGGCGCTTTTGTCTTCCTTCCTTTTTCTGGAACAAAATCTATTAATGCTTTGATGTCCTGAGATACCTATTCCACAAATTTGATTTCCTTACCTTGTTGTTTCTCCCTCTTCTTCCGGTTAAACTCAGTTTGTACCAAAATATTTCTCAGCTTCATCAATAGCTGTGTCAATTAGCAACTATGCATAAGCATCCAAAATTTGTGCACCAGCTTCATAACCCATTTCCTCAATCCATATCTTTCGGGGTTTGACTCCTTCCATCAAAGTTTCACCTTTCTTAACCATTAAGTAGATCTCGGTTGAGTATTTCTCAACAATGTGCTTTGAAACCCTCTCTCTAGATTTCATTGTCTTCTGGAATGCCTTGAAATAACACCAAACTTTATCATCTTGCTGACTACCCAAGCTAGCAATAGATTGTTTTACTTGTCTTCCTACCATGATATCAAATGCCCATTATCTCTTCCCAAAATTGAGAGTTTCATTAATGAAAAATAACATCAAATAGAAAGTAAGATTTCTATACTAGAATGTCTCCTTATTCTCTCCTTTGATCTTCCCTAGGTTAATTAACAATTCATCTAACATCCATCTACAAAGATCTAACTTCTTATTTTCCCTCATGATCTTATGAGTTGGTTAAATGCAGGAGCTAGAAACAAAATTTGGATGATTTGATTGAGTTACCTTGTAACCAATGACCATGCTTCTGAATCTGATATCTTTGTAGATGATAGTGCTAATGCTCATCGATCACCGTGTTAGCAGATATTTTTACAAAATATTTTATGCTATAAAGAGGCCTTTTTCTTTTATCATAGGAGCATTTATTGCTGGTTTGTATGTGCAAGAACCTTATTAGCATGGGTAAAAGCTCTCTAAGGATCAACTATTTCAGGAGTGTCAAGATATCACTTGGGCAACATTAAGGGCATGCAATAAATATAAACAGCACAAGGAATCCATTATGGAAGCATTTGTTAGCAGAGAATTCATTATGGTATGATCTAGGATTGTCCTCTAGTATGTACCAGACCATGTGGAAAAGGTTGGGAACACCAATATTCAGGATCGATGGCTCATTTGTGCTGGATTGCAAAATTTCAATTATTGGCATAAGTAATCCCGGTGAAGTAGCATTGGCAAGCAAAAGAAGGGTTATCGGCATGACTTATACTGATGAAACATAAGGCGGATGCATTAGAGTGCTTAAAAGAGACTCAACATGGTGCATGCTTTTGAAAAGGTCATACAATTAGGATAGTTTGTTCCGATGAAACAGAAGACGGTGGTTTTCTATTGGCATGTATTGTCTTATCGAAAAAATGTATAAATTGTTATACTGATAGCCTATCAAGCCATCGGTGTGACTTGTGACAATAAGGAAATGCGGATCAGGGACTTATAGTATCAGGAGATTGGAAGCAATGAGAAAAGTCTATCTCAATACCCGATGACTAAAGGGAACCGAAGGCGGGCCCATCAGAGAAAAATACCATATCGAGATAAGGCAAAAATAGCTATACCGATCCTCGATGTCATGGAGAATCAGAAGGCATAACCATTGGCATTACCCGTATCGATAAAATAGACTCAAAAGAATAAAGCATAAAAGTTCATTGGAGACTCATCGGGACTTTAGGAGGAATAGAAAAAGTCTATTCTGACCCCCGATGAAGTTAGAAGCGCTTGCGGGGATATCGGTGTAAACTATATCGATAAAGTAAACATTAAGTGAGGACTCATCGGGACATCAGAAGAAGAAATTTTATGCTATGCCGAGTCTCGATAGGACTGTTAAGGTGGATTGGGAGTTGCTAGGAGTTCTTTGGGGTTAGTTATGTTGATAGTGCGGGGGACTTAGTTAGAATGTGGATTGGTATATTGAGATCATCGGGGCATCAGAGGGACATGAAATAAACTATACCGACACCCGATGAGTTAAGTAAAAGAAAACCAAAGGCAAATGCATTGGGGAGAATTATGCTGATGGAGCGTTAAAACAAAAAGTAAAGCCGAGACTGAAGGGATGTCCATCAGGATAAAATGAACCACCGGGATAGGAGAAAAATTGTTATCCCAAGACCCGATAAGTTGGTCGGGATATCTTATACTGATCAGAAGGTGAAAAGCGGTAAAGTCATAACAAATGGCACCAAATAATTGAATCATCAGGAAAAGTCTCACCGATTAGCCGTTGGAGGTCTTGATGTGAAAAACTGACATAATGGCTTCAATTAAGTGCATCTATTTAGTAGGTCCATCGCCACATGAAGCAAATCCATCAAGATTGTGGTAATTGAGTATAAGATTGGACTTCCTAGAATATATAACTAGTGTTGCATAATAACATTTCACACAGAGCTATTGCAATAAGATATCAGGTGTTTATTGAGAGAATATTCTGAGCTATTGAGCATAGAGCAAAGAAATTTACAGAGATGGAGGGGTCAAGCTCAAAAGGGAAGCAAAAGGTTGTTGAAGTATCCAATACCAAGATGAAAAAATTGAAAGGTGAAGTCAGTGAAGCTCGAAGAAAATCAAACCAAGATATGATAGATTAGATGGGTTCTCCAGGAGCTAGGTCATGTAGAGCTAAGGTGAATTTGCCTATTCGCGACTAGTTGGAGGATAGATACAGAGAAATTGGAGATGTACTCACAACAGTGCATGGGCATGAGTTGTTTCTCTTTCATTAGCTCCATAGGGATGAGCCTATGCCAATTTCAAACCCATGGAACATCGATTTAGGTAAACTTGTGGTACCTAATGTCTTAGTAAATATTGACTTATTGAAGCTCCTAGTAAGACATTATGATGCAAACAAATGATGCATTTTGTTTCTCGATGGAGCTTCTTTTGTTCACTCTATAGTCATTTATGGATTTGGAAGAGGAATACAGAAAGATGGATACTACATATCAGGGTTGGAACCTCGCTATCCACAAAGCGAAAAAGGGGAGGCTAACAGAGGAAGATGACCCTCCTTATGATATGACTATTTTCAAAAAGTATCTATAGTATACATATATGCTTTGTGGCCAGGTTGGAGGAGTTGAAGCACCTGATGTGGCAAACATAGGACCATTGGTTTTAGCAGTAGATATCTAGAGACATGAGCCTAGAGATTTTGATTTTGCTTCGTACCTAGTGGACAGACTGCATGAAGGCTTCATGAATTTAAAAGATAATCTAGACAACCATTTCAAGCATTATTCGTTGTTAATGCATATTATTTTATTTTATGGCAGATTCAGGGAATTATGGTAAGAGGGTTTGAATGTAAATACAGTAGGGAAGAATGGACAGGATCAACCGGTGTAGTTGTGGGTTTCTTTCTTGGATTACAGATATGTGAATTCTCATTACCTCAAATTTGAGGAATTCTTTGTTAAACCAATTTTCTTTCTCTTTGGTGAGCCTTTGCAGGGATCATTTTGTGAGGATGTAAAGAAGTCTCTTAGGCCTCACGAGCACAAGAATCCAAAGGTTAATCACAATTTAGGTGATTGGTACTCATGCCAAAACTTCACTTTTGTTTGATGCTATGAATTTGAGGGGTATCCCTATGTGTTACCAAAGCCTACACTAGACATGATTGATTTTTTGGAAATTGTAAGGCAATTAAGTGTCTCTAATGCTAAGCATTTTGGAGGTGCACACAAGAAAGCCTTCCTCCCTGGTACACTTCATTTCCAGGATTTTAAAGTTGTATCTACCAAAGCATATGAATTTATTGACAGGAAGGTGGTGGATGAATACAACCTGTTCCAGCACATATCTAGAACACATTATGATCCCGAGGGTTACATCCATGAAAGCAGGAAGAGGCGGGAGTTGGGAAATTATTTTCATTAGGAGGATGAATTTGAAGACCTTGGATAAAAAACTAGAGGAGAGAAGGAAGAGATTAGAAAACATGGAGGAAGAACCGGCCCAAAGTGATTCAAGGGAGAACGAAGTAATTTCCAAGCTCCGGGCACTTGAGAAAGAAAAGGATCTAGAGGCACAGGATAAGCTCATCATTGTACTGAATGTAGAAACAGATGAAAGAATGATAAAGCATGTTTCTTTTGTATTAGATGACCAATTTATAAAGTCTAAGGTGTTCGAATCATTCCTGTACCATTTCAAGGGTAAGAAATTAAGGGATGTAGTGCCAAATATTACCCCTAAGAATGAGGCAAAAATGAAGAAGAGGTTGAAGGAAGATATCGACATGGAAGTTGAGACTATGACCCCACAAAAGGGAGGCAACTACTTGTAGAGGCTGGAATAATTGTGTTTCTAGGTTGGGCCCTGAGTGCCTCATTTATCTTTGATCCTTTGCTGCACTTGGACAATAAGGATATGAAATTGAATATCCAAGGAGTAAAAGATATTTTTATTGGATAAAGGTATGATCCAAATGAGGAAGAAATTTTGTTGTGGGCCTTATACATTCCCAATAAAAGGCAAAAAATCATAGATGTGGATAAAGCCTTTGGTCACATGATGACCCTAAAAGTTGGAGAGGTAGACCCTATGGTCATGACCGACGTAGGTATTAATATTTCAAAATTCAACAAAGCCCAGATGAAGCATGAGATAGTAGAGAAGAATAAGTATACGGCCTTATATGAAGAAACCCTTAAAAGGAGTGGGCATCCGATCCCTCAAATTACTGATTTAGGAGGTCAATGGAAGAAGAAATTTGAAAAATTAGCTTATGAGCATACTAAGTTGAAGAGGGAGATGAAGAGCATCAGGGTTGGCACTGCTTCTATTTTGCTGAGTAAGAGATATGACAATATGGAAAAGGCTTTGGATGAGTTCTGGGGTGTATATCAAATGAACATGGACAATATGGTTTCACACACCAGAATTCAAGATAGACTCAACCTGCTGTTACAAGATGCATCAACTAGAGAAAAGGTAAAAAAAGAAGGTTCAGGGTCTTCTTGTCACACATGAGGAAGTTACAAAGGAATTGAAGTCTGAATTTGACAAATTCTAGCAAATTGTTCAGCGTGGGGTTCCCCATTTTGTAGACGATGCATTGGTAATTAAAGATAAGACCATATGGATTTCTGAGTGTAAATATTTACTTAGTGCAGCCCAATCCATTGCCAAAACAAATATCCTTGATATGAATGATACTGCTGACTAGTTCGTGAACTTTTACATGATCGAGAATACAGCTAGGAATGCAATCTTCAATGCTACAACCTATAGGGATGTAGGCTATTTGCGGCATATTCAGAAATATGGACAACGGCTGGATCGAAAGTCTTAGTTCTTTGTTTTAGTTTTTGTAATGTAATTGATAATTTAGTTAGGTTGTTTAGTTACTTTCTAGTTAGTTGTTAGGATAATGGAAGGGTGTTTCCTTCCATTCATATCTCTTAGCATATATATTTATAATGAGTCATTTTGTATGAGAAGGTATCGAGAACTCAAAAAACACATATTGCTTGGCAGGACTGGAAGTTATATGTATTAGGGAAGTCTATAGAACAAAGAGGTATCTTTTTATACAAAACAGATTGTAATGGATTATTTTCAGGTGCAGCTTGTATATGCAATCATCTCTTAAGGATTAATTTATGAAGGTTCATTGTTTCCTTTCTCAAGTATTGTGCATACTTCTGTGTTGATGAGTTATTATTTCCTCTTGATAAATTTGTTATATGATTTACTATGATGTGCCATCACATGTTGTTACATTAAATGTGAGATTGGGTTCTTCATTGTTATGTAACACATATTGAAACCTTCATAGTTGATAATTAATATTGTCTCAGGAGTTGATAGGATTTTCTGTCCACAAAGTGTCATAAATACCCCTGGATAGAGGCACTTGTCTGCTAGTTATCTTCTAAGGTTTTGGTTCGTCATGCATTCAAGGTCCCTGATAGAGAAACATTCTTCCTGAATTCTATATGAACTGATCTTCACATATTTCTTTTAAGTCCTGAAAGCATTCTTATTCTTAAGATACTATTACAATTATCTTCATTTCTTTTCAAAGGCATTTTACTTAAAGCACTTAATAAAGCATAAATTTCCAAACAACAGATTGCCAGTTTTTGTAATTTTCTAGAAAGCTTAAATCCACTTTAAATAATTTCTTTTGTGCTTGAGAGGAAGAGGTATATCCACTTAGGTTCAGTGGAGCATTAAGTGCAGAGGGATTTGGTCTTCAACCATCCCTGTTCGTTGGTCAAGGCTTGTTGGATTAGTTGAAGATTTGACAAACCCTTAAGTTTTCCAATCTGTGGTTTTGGGAACCAATAGATTGGCGACTCTGCTGGGGAGTTATAATAAAAATTTTCAGAATCTTTGGTAATTTGTTTCAGACTCTACTAGAGGAAGGAGCCCAGAAGATTTAAAAAATTATTATTCCTCTTAGGAGGTGGCGACTCTACCCTTAATATATGAGTACTAATTGGTATGTTGAGAAATTAAGGGAAACTCCTAGAAATTTGTCATTAAGATTTATGCAGGGGAGGAGGTCTCTGCACAAAGGACAGGAAGATCTTGTTTAGTTGAGCCCCAAGAAAAGGAACAAAGGGAAAAAATCAAACATGGAATTTGAAGGATATAAGAGATTTCCTAGTAGGGAGGAAGATTCTTCGTTTGCTGGAAAATCTAAGAATAGAGAGGAGAATCCTTTTTATAAAATAAATCCAAAGGATAATAGACATAGCCATGATGAGATCATGAATGCTGAGGAACAAGAAGAAAAACAGTGGGATGATATTATTCTTAAGATGGTTGATATGAGTGCTGATGATGCCAAGATGGCGAGGGTACTTAAAAGGCAACTAGATTGGGTGTTACAGAAGCTAGGAATAGAGAGAAATAATATTTCAAGCCCCAAGACAAACAAAATAGGAGAAGAGAGAGGTGAAGAAAGTAGACAAGTAGTTCCAAAATATAGTCCCCCTCATATGAGGAGAATGGACCAACATTTTGTAACCTATGACAACCCTTTGGTGAGTGAGAATAGAAGATGGAGGGATGTGCATAGGGATCAAAGTGAAGAGAGGTCGGAGGATGGAAGAAGGAATGGATATGGGGAAAATTATGGGAAATGGATTAACACAAATAGAGGCAACCATATAGGAAATAATGGGTGTGGCAACAATCTAAATAATGGACAAAATAGAGGTAACAATGGCAATCATGTAAGTGGCAATGGTGGAGGTAGGAACAATGGTAACAATAATGGCAATAATAGTGGGTGTGGAAACAATGGTAATAACAGAAATTATGGCATCAATGGTGGATTCACTAGAGGAATTATGAACAATCAAAGCAACCATCATGGTGGCAGGCAACCCTTAATCATTGAAAGATATAAACAATTGGATTTCACTGGCATTGTTGGTTACCCAAATCAGATTACTAATGATTTGAGATTAGCAATCCCAAAATTTTAAGGAAATGGAGTTGATTCAGTAGAGCAGCATGTTGTTAATATAAAAAATATCATCGAAGAATTTGAGATTCCTCGTGAAGATGTATTCATGAAGTTGTTGGTCCAGTCTTTGATAGAGGATGTAGGGGAATGGTATAGAATCCTTCCCGACGGATGTATTTACAGCTGGCAGGAATTTGTAATGCTATTCTTGGAAGAATTTAGAGATTAGAATGATCCTTCATTTGCATCCCATGAATTAACAAGCATACGGAAGAATCAAAATGAATCAGTTGTTGAATTCAATAAAAGATTTAATAAATTATTAAATAGAATACCCAAAGATGTTAGACCAGTTGATTCATTTTTTATTAACTTTTATTTGAGTTCTTTTGATAGAAAAACTCATTATGATATTTTGTCTCATAGACCTAACACTTTACAACAATCATTCAAAACAGCTGCTACTATTGAAAATAATAGGAAGGTGGCTAGGAAGGTTGCTAAGAGAGATGATCCAAAGTTGTACAACTCCAGGGTTCCCAGGAAAGATAATCTTACTCAAATCATGAAAATTATCAAGGACTTAAAGGGTAAGAAAAATCAAAATGAAAAGCCACCATACGGGAATGATAAGCAAATGAGTTACAATAGGCCGAGGTTGCATGACATGCCATATAACACAAATTGGAAAGATGGAAAACTAGTAAAACCAAATACCAACAAAGAGACTCCTAACCCACTAAAGAAAGCCACAAACTTTGTAGATGAGTATCCATGGTGTGATGTATGTAATTTGCCTCATTCTACATAACAATTCATGATTGCCCAGGGCTTGCTAGAAGAGGTAGATAAAAATGAGGATTATGAACCAACTGTGAATGCCCGCTCATCTGATCCATATTGGGGAAGGAATGAGGATTTATCTAAAGAAGAAGAATATTCTGATGTGCATAAAAGAAAAGAAAATTTGCAATATGGTATACAACATGTTTTTTCTGATGATGATGAAGATATCCCTGCCTTGAGAAAATTGTTTCAGGAGAAAGCAGTGCCTTCTTTGCGAAATCTGACTGAAGAGGAGAAGAAAGCTTTTACTATTATAGATGTAGAACAAGTAAAAAGTAATTACCAGCTAAGGAATAGGAATGTATTTAATGAGTAGGGAAAGCCAACAGGCATCTTCACCAAAGTCATAAATTGGGTGGAACCAATAGTAACATCACCAAGGGAAAGGATGCAAGTGCCAAGAGAGGGGTAGAACCGGAAAAAACTAAACAAACTACACCGGGTTTTTTGTTGCTGCGCCCTTTACTATATTAGGAAATGGGGAGATCTCTCTCGGGAGCCTTGCCTTCACAAACATCTGGACAACAGAAGTTCAGGATGGATATAGGTAGGCTCTCGATCTCGAAAGTAAGAAAACTGAACACAACAGCCCCAGGTAGCGGGCTAGACTCCTCAAAGTGGTAAGATTCCTTGCATGCATAGCAAAGGTAGCGAAGGCATATCTAGAAGGCATAGTGTTCCAATTATGCCCTTAAATATATGCATGCAATATGGTTGGTTGTTGCACGGTCTATACCAAAACTAGTCAAACCAGTCGAGAGGAAACAAATCAGTAAAAATTCTTCAAACTGTGGAACTTTCATGTCTCAAGCATTATCTCAGGTAAACGTTTCGATACCTTTGCTAGAAGTAATGAAATTTCTAGAATATAAGGATGAGACCCTGAAGATTATATCAAAAGTTGGTGATACAAGCAAGGATGTTTCTAGTTTCAAAGAGGATCCTCCAGTAATCTACCTAGGCACGTCTATCACAAAAGGCCTCACATAGGTTGATCCATTCTATTTGACATTGTTAATTAACAATAAAATGGTCAGGAACTATATGATAGATTCAGGGGCAGTAGTGAACATCATGCCTGAAGATGTCATGAGAGAGCTTAGGACGCATGTTGACACACCTTATGGTAAGTGTTATGCCATGGACAACAGGTCTGTACTTGTGGTGGGTATTATGAAATATGTGCAGTTGGGGTTTCCAGCTTGCCCGGATACCACATATAAAACTGAAATCATTGTCGTACAAGTTCCTACGAACTATGGAATGTTGTTGTCCAGGCAATGGTCAAATTTGGTAGGTGGCCATGTTTAGCTCGATCTATCCTATGCTACCATTCTAGTCAAAGGGACAACAGTGAGGATAAACAAAGAGCCAAGATCCCCATATCTCATAGAAGAGGTTGATCTTGATGAATCAACTTACTTTTGGCATTCAGATATGGACAACTTTCAGGTAAGTATTTATGAACCTCTAGAGATTAGTAAAGTTACACAAAGAGTTAAACAAAATGAAAACTTAATTTGGAAATTATACTTTGATGGTGCCTATAGTAAGGAAGGAAATGGAGCAGGAGTTGTACTTATTTCACCTAATGATTTTTTTTTAAATACTCTTTCTTGTTAACCTTTGAATGTACTAATAATGTTGCTGAATATGAGGCCCTCTTATTAGGTCTTAAACTAGAAAATAAGCATGGTATCAAGTTACTAATGGTTTATGGTGATTCAGAATTAGCCATTTCACAAGTTAGAGGCAAATTTGCTGCAAAAAATGAAAAATTAAGAAACTAAAGGAACGAAGTTTGGGATCACATTGAATTATTTGACGCCTTCTCCATCAATTGGACTGAGAGATCCAACAATATTTGGGAAGAATTCATGGCAAACTTGGCTATCAAGCATAATGACATCCCTTTGGATGACATCACCCAAGTGGAGATTAAGACCAGACCGTCAGTACCTGATAATGTAAAAAGATGGCAAGTTTTTGATGATGACAGGGATTTACTAAAAATTTTATTTTGTGAAGATAAATATAAGCATCAACGGACTGATTGGAATGGACTTGTGGAGGAAAAAGATGACAAGGCAACTATACCTGGGCAGGAAGTATTGCAACTAAAAATGAATAAAATCCCAAAAGGATTGATAAAAATTGAAAGGATGTTTGATGATAAAGATATGATGAATTTCAGGCCTAATTCAGGAGCATGTGAGGAGGTTGAAAAGGTAAATCTGGGAAGTGAAAGCAACCCAAGAAAATTATATATTGGAAAGAAGCTCACACCAAAAATTAGAACAAAATTGATTAATCTGTTGAGGAAGTATAGGCATGCTTTCGCTTGGTCATATGATGACCTTAAAGCATATAGAGAAGATTTGTTCCAATACGAGATACCTTTGAAACCTAATGCAAATCCTTTTAGACAAAAGAAAAGGCCTATAAATCCTACCTTGGCTCCTAAGATGAAGGAGGAGTTAATGAAAATGAGAAATGCAAGGATTATAGAGCCTATAAGGAACTCAACATGGGTATCAAATTTAGTACCAGTAAGAAAGAAAAATGGTGATATTAGGCTATGTGTAGATTTCAGAAATCTAAATGTTTCATCTTTGAAAGATAACTATGCTTTGCCTAACATGGAAGATTTGTTGCAGAAAGTCACAGGGAACAAGTTGTTATCTATGATGGATGGCTTCTTAGGCTATAATCAAGTCAAAGTTAGGGAAGCAGAAAAGTGCAAAACTGCTTTCACTACACCTTGGGGTACTTATGTTTATGCTAGGATGCCTTTTGGACTGACAAATGCAGGAGCTACATTCTAGAGAGCTATGGACATGGCCTTTGAGGGCATGATTGATTATATCTTAGCAGTATATCAGAATGATATGACTGCATACTCTAAAAAAGAAGAAAATCATTGTGATGATCTGGAATTTTTTTTTATTAGAGCACTAGAATATGACATATCTTTGAATCCTATAAAATGTCATTTTGGGGTTACCGAAGGAAAACTATTAGGTCATATTGTCTCAAAAGATGGGGTTATAATTGATCCAAAAAGGATTGCTTCTATTGATAAAATTCAAATTCCAAAAACTGTTAAAGCAATCTAGTCTTTCTTTGGTCAAATTAACTTTGTGAGAAGGTTTGTGTCAAATTTCTCTAAAATCATAAAGCCCATTGCTAAAATGTTGAAAAGGGCTGCTGAAATAAAGTGGACTAATGAAGCTCTTGAAGCTTTTATAAATATCAAAAGAGCCATCAAGGAAGTCCCTGTTTTAAAATCACCTGATTTCTCTAAACCCTTTCAAGTATTTTCATTTGCCTCATTCCATACTATTGTTGATGTCATGTTACAAAAGAATGATGAGGGTCATGAACAGCCAGTGGAATTTTTTAGTAAAACATTACAAGCATCAGAATTGAATTATGGTTTGAATGAAAAATAGGCTTATGCTCTTGTGAAAGCTATGAAATCTTTTAGATCCTACTTAGTTGGTGCCACTGTTATTGCCTATGTACCAAATGTTGTTGTTAGAGACATTTTCAAACAAACATAAACTACTGGGAGAAGATGCAGATGGATAAACTAGATCCAAGAGATCAATATTGATCTACAAATCACAAAATTGGTAAGAGGTCAAGGTCTAGCGAAGTTGATCGTAGAATCCAATCTTGAAGCAACACAAGTAAATCAGGTAGAACTGGAGGATGTACAAATTATCATTGAAAGGTGTCACTAGTATGTAGATATTGTATATTACTTGAAATACATGAAATGTTCAGATAATTTAAAAGATAATCAGAAGAGAACTTTAAAGCTTCAAACATCTAGGTATGTATTACTTAATGGAGACCTATACTAGAAGAATATAGATGGTGTTCTTTTATTATGTGTAGATGAGTGTCAAGCTTATGTTGTTTTAAAATATTTACATGAAGGTGTATTTAGGGGTCACTTCTCAGCCAAGACCACTTCTCATAAAATTCTTAATACTGGTTATTACTAGCCTCAAGTTTTCAAGGATTTCCATACTTATATCAAGAAATATGAGGCCTGTCAAATGTTTTCAGGGAAGCATAAGTATAATGGAGCCATTCCTCTCAGACCCACGCATAAAGAGGAACCATTCCAGATGTGGGGTATTGAATTCATAGGTGAGATAGAAAACAAATCTAGTAGTGGACATAAATGGATTTTGGTGGCCACAGATTATTTTACTAAGTGGGTTGAAGCCATTCCCACAAGACAAGTTGCCAGCAAAGATGTGATAAAGTTTCTTTTGGAAAACATTATGACTAGATTTGGGGTACCTCAGAAGATTGTGGTAGATAATGGGATGTGTTTTAGATCAGATGAGTTCTTTGATTTTTGTGAAAATTATGGTATCACTTTGTCATATTCATCACCTTATCATCCCCGGGGAAATGGACAAGCAGAATCTAGCAATAAAAACTTGTTGAAGATTATCAAAAGGAAGTTGGGTAATAATAAGAAGGCTTGGGATTCAAAATTGGTCTTAGCAATATGGGCTGACAGAGTGACAATTAAGAAGTCCACATGATTTACTCCATATGAGTTGGTATATGGAAAAGCAACATGATTACCCTTGAACAACTTGCTCCCAGTTTACAAATTTGTTATAGGCGAATTCTCAAAAGAAGCAAACTTTATGGAAGACAGATTGATGGCATTGGCTGAGTTGGATGAATGTAGAAGAGAAGCTAAGGAGAGAAACCTATAGAGACAACAAATGGTAAAGGCTTTACATAATAGGAAAGCATGTCACAGGTCATTTAAAGAAGGGGAATGGGTGTTAAAATAGAATGCCAAAGATCAAGATAGAGGGAAGCATGGCAAGTTTGATGCGCTCTGGCTAGGACCTGTTGTTCACCAAAAGTGATTAATATAAGATCACCTGCAAATCAATCTATGAGAAAGCCAATCTCAATAAATGAAACACTTCAGGGCTTGGACAATGTAACATAGGATCCTAAATGATCCTCCTGCACTTCAGGTTCTGCTAGACCTAGGGGGGAGACCCTTTTGATGCATTGAATCAAACTTGTTTACACATCATGATAGCATCAATGAAGCAGATAAACCATTCCACAAACTCAACAAATTAGATAACACATACAAATTGGCTAGATCTTGTACAAATAATGGGTGAAATAGAGCTTGGGAAGGATAGAATACAAACCCCTAAACATGAAGGGAAATAGATTTGTCTTTGATTTGTATAAATCTGAAACTATCCCCAAATTTGCAAGACTAGTGCCTTGTTCATTGGGCAACAGAGTCACACAAAGAATTGCAAAAGTGTATCCTAGTCACAAATTGGTTTTCCTTAAACAATATTCCTACAATAACACCTTATACTAATGCATTACTCAATTCCATTCATAGAATTATTAGATCTGGGACACATTCCATTTATTCATGACTGATTACAGAGTTTAAAACCTTCATTGAAGGATACCTATAGACAATCACACAATCTCCTTGAAATTGACAAATTTTATCCTCCTTAAGGATTCAATTCATAATAATGGAAATACATACATAGAGAAAATAATGTGGGAAATTTACTCATGCCTAACACAAGTAGATGTGCAACTAGAAAACAACTCCAAAACTACAATGTAATCTCTATACCCAAAAACAAACCAAAATTTTTTACAAATTTGGGTCAAGAAGTTCAGAGCTAGAAGCCATGAAAACTAGAGCACCTCCTCCAAAATTCTAGAACCCTTACAATGAGAAGAAAATTGGAATAAGAAGGAGAGGGAAAAAGATTAGGTTTCATCAAAATTTGCCTAGTGTCTCTTTTTCCAACTGAATTTCACTTCCTTGATCTTTCCCATGGAAACTACTTCCAAAATATCCAAAATTTGTTAAAACTTACTATCTGGTTGGATTCTTTATCCCGAGAGCTTTCCGGTGATATATGATACTTGGTATTTTGGCCAAAAATAAGCCTCTAGGCGAATTGATTCTGAATATGCCTCTCATTTAAATTTTTCCAATTTTTTATATAGTTTACACTATATAATTAACTTTGATTTTTCACCCACTTTAACTCCTGACATCCTGCCATTTGGTGACATGCGATTCATTGATGGGATCAACTAAGCGCCACCTTGGATGACACCTCATCCATCTGCCATGTGTCGGCCACCTGTCTGCCACATCATCACCACCTATGTGCCACTGGATGACCAACTGTATGCCAAGTCACCGCCACCTATGCGCCAAGTCAGTGACACCTCAACGAGACCCGAACTGCAATCTATCTTTCACCATTTCACGATGGCTAACTGGCGTGCACCTTTCCTTCGCGCAGTCATGACAACCATTGGATCCTCTGAACTTGCTCACCCTTTAACGTTTGTTTTCGGCACATGCTTTTTGCTATTTCATGAAGGGTATTCAGCATGCATCTTCCCTTCATGAATCCATGTGCACCATCCGATCTCCTCAACTTTCTCGCTGGTTAATCTGCTCCTTCTCTATAAAATCTGCTTCCCTCGAGATCCGTGCCTATGTGGGGTCCACTTGTCGCCATTTGTCAGCCCTATCGGTCACCTCAAGAAGCATGCCCGCATGCGTGGGGTCCGCTTGGGCACTCAACTGGCACCATCTGTCAAAAGCCTCGAGCTTTCGACACTTCACTTATGTGGAGTTTTACATATAAATATCAAACAGTTACATTCCCCAGCCAATGTGGGATTAATTCAAGCTTGGGACTACACTTTCTAAGCTTTTCCTAAGTGTTTTAATGGCAGCCTTTCTCATCCACCACAGATAGGGGGTTTAGTGTCGATCCTTCACACTCCACCTCACACGTAGCTACATCATGTAGAGAGAGGGATTGATTGGCATCCAATTGCCACTCTTTTCATTTTACCTAAGTCAAATTGCATTTGTAATCTGTATAGCTGCATGCTCTTTAAGGCCGTCTATCTAATTTTAACCAACTCCATCACTGAATTGCTCATTTTGTCTATACAAGATATGATTTGGGAGAAAAGGATTCTCCTCATCATCAAAATCTTTGCGAAGAATCCATTTTTCAACTCATCCAAAATTAGGTCTCACCATCTTCTACTGCGGATCTACTTCCATTACAACATTAATAAAATCTTTATCTAGAAAAGGCACATGGACTTCCGCACCCCATGCTATTTTTGCCTTATTTTCCCTCAAGAAATCATATAGATGAAGGGCTTTGATCTTACGCATGTTTTGCAGTGGAACTCTTCTTTACTTGGAGCCTTGTGGAAAAACAAATAGCCTCCAAATATTTCATATGCTCCTTCCCCAGAGAGAACCATTTTTACGCCAAGACACTTAATTTCACGAGCCATTAAGAACATGGGCGTGCTTGCTCTCACAGTGGTGACATCAAATGTTTCAATGTGATAAATGACATCCTCAATAGCATCAATACTGTTCTGTTCAACATAGAAAATTAAATTCATGATGTATGGTGCCCAGAAATTGGGCAGCTTCTTTTGTGGCCATTAAATAAGGGGAATCCTTTAAACCGATGGAGAGGAATGGAGCTTTGCTCCTCACTGTTTAGCAACATTGGCCTCTTTCAAATGATGGACACCAACTGTGGCAACTAAGGATGAGTCTAGGCCCCTTGCTCAAATGCTTGCTGAAGCTTCAAGGGGTCATAGGGAGTAGATGGTATTTCTTTTGAATTCCATGGAGGGTTATACCATCTTCATATCTACCAGCCATTATTGCATTTTCTTAGAATTTAATGTAGCCTCCCAATATACCATGCTGCTTGCAGGAGAGGAGCTGATTTCCCAATTCATTTGAAAGTCTCTACAGCCTATGGCAACATTTCATGTAAAGAGGATGTTAGCAAAGTCACAAAATTTAGCTTTGAGCAGCCAAGGCATTTGCCGAAACTCTAATGGCTTTGCCTTCCTATTCTTACATCCATATAAAATGGATGAGATCCAAATAGATCAAGACACCAAATTATGCTTCCAAAATTGAACACAGTGATACATTTGCTGCAGATCCTTCACCAATTTTAAGAATGTAGTGCTCTTGTGTGAGGCCAAATTTGTCCCCAATTGTAAAGGAAATAGTTAGCATGCTCGACATTTTGTCACAATAGCTTCCTCCCTCCTGGTTTTACTTTATACTTAAATCATATTAAACATATACTTTAAGATATCAATTTAAGTCTTTGTCGAAAATGACCAACTGGCTTTGTCGACACTGCGGACCTAATGAAGTGAATGTTCAGGCAACACATGATGTCTTTCTTAAAAATATCAAACGACCTCTGTAGACCCTCAAATCTGAGACATAGGTACCTTGAAGTACATATTAAAACTTAGAATTCTCAGTTCAACCAAAAGTCTGACTGGATGCAAATGGTGTGCTCATGAAAATAGCAACTTTAACTGATACGACAATGAAAGTACGGATCACTGAAACAGATGGCCTAAGAAACCCTTTTGAAAACTGATCAAATGGATTGGCAAGAGCTTGAAATTTGAAACATAGATTTTCATTTGTATCAAAAATATCTTGAAATAAACATTTTGGCATGAAATTCACCGGGGCAACTTCTACACTTATGCAAAATAGGGCCTCGACTAGGTGCTGAAACAGGGACTTGTCAAACAACACAAACTGCCAACAAATTGAGCTTTGAAAACTGAGCAAATGGATTCATAAGGACTTGAAATTTTGCAAGCTAACTCACATTTATGTATAGAATTGAATCCAATTTGAAATTATTCATGAAGATCAACAGAGAAAAAGATATAAGCACACAAAGTAGGTTAATCAATAAAATCTGCATTTGTGCCTAAAATGCACTTTCAGCTCACCCCTCAAAATGGGTACCTGATGAACTAATCCAAACTAAATTCTAAAAGTTGCACATCATAGCATAGTCCAAATGAAAGGTTTAGGACACATTTCCCAAGCCTTACTCTTTGAAAATCAACTAGCTCCATTTTACCCTCTCTCTACTAGGCCATTCAAACTGACTTATTTGGGAATGCAGAGAAAATTTTGAAATGGGCCTCTAAACTTGACTCAAATTTAATGATTCCCAATAGTGGCTCTAATTGGGGATGGTTGATTGCAAGATCAACACAAGAATCCAGATATCTATGCTTAAGCAGACCACCCAAAAACAGGTCACTCTCTTGTCTTCTCAAAAACAGGGCTTCCTTATTCTACCCAAACAACAGGGCACTTTATTGAAAACCACACAACTGAAGCAAAGCAAATATACAAGATATACAATCTCTACCAGGATGCTTTAGTGTTGGAATAAAGCAGCTATGGCGGAAGTGGGAGCGGGAGCGGGAGCTCAAATTTCAAATTCTCAACAAGGCGGGAACCCTAGTTCCAATGGTGAGATCGGCCAGATCAATGGTGCTAGTCCTATTGGCAATAAGGACAAGCCCCTAGACTTCCCAGGTGTTGTTGCTGACTCACAGTCTTATAGTACTCTGCATCTGGGGGAAGGGTCCAATGGGGGGCCCATTCCACAAGATGACTCCGTGGATAGCGGGAGGGAGAAAAAGAAATGGTCTTCCCTTTTTGGAACTAGACCAACTGGTAAATCCTCCCTTCCTCCTGTTAAGAATATTTTTGACCCTTCTGGTGGTAAGTTTGCTATCTCTATCCCTGACCAGGTTCTGGGCCATAATATCAATAGTATTGCGAACTCCTTGGTAGGAAAATTCATGGGTTCGTGCCCTAATATAGAAGTTGTCAGGGCCTATGTCAAACAAAAATGGGCCCTTAAAGGAAATGTTGAAATTTCGGCACTACCCAAAGTTCTTCTATCTTTTTCCTTTTCATGTGAAGAAGATAAGGTTAAGATTTTGTGCGGGAGCCCCTGGATGGTAGGAAAGATAGCTCTAGTTCTTATAAAATGGCATCCAAAACTAAATATGAATGATTCTCTTCTGGCCCAAGTTCCAGTTTGGATAAAGCTTCCAGGATTGCCTCTTGAATATTGGGAAGAAAGTATCTTCTCTGGAATAGCAAGTTCTTTTGGCGAGCGGCTCTCTATAGACCCAGTCACTGCTTCAAAAAGAAGATTAACCCATGCAAGGTTCTATGTTGGAGTAGTCCCTGAGGCAGATATGCCGGAACAGATAGACCTAGTTTCAAAATTGGGAACCTGGAAACAACATATCGAATATGAAACTATTCCTTTCACGTGCTTCCATTGTAAAAAAGTAGGTCATTGGGCAAAATCCTACCCAAACAAGCAAAAGGTGGAACCCAAGCAGCTTAAACCTCAGACTGAAAGTCAAAAGTTGCCAAAGAAACGAGTGTGGCAAGTTAAAAACCCAGAAAATAAGGAAGAAAATTCCAATCATTTTTTTCCTTTGGGGGAATAGAATGAAGCCTCAAACTCTATCCAGGCCCACAATACAAGAAGCAGAGAGAAATGAAACAACCAAAGCCAATCCCATAAGAAAAACTCAAAAAAAGGATATGAAAGATCAGAATGATCCTCCAAATGAGATAGCTGAAGTGGTTGATGACACTTATGAAAGCAAGGCAATGGAAGCAAGAGATTACCAACCTAAGGAAGGAGAGATCGTTGATCCCCAAGTGGAAAGGACTGACTCTTCTCTAGCCATGCCAAGTTTTGAAATCCAAGAAGCCCAAAAATGTGCAATTTTGTGTATGAATCTTTCAGATTCGGATCAGAGTTTTGAAATTCAAGAAGCCCAAAAATGTGCAATTTTGGGTATGAATCCTTCAGATTTGGATCAGAGTTCAAGAACAGTGAGAAATGTTTCAACTGACTCCAGAACTCCTAAATGGGGTAGTGAAGAAGAAATTTCCAAAATCCTCATCAACTCGAAAGCGGCTCCTGTGATACAAACAGAATGGAAGCAACCAAAATATAGGAACAAGAAAGCAACAACTCCCTCAACTTCTCTAATAAGGAAATCCAGCAGAATAGCTCAGGTTGATGTGGGATACATTTCCTCTTCCCTAGGACGACCCTCTAACCACAAAGTTAGAGACAAGGAGGCCAGCAAGAACATAGCAGATGGAACTCAAAAAACTCTCAAGGAGCTAGGAATTGGTAAGTAGCTATGAAGATTATTTCTTGGAACATAAGGGGACTCAATAATCCCCATAAACATGATATTATTAGGAATATGAGAAGAGATAGCAATCCTGACATTTTTCTTATTCAAGAAACTAAAATGAGTAGAGAAAAAGTTGAATCTTTGAAGTTCTTCAAAAATGGTAATGTTAGTGGGGGCAGTTCTGAGGGTGCTTCTGGAGGCATTGCTACCATCTGGAATCTTAACACTGTTAAAGGTCAGGTCATTAATCAAGAAAGTAACTTTTCTTGTATCAAATTTGAGCACCTAAAAGATGGTTCTTCATGGGTTCTCACTAACATTTATGCTCCTAATACCTTAAAGGCAAGAAACTCTTTTTCGAAAAAGATCATCCAGGCTAGGGACAGCTTCAAAAATCTTAGTTGGATGGTTATGGGAGACTTTAATACACCTTTGAAAGAGGAGGAAAAATTTGGAGGTAGTCCTCCTCAGCTGGAAAGTAGGATGGCCCTCATGGATTTTATTAACTCCCAAGCTCTTAATGATTTGGAGATACAGGGTTGCAATTACACTTGGACTAACAGACGAACTGGTAATGACCTTATCCAAGTACATCTTGACAGAACTCACATTTTTGATGACTGGTATAGTCAGTACTTCTATTCTTTGTCTGCCCACATTCGGGTTGGATCCGATCATTTTCCTATCACCTTCATTGCTGACTTGATCAATAGAAGGAGAAACTTTCCCTTTAGATTTGAAAATTTGTGGACCCTTCACCTCGACATCAAAAGAAATATTCAGAAATGGTGGAGTATCCAAGTTGAGGGAATGGCTATGTTCAAAGTTGTTAAGAAGCTCAAAAGTGTGAAGGACAACATTCAACTCTAGAATAAAACCAGTTTTGGGAATATATTTGAGGCTAAGAGTAAAATTCAAGAAAACCTTAAAGAAATACAGGACCAGATCTAGATGGATGGTTTCAGTACTGTGTCTATTGCTGATGAAAATGAGATCCTTAAAAAATACCATGACATTATTGCCAAAGAGGAAATGTTCTGGAAGCAGAGATCGAGATGTATTTGGCTCAAGGAAGGGGACAAGAATATAAGATTCTTCCATATGTTGACTATCAAGCATAAAGTAGTCAATAGAATGAACAAGTTAGTTGTGGAAAGTGGAGAGCTGGTCAAGGAGGATGAAATAAGGAATGAAGCTAAGAGGTATTTCTCAGATCTCCTAAAGAGGGATCACAGTCTAGATGTTGAAGCCCAATCCTCTTTTCTTCAGAACATTCCTTGTCTCATTGATGCTCAAATTAATGCCTCCCTCTCTTCCATTCCCACTATCTTAGAAATTAAAAATGTTGTTTTCTCCTTTGATGGTAACAAAGCTCCTGGACCTGACGGTTTCCCAATGTTCTTTTTTCAAGATTTTTGGGATATTATTGGTACTGATGTTGCCAATGGGGTTAAGGAATTCTTTGGGGCTAGAAAACTCTTGAAAGAAATCAATAGTACTTTTATTGCTCTTATCCCCAAGATTCAAGGTGCTGACTCTTTGGACAAATTCAGACCTATTAGCCTCTGCAACTCTTTTTACAAGATTATTTCTAAGGTCCTGACTACTAGAGTTTTGTCTATCCTTCCTGCCTTAATTAAACACCAGCAAAATGGGTTTGTTCCTGGAAGACAAATTCTTGATTCCATTATTACAGTTCATGAGAACATTCATTCTCTTGTTAGAGATAAGAAGCAGGGTCTCATCCTTAAGCTTGACCTCTCCAAAGCCTATGATAGGGTTGACTGGTCTCTTCTTCAGAAAGTTCTCACTTCTTTTTGGTTTACCCCTAGAGTTGTGGATCTTTTCTCCTAACTTACTACCTCTGCATCTTTTGTTGTTCTTGTCAATGGCTCTCCTTCTACTTTTTTCCAAGCCTCGAGAGGTCTTAGGCAAGGAGATCCTATCTCCCCCATCCTTTTCATAATTTTGGCAGAATGCTTTGGTCGGACCATGGAAAATTTGGTACAGCAAGGGTCCTTCAAGGGCCTCCAACCTTCTTCTATTTATTTTATATGTTCCCACTAGCAGTTTGTTGATGACACAATTATTATGGGGGAATCAAGTATCTTAGAAGCTAAATTACTGAAGAGTACCCTGTGTAAATTTGCCTCTGCTACGGGGCAGCTTATTAATTGGGCCAAAAGTGATGTCTTTTTCATTAATACTCTAGAGAGAAGACAACAGAGGATCAATAGAATTCTGGAGTGTAAGAATGCTGACCTTCCTGCTACCTACCTTGGACTCCCTATGGGGATTGCCCCTCCTGATTCCTTCTGGAGTTCTCTAGTTGACAAATTTCACAAAAAACTTGCAGGTTGGAAAGGGGCCCTCTTAAGTCAAGCTGGTAAGCTCCTACTCCTTAAGGCTACTCTTTAAAGTATTCCTATTTATGCTCTTAGTCTCTTTAGAATTCCAGTCAAGTATGCTGAAGCAATTGAGAAAATTCAAAGAAGATTCCTATGGTCTAGGGTTGAGGAAAAGCAAATAATGTCCTTGGTGGCTTGGGATCAGATCTATAGGCCGAAAAGCAAAGGTGGTCTAGGTCTCAAGAGGATTCGTACTGTAAATGAAGCTCTCTTGTCCAAACAAGCTTGGAGATGGTTTCATTCTGGTTCTGAATGGTGCAAAATTTGGAGAAGTAAGTACTTTCTTCTATCTTCTTCTCTCTCTTCTTTTCTTAATTCAGACTTCAGCATAAATGGATCCCATATTTGGAACCATGTTTCTAAATGTAAAGATGTGATTGCTAAAGGAGTGATATGGAAACTTGGAAATGGCAAAAAAGTTAGATTTTGGGAGGATCCTTGGCTTTTTGATAAACCCTTAATGGACTCCCATGAATGGGCCTCCCATGCCCCTTCCTGTATTGGCTCTTTTGGCTCCTTAGTGGCAGATTACTGGGATGGGAACAATTGGCAGAACATTGATATTATCCACCCTACCCTTTCTAAGCTCAAGACCCATCTATCTGCTATATGGTTGAATAATGAAGAGGACTCCTTGATTTGGAAACATGATCCCAAAGGTAATTTAACTGTGTCTTCGATGTATTGTGTCCTTTCCCCCCCCCTCCTATAAATCCTTTCTAGTCTAAAGCATGGATAAAAGGTCTCACTCCCAAAATCAATTTTTTCTTCTGGACTATCCTCCAAAATAAGATCCTTACTGTTGACAACCTAAAAGGTAGAGGTTTTGCCCTTCCAAATAGGTGTGTGTTGTTCTTTCAAGAGGAAGAGTCTGTGGACCACCTTGCCCTCCACTGTTCTTTCTCAGCTTCTATTTCGGAAAGTTTCCTCAAGAGCTTTAGTTTAGCTTGGGTCTTTCCTAGCAACATCAGAGATTTGTTCTCCTCTTGACAAATTCAATGGACTAACTCTTTTTTGAGACGTATGTGGTAGCTCTCTCTTCCTCACATTTTGTGGGGTCTTTGGAAAGAAAGAAACAACCGAATCTTCATGGATGTCTCCCTAAATAAAGATACTGTTTTCCAGAAAATTCAAAGGGCTATCCATGAAAATATGGGAATCATGGAGGGTTCTTGTTACTCAAATAACTCCCTGGAGTCAAATATCTTAAGGGCTTGGAATATGAAGATCACCGATGGTCCTAATCTCAGCTACAATAAAAGGCTTGAAGCTAAATGGCAAACCCCTCCCCAAGGCTGGCTCAAAATCAATTTTGATGGTGCAGCCAAAGGTAACCTAGGTCCTTCAGGCTATGGAGCTATTCTTAGAGATCATATAGGAATCTGCAAAGAGATGATTGTTGTCCCTATTGGAACCCAAACAATTCATAAAGCGGAAGCTATGGCAGCTCTTCAAGGCATTATCCTAGCCAAAAAATGGAATTGCCCCTATCTATGGATAGAAGGGGACTCAAATAATATAATAAAGTGCCTCAATGGGACTTCAAAACCTTCATGGTCGATTCACAACATAATCAATTCTGCTATTGACATCATTATAACCTTTAAAAAATGCCATATCTCCCATTGTAGCGTCGTAAATTGTACGCACTTGCTAGGGTGGTACAATTTCACACCTAGTTTAGCACCCGCCTTGGCGCATTTTGCATTTTGCATTGCATTTCCCCTTTAGCACTTAATTAGTCAAATTAATTAGGTCTAAGGTTCTATTTCATCATCTCCCACATCATAAAGTTGGGCCCTTTCATTAAAGTGTGCCCCTTTCATTTTATTCTTCCAATACATCATTTAATCAAAAATCCTAATTAGGTCCTATTTTGAACTTGGGGGCTTGATTTCAGGGGTCAAAAAATCTCGAAATCACCTGTTACTTTGGGATTCTCTCTAAAATCACCATATCTGACCGCCCTAAAAATTTGGTGAAAAGTTGTCAGGACCATGGCGCCCGGAGTGCACATGGTCTCGGACATTTTTCCCGAAATTTTAGGAGCGCGATCCAATCATAAAATAAAGCTTAACCCCAAGAAATTGGCGGGAGATTCAATCTCTAGGTCGGCCAAAAGTTGAAATTAAGACCTAGGGTTTCATATATAAGAGCTCTCTTTCTTCATTTGAAAGGATCCGAATTTTTGGCTTTCGAGGACCTTCTATGCAGTGAAAGAGCAGATCTTTGAAGACTTCAATAACATTCAACATCCATCCATCAAGCATTCATCAATTTCATTCATTTAGGGCTTGGGAGACATTGAAGAACAATAGGAGATTACCGACTGAAGATTGGCTTGTACTCCTCCCTTAAGGGTTGGGTATGATTTCATGTTGTTTTCATGTCTTTGCATAAGCTTCAATATATCCTTTATTCATGCTTTAGATCACTTTGCATCTTGATTTAGAGCATTTACATTATCATTTACAAGCAATTAGGGTTTACTTTCTAGGTTGCTCTAGTTTGCTTTCTTGCATTTAAGGACCTTGCACACAGACTAGGTCTGCACACACAATACATTTTACAATACAACTTGGCTATTTGTGGAGGTGGAAATCACCGAAGCGGGGGTTTGACTAAGGCAAAACCCTATATAGCCGCCCATACCCTTTTCAGATATAAGTGCAGGTTTCGGGACTCGGACGACGCCGCAGGTGACAGATCCAGGAAAAGCAGGTCAAGATAGCACTCCATAGAAAATCTCAGAGCAAAAGACCAGAACAGGGGCGTGGGGCGCCCTGGTCCCTGGGACAGGGGCGCTGGGCGCCCTGGTCCTCCTGACAGACAGCATTTTCAGCATTTTTGACAGCTTTTCCAGAGTGCAAAAACAGCAGTTTTCGGAGCAGTTTCAGGGGCAGAATCAGGACAGTGGCGCCCGCGCCCTCGTCCCAAACATTTTCACTCAGATTTTAACACCGGGTACGCATTTACATTCTTGTCTTGTCCTTGTGTTTATAGCTTTCTACTTTCCATAATTTAAGTTCAATTCTGCAATCTTGTTATTAGTTCATACTTGCACTTTGGGGTTAGGAATTGAAGTTGCATCATTTTATCTTCCAATTACAACAAAGGAATAGAAATCCTAATAGGTAGCCCGTGGCTCTCTCTTCCACAAAAAGAAGTAGCCAATTGTGTGATACCTCTAGGCTCTTTCGTATTCCACAAATGTGTGATTGAAGGTGAGATTAGGGCATGTTTGCTTAGTGTCACTTTTTCTCCCACACATTTTGGTGAACCTGACGTGAATCTATCATTGCTTCCTCTTGCATTGCATTTGTTAGATCTAGATCTAGATTTAGTGTGTTTTCATTTCATTTTCATTAAAAAGAAAAAAAAAAAAAGTGTGTTTCTTTGCATTGTGTTTAAAATTTTATGCAATTTCAAAATGTCAGATTTTTAGTTGCAAGATGTTCATATTTGTGATGATTATGAGTTAGATGAAGCTTTAGATGAATTTTTGAAACCTAAATATACCAAACCTTCATTTTACCAAAAACTCATAAACATTGTTACTATGCCATTTCGTTGTGATGAGAAAGATAAGTCAAATGATTCCTCTCAAGGGTACATTCCTATCAGCTCTTCCACTAAATCTAGTAACATGGTTGTTTTCAATGATCCCCTCTATGAAGAGATATCTCCTTTTGAATCAAAATATAAACCTTTTTATGATCATTCTTTGTTGGATGATGCCCTTGATGACTTTGTGGCTCCTAAAAAACACTCCCTTCATGAGGATCCTTTTGTGCAAGAAGATGACATTATCCCTACATTTCCTAGTGATGGCCTTTCCTTTTCCAACAAAATTCCCACTAGAGATGATGAATTAATGGTAAATGCTTACCCTTCTCCTAAAGTTGGTCTTACCCATAAGCATCCCTTAGAGAAAGAAGATGAAATAATAAGCAATTTCCTTAATTCTCTCTCCCCTATTGAACATATTTTGAGAAAAGAGGATGAGTTTAACACATCTATTGATGCTCTCCCTCCTAAGGATGAGGAATTAATAAACAATGTTATCTCCTCTCCCGAAATTGACAATACTTCAAACATTCCTTTCAACAACCTCACTATTTGGGATGAACCATTAGAAGAAGGTATAGATTATTCTCTACCCCTAGCCAAAGGGGATGAAATCAAGATTGGAAACTCCCTTGATAGTTTCTCCCCTTCCTTGAATCTCAATTATTCTCCCTCTAAAAATAAATCATCTCCCTCTCCTCAACTTGGTTCTAGTCATAAGGAAACCCTAGTTCAAAGCAAAATGGTTAACATCTCTTTCAAAGATCTCCCTCTCAAAAGTGAGACTTTAGAGAGTAATGTTGATCCTTCTCCTAGAGAGTTTATTACCCATGTAGATCCTTTGATGATAGAGGATGATATGACCTTTCCTAGTATTATTCTTCCTACTAGAACATCAATGCCTACCCCTTGTCTCTCTCCTAAAATTGATTTAATCTGTGATAAGATTTTAGTGCAAGAGAAGACTATCAATAATTCTTCCAACACTTTTGTTCATTCCTCTAAACCATCCTCAATCAATTTGATACATGTGAATGAAACACCTAACAAACCTCTCTTCACTGTCCAAGGTGCTTGTCTTTCTCAAAATTCTCAACCTTTAAATAAGCCTATCTTAGTGGTTCAAGGTGGTTATGCTAATTATTCTTTTTGCACTCCTAAGAAACCGGTTATTACTGTGCAAGGAGGTTATTCCTCTAAGAGCTCTTATGAGTATGCTAAGCAATTGACTAGAGAGAGTTATCATGCGGTTGCCCATACTTATAATACTAGAAACAATAGGAAACCTAATCCTCCTCCAGTTATCCCAACTTCACTTCCTCCTTCCCAACCTATTCTTCCCCAAGCTCCACGTATTTCACAAGTTCTCGGTAAGGAATATGATCTCATAGAACAACTTAAAGCTACCCCTGCTAAGATATCCCTTTGGGATTTGATCCAAACTTCTTCCACTCATCATGGAATGTTACAAGATGCCTTGAAAGATTTGAATGTTCCTCCACCTAATACATCTAGTAATATAGTGTCTTTTGTTAACTCTGTGATGAATCCTAAAGCTCAAATTGTGTTTACCCAAGATGAGTTGCCTACTAGTGAAATTCAACAACAATATGATCCCTTAATGATTGTGGTTATCATAAATGACACTGCTATAAGATGAACACTGGTAGATAATGGCTCTGGCCTTAATGTGTCTAGCATTAATCTATTGCATAAGATAAATGTGGATACATCCCTTATTGAGCTTGACTCTCGTCCCATTCGAGGCTTTGATAATGTGGCTAAGTCTTCATTAGGTATTATCACCTTACCCATCACAGTGGGACCTGTTACTTTGCTTACTCCTATCCATGTTATGTCAGGAAATCTAACATACAACTTGTTATTAGGGAGGCCTTGGATTCACAGTATGCAAGCTGTCCCCTCTACATTGTATAGACAAGTTAAATTCATTTACAACAATAAGACATATACCTTGATAGGTGACACTAATCTCCAAGCTTGTTTGCAAACATCTAAGCCTTCCTCTTCTAGTAATGACTCTTTGAACAAGATACCTATGGATGAATCCTTACCCTCTGATAATCAAAATTCTTTGGATGAAGATTCTTCTCAACTTGAATCTACACATGAAGAGGCTTTTGATCCTGAAAAGGTTCTCACAGAAGATGATTGGGGATCTCTTGATTTCACTCCCACCTTCGTAGGTGAGTATAGGGTTCCTCCTAGAGAGCTTAAAGTTAAAAAGAAGGAAGAAATTAGAGATCCATCAATCCTACCAGAACCTATGAGTAATAATTTTGTGGCCACTTCTCAAACTTCTTCTCCTCACACCTCTAATTCTAAAGAATTTGATTCTTTGTCTTATGAAAAACCACCTTCTCTTCCTAAAATGGCTGATCGTTATGGTCGTGGTTTTCGCATTTTTGCTAAGCATGGGTATCATGGAAATGGTTGTGGCACTCATGAACAAGGGATAAAAGTTCCTCTAGAGACTAATTTTCACAATTATGCCTTTGGACTCGGCTATAATCCCTACAAACGTACCAAAGCATCTAAAAGACCATCTCTCAATGTGAATGCTATATTTAGTAGTGATGAGGATCTCACTTCAACTAAATCATCTTCTACTTCTATCAACTCTCATTCCCCTCATAAGGAAATCTTGGCGATGAACAAATCTCTTTATGACTCCCCTCAAATTTCTAAATCCACTTATGAATCTTTATCTCCTATTCATCATAAAGTCCTTTCCTCTAGGGATAAGGCTCTAATAAATTACACTCATCCCTTTTCTAAGATGTCTTGTGACTTTTCTTCTTCAATTTTTATCATTTTATACATGTTTTTGATCTCACTTATAGTTGAGCATTTAGCATGTCATATTCAAATACCTCATTCAATCTATCATGTCTTTAAATAACATTAATGGCTATTATGTTGCTCATCATTATGTGACATTGGTAGCTCATTTACTGGGGGCTCATTGTCATTCATGATGGTACAATTTCAAGTGCAATAATATTTTTTGAAGCAACATAATAGCCTAATTTTCTTGTTCCTATGGGGACAAGAATGATTTCATACATCTCTTCTTTTTCTTATGTCCAAATCTCTCCCTAGAAGATTGTGTAAGTCCTTCTCATTGTCCTTATCCTTGGGAGGCAATGATCTTTCCTTATTTTTATCTCAGGATCCACTTTTTCCTATTTTGTGGATGGTGTGGACTTTATTACTTGATGTTATGCCTTGTACGCATTTGTTGTTGTTTGTTCAAGGGTTCTCTCTTACAAGAGGTGTAAGTCCTTGACTACAACCTCTTTTGCACTTGGTAAAATACATCCATAGCTAATTCACTCTCCCAATTGGGTTAAAAAGAGCGTCATCCTTCATTAAGAATCACTTTCACCTCGCAAAAGATGGAAGTATTGCATTCTTATTCTCTTCTTTGTCTTATTCTGGAAGTTGTTATATTTGTCTAAGACAATTCCTCTCAGGGATAGGTGTCTTTTGTACAAAGATCTCTTCTCCTCTAAGGATCTCCTTTACACATACTACAAGATATCCCTTTTTCAACTATCTTACCCTTGCTTAAAGAGTGCAAAACTCTCTTGCTTGGATCTATGACATTGTTGCATTTTGGGGTATCTTCTTTTGTGATGAAGGTAGGTATCCTTGTTCTACTTTGCTTATGACATAAACATTACACTTTTTGAGCAATGGGTCATTCTCGGAACCAGAGCACAGACTCTTAGAGCGAGATGTCACGTTTTTGTACTATACATATACAGGTTGTAGCATACTCGGGCATAGACTCCTATGAGATGCTTCTAACCTCCCTTACACACACATGCACGAGGTGGAGTGGAACTAGCGGCATAAGGCTAGACTTTCTCACTCTCCTCCCTTACATGGATCACCTAGACAAGATCTAGGGGCGAGAAGTCCATGTTTTCTCTCTCACTATTCTTCTCATGGATCACCAATGTGTGTATTCATGCTTTTTTTCCTTTCTTTTCTTCTCTTTGCATTTTGTTTCCATTTACATCCTTCATCTTGTGTTAGAGAACTCTCAAATCCTCACACTCTTTGTTGTGTTGGAATTGAGATTTAGTCCTCTTTCTTACCAAATGATTCTCCATTAGTTTTTGATCTCATATCAAATCTTCTTGTGAGCATTTGTCATCAATATTCTTTAACAATTCGAAGTGGTAAATGATACCCTGTTTCAACTCACTAAAATTAGCAAGCCGAAACAGGGGGGGCATATAGCTACCCTCGAATTTTCATCACCTTCCTTAGTAAGCATTAGGTGATTTTGTGATCTAACGTGTGTTTTGTAGGGTGCGGTTCCTAACTGTGTACTACAGATACCGCTAGGGGCTTCGTTCGACAGACTTATGGATATATCCTTTTTCAAATAATGTTTACTTTTCTGTACTTTAGCTTGCACATGCACGTAGTGTTCATATGACCGCTAAAGTGGGGGCTAAATGTAGCATCGTAAATTGTACGCACTTGCTAGGGTGGTACAATTTCACACCTAGTTTAGCACCCGCCTTGGCACATTTTGCATTTTGCATTGCATTTCCCCTTTAGCACTTAATTAGTCAAATTAATTAGGTCTAAGGTTCTATTTCATCATCTCCCACATCATAAAGTTGGGCCCTTTCATTAAAGTGTGCCCCTTTCATTTTATTCTTCCAATACATCATTTAATCAAAAATCCTAATTAGGTCCTATTTTGAACTTGGGGGCTTGATTTTGGGGGTCAAAACATCTCGAAATCACCTGTAACTTCGGGATTCTCTCTAAAATCACCATATCCGATGGCCCTAAAAATTTGGTGAAAAGTTGTTAGGACCATGGCGCCCAGAGTGCACATGGTCCCGGACATTTTTCCCAAAATTTTAGGAGCGCGATCCAATCATAAAATAAAGCTTAACCCCAAGAAATTGGCGAGAGATTCAATCTCTAGGTCGGCCAAAAGTTGAAATTAAGACCTAGGGTTTCATATATAAGAGCTCTCTTTCTTCATTTGAAAGGATCCAAATTTTTGGCTTTCGAGGACCTTCTATGCAGCGAAAGAGCAGATCTTTGAAGACTTCAATAACATTCAACATCCATCCATCAAGCATTCATCAATTTCATTCATTTAGGGCTTGGGAGACATTGAAGAACAATAGGAGATTACCGACTGAAAATTGGCTTGTACTCCTCCCTTAAGGGTTGGGTATGATTTCATGTTGTTTTCATGTCTTTGCATAAGCTTCAATATATCCTTTATTCATGCTTTAGATCACTTTACATCTTGATTTAGAGCATTTACATTATCATTTACAAGCAATTAGGGTTTACTTTCTAGGTTGCTCTAGTTTGCTTTCTTGCATTTAAGGACCTTGCACACACACTAGGTCTGCACACACAATACATTTTACAATACAACTTGGCTATTCGTGGAGGTGGAAATCACCGAAGCGGGGGTTTGACTAAGGCAAAACCCTATACAGCCACCCATACCCTTTTCAGATATAAGTTTAGGTTTTGGGACTCGGACGACGCCGCAGGTGATAGATCCGGGAAAAGCAGGTCAAGATAGCACTCCATAGCAAATCTCAGAGCAAAAGACCAGGACAGGGGCGTGGGGCGCCCTGGTCCTGCCAGGACAGGGGCGCTGGGCACCCTGGTCCCTGGGATAGGGGCGCTGGGCGCCTTGGTCCTCCTGACAGACAGCATTTTCAGCATTTTTGATAGCTTTTCCAGAGTGCAAAAACAACAGTTTTCGGAGCAGTTTCAGGGGCAGAATCAGGACAGTGGTGCCCGCACCCTCGTCCCGAACATTTTCACTCAGATTTTAACACCGGGTACGCATTTACATTCTTGTCTTGTCCTTGTGTTTATAGCTTTCTACTTTCCATAGTTTAAGTTCAATTCTGCAATCTTGTTATTAGTTCATACTTGCACTTTGGGGTTAGGAATTGAACTTGCATCATTTTATCTTGCAATTACAACAAAGGAATAGAAATCCTAATAGGTAGCCCGTGGCTCTCTCTTCCACAAAAAGAAGTAGCCAATTGTGTGATACCTCTAGGCTCTTTCGTATTCCACAAATGTGTGATTGAAGGTGAGATTAGGGCATGTTTGCTTAGTGTCACTTTTTCTCCCACACACCCATATCTATAGGGAGGCCAACTATTCTGCTGATTGGGCTGCCAATGTGGCGGTTAAAAATGAGACAATTACCACGTGGATGGGTGAGAGCGGACTCCCCGAAGATGTCAGACAAATCATAAGTGATGAACGATATAAAAGTACCCCAAAGACTCTTGATTGGCAAGGTAATAATGAAAAGTACTGATGTAAGCACTTCGACTTATTTCTATAATGAGAAAATCACTCATTATAACATCAGTGCCATCAATACCTATTTTTTAATCAATTAGATCATTAAGGCCAACAACTCACATCTTTCTGGGTATTTGTTTTAGCTCCGAAAAGCTCTATGTTTTACCAGCTCTGCAAGTTTCAAAATTTGGTTGTGAGAAGCGACATCATGGGCAGAAATAGGAGACGATATGAGCCAAGTAGTTGCAATGAGTGGAAACAGAAGGAAGAGGTGTGGGGTATTTTGCAAAAGGGTGGTCTCTCAAACTTCATAGAGAGACTCCATGACCATGATGGAATGGTAACTAGCCTCTTCTACAAAAATTGGAAGAAGGGCATGCTAAAAATGGGTGACCAAATGGTGGAAATTGATGAAGATTTAATTGCTAAAGCTACGGGTCTCAACAAGGAAGGCTGCAACTTCTATAGAGACAGGAAGGTCAGTAGGGAAGCCATTGAAAGGTACCCGGTTACTGAGAAAGAGAAAAAATGACTGGTAAAGTTGAGCAAAACCTATTACCCGCCTAGGGCTTTTACCAAACCCTGGTGGGAAATTCTCTTTGTTTTAATGTGGTATATTACCCTAGATGGTAGGTTTATGAAAGTCTATGGGTATCATTTTGTTCTGTTAAACCACTTTAGGCATAATGATAAGGTGAATTTTCCTTATTTCTTGCTTTGCTCAATGTATGCTTCCCTAAAAGCCTACAAAGAGAATCCTCTGGGCGATAGCGCAATGCACCAAGGCCTTATGGTCCTCATTTATGACCATTTAAAGGCCAGTCAAATTAACCGGATGCAGCCCTCTGTGGACTCTGAGGAAGATATGTCTGATTCTTCTTTTTCGAAGGAGGAAGAATCTGACAATGATTCCTCATCTGATAATGAGGATGGCTCTGATGATTCAGAGTATGAGAGTAGTAAGAAGAGGAAACCAAGACCCTCATCTTCTAAGGGCAAAAAACTTCAAAGCAAAGCCTTGATCAGCATCTCTTCGGAAGAAGAGGATTCAGATTATTCTAAGGAGAAGAAGAACCCTAAAGGGTTGCTGAAGAAGAAAAGTAAAAACCAAGCCCAGACCCAGAAAAAGCATTAGAAAAAAGAGGAGATTGGCAAGGAACCGGAAGCTGACAAGCAAGCTAAGACCCTAGAAGCCGAGCACAGCCTGGAAAAGGAGACATTGGAAGAGACTCTCAGGGCTGCCGACACTATCTCTACCCTCCATATCCCTAAAGATGAACAGGTAACCCCTGGAAAAGTGACTCCCCCCTATGGCCCTCCTCCCGAGGGCTTGAATGGTTTTATGAAAACTATGGAATGGCTCATTGATGGTTACAAGAAAGTTGTGGATGAGTATAAAAAACTATGCAACAAAGTCCTGATTCTGGAGACCATTAATATAGGAGAGGGGAATACAATGGCTGACTATATCGAGGATCTAAAAAACACTATTGCTAAAGCGGAAGACATCAGAGATTCTTTTAACCCCAGGTTTGAGAAGATTGAAAAGGAGATGTTGGACAAAAAAAGCCTTGCGGAAACTAGTGAAAAAACACTCTTGGATACAGTCACCAAAGTGGAAAAATTTGAGGAGTGCCTTAAGAATATCGCAGAGCAGAGCCTTAGTATTCTTAAAATCTTGGTCAAAAATACTCATACCCTCATCAGTAAGCTTGATGATGACAAGGAAATCCAGGAAATTGACCTGGACACTGAAGGTACAGGGGAAGCTCAAGGTCCTAGAACCCGCACCAGAGGCAAGAGGAAGGAAAAGAAAATGAACAAGGATCTAGAAGAGTTGAAAGCTATTGGGGCTACCTATGATAAGTTGGTGATAAAGGCAGAGGACCTGCTAAAGAAAATTGCAATGTAGCGTCTCCCCAGTTTCTTTACTGTGTTTTGTTGTTTTGCTGTTCTTTCTATTCGCTAGTCTTTTGGCCAGTCATTATGTATGCGGACTTTTAATCCTTTTGCTGCTCTTTTTCTTTCCATGATGTAATGGTTTAGGGTCCTTAAAACCTATTTTTTAATCAATCAAAACTATACAAGATATACAAACATACTCACAACTAAATATAAACTGCTCAAACAATCTTAGCATTTACCTCTGTCAAAAATATGATTCTCATCACTTGATACCATGATCCAAACAAAGGAACCTTTCAATAACAACTGAGCATAATCCTTATAATCCACCTCTTTCATCTCATTACTATAACAACTGGTGTGCATACCTTCTATCTGATTTTGAACTTTGTAATCACACGCTATTTCAACAAAAGTGAAATCATGAGATAATTCACAATAGAGGCCTTCCCACAAGCTTCCATACATTTCACTATCCCAATCAACTCTATTATTTGCAAGGGTACCATCATGCTGAATCTCAAAAATAAAACATTCAATATCAACATTATAATTCCCATCAACACATGCCCTATTACCATTTAAATTCATAAAATGAGGGACATTACTAAGCAAATGATGCAAACAAGGAACATAAATGTTACAATCCAAATGTGATACTTCACTATGTTGATCACATTCTATATTATCCTTGTCTATCAAACTCAACACAACCGCATCTTCAATATCCCATTCATGGAAAAGAATGCATACCTCTGGCTGAAGCAAATCCTCAGCTAAATCTTCTTCATTCAAACTTATATCCACCAGGAAAAGTTCCATTTGTGGTATGAAGAAGTCATCACACAACCCATGCCTCTTGTCTTCATCATGAAGTAAATTTTTACAACCCATGCTACTGCTGTTCGGAATTACATCAGCATTACAAACTTGTTCAACACAAGGGGAAACTTCAGCATTTTCCATAATGAAATAAGCACCATGAACACTAATATAAAAGGCAAAGAACTCCATATCCGATTCAAGCATACTATCAACATTCACATTCTCTTCATGGTACTTGAAATTTTGAAAGCATTCAAACATGGGTTCATTTAAATATGAAAATAGAACATTATCCATACTTTCACATATGTTCTTATCTTCAAAGATACTTTCATTTTTAGATTCATGGCTGAGATATATAACTTGGTCTCCTCTTATATCATCTTCATAAGATGAATAATAAGAATTCTCATAACCATCATCAGCTGCATGACTGGCATTCATTTGCTGATCGTAAGAAAGTAAATAACTCATGCTAAGATCACTCTCATTCTGAATTTTATCATCATTGTTCCTCTGTATACCTTCAAGGTGCTGAAAATCGAACTTAGTGTCCTCATAATCAGCAGCACCACTCCATTTTGAAACACATTCATCACTGGGTATACTTGCACTGAAAACACTATCAACATCATCCACAATTTCATTTTCAGATTTATCAGACTTAAACAAAATTTGATTTTCATCATATTGCACATTTTCACTTAAATAATCAACAACATTTGGTGATCCTTCAGTATTTGGTATTTGAACATCAAATACATCAGCAACATTTAAAGACCGATGGTTATCATCCTCATTAATTTCATTATTATTACCCTTAGGAGATGCATGATTTACTTCAAAATTTGCAATCACATAATCAGCATAACCGACATACAAATCAAATGGTACATATCCCTTATATAAATCTATCTCCGTATCAACATTATCACAATATTTCCCACTAATCATTCCATCATTACTATGAGAGACAACTGGCATTGACATTAGCAATTCTTGACTCTCATCTAAAATTGATTCACATATATTAGTAAAACTATTCGGAACAATAGGGCTTGACATATTTTGACATGAAATGTTTTGATCAGTTTCAAATGGTATTTCACCATTGGAGGTACTTTGACAAAAAACAACAACAAACACAAACCTCTTGGAGATCCCAAATTTCAAATTATTTTTGGTGTCCCTAGCTATGTTAAAAGCTTCATACAAGGTTTTGGGTTCTTTGTTTCTCAATAAGAAACCCATCTTCTCATCAAATGCACTCATATAGATATCCAGACATACTTTATCATCAAACTTATTCTTTCTGGAAATTTTAGTCAATGCTTGTGAAAACTTGATATTAAATGTTGGTACCAATTCATCTTCCCTGATTTGTATGTATGTGAACTCTTTCAGCAAATCACAATCACTCACTTTTTCTTCAAATTGGTCTATGAAATCTGAAATCAATTCCTCCTGTGAGGAAATACAATCTACTGGCAAAAAGGAAAACCAATCCCTTGCATCCTCTTTCAATGACTGGATGAATAACTTTAGGCACACATCCTCTTAACAAATTTCAAACTCTCCCATCAAATCTGAAAATCTCTTCAAATGTTGACACGCTAATTCTGATTTCCTCCCATTGAATATGGGCAAATATTTTCTAATTTCTATGGGTATGGGATTTGGGTAACCTAGAATATCTCTGAAATTTAGAGCAGCATAATACTTCATACTAAAACCTTTCCTACTACCTTTAATGGGAAAACTACATTAATCATTCAAATTTTTAGAACAAACATCTTGCATTGAAACTTTTGAAAATACCTGGGTGTTTGCAGCTGTAAACTCATATAGATCTGAAGATTAACTTCCACTTTTAGCACTATCTTTTACCTCAGAGTCGCCACCTCTTGCATAGAGGACATTTTGAACAGCAGAATTCCATTCAACACATATTCAAATTCTTTAATGTTTCCTTCCATATCGCTGCAATAAACATTCTTCCAGGCCACAAACACATAGATTTGGGAATAGTCAACACCACATCTATGTATATCTTACTACTGCACTTTATATCAAACTTTTATGATGAAGAATTTATCTGTAAATCTTCATTAGCAGTGATAACTCGTATCTCTGCACTATACATCGAACCATAAAAACCTTATACAATACTAATTTCAAGGACATTAAACACCACTATGAACTACAGAGTCGCCACCCAATAAGGAATTGGGGAAAAATTTGCATACAGCTGCAAGGACTTGCTCACAACTCAGCAACATGAATTTACTGTTACTCTTTTATAAAATATGACATGAAAAACATATCATTCTACAGATCCAGAATAAGGAACGTTTTCTCCACCATAAAATCATTTTCAACTTTGTGCATATACAATGGACAGACTGGCTGGATATGAAATTGACAAGACGAGGAATACATTCAACTTCTAAGCTTATCAATCAAACATTTATATCCATTTACTCCCCAGCATAGTCGCCATTTTTGTTGTTCACCAAAAGTGATTAACCCAAGATCACCTGCAAATCAATCTATGAGAAAGCCAATTTCAATCAATGAAACACTTCAGGGCTTGGACAACGTAACATAGGATCCTAAATGATACTCCTGCACTTTAGGTTCTACTAGACCTAGGGGGGACACCCTTTTGATGCATTTAATCAAACTCGTTTACACACCATGACAACATCAATGAAGCAAATAAACCATTCCACAAACTCAACAAATTAGATAACACATACAGATTGGCTAGATCTTGTACAAATAATGGGTGAAACAGAGCTTGGGAAGGATAGAACACAAACCCCTAAACATGAAGGGAAATAGATTTGTCTTTGATTTGTATAAATCTGAAACTATCCCCAAATCTGCAAGACTAGTGCCTTGTTCATTGGGCAACAGAGTCACACAAAGAATTGCAAAAGTGTATCCTAGTCACAAATTGGTTTTCCTTAAACAATATTTCTGCATTAACACCTTATACTAATGCATTAATCAATTCCATTCACAAAATTATCAGATCTGGGACACATTCCATTTATTCATGACTGATTACAGAGTTTAAAACCTTCATTGAATAGACAATCGCACAATCTCCTTGAAATTGACAAATTTAATCATCCTTAAGGATTCAATTCATAATAATTGAAATACATACATAGAGACAATAATGTGGGAAATTTACTCATGCTTGACACAAGTAGATCTACAACTAGAAAACATCTCCAAGACTGCAATGTAATCTTTGTACCCTGAAACAAACCAGAGAATATTACAAATTTGGGTCAAGAAGTTCAAACCTGGAAGCTATGAAAACTAGAGCACTTCCTCCAAAATTTTGGAACCCTTACAATTAGAAGAAAATTGGAATATGAAGGAGAGGGAAAAAGATTAGGTTTCATCAAAATTTGCCAAGTGTCTCTTTTTCCAACTGAAGTTCACTTCCTTCATCTTTCCCATGGAAACTGCTCCCAAGATATCCAAAATTTGTTAAAACTAACTATTTTTTTGGATTCCTTATCCTGAGAGCTTTCCGATGATATATGATACTTGCTATTTTGGGCAAAAATAAGCCTCTGGGTGAATTAATTTTGAATATGCCTCTCTCATTTAAATTTTTCCATTTTTTTATATAGTTTACACTATATAATTAACTTTGATTTTTCACCCACTTTAACTCCTGACATCCTGCCACATGGTGACATGTGATTTGTTCATGGGATCCACTGGGCGCCACCTTAGAGGACACCTCATCCATCTGCCATGTGTCTGCCACCTGTCTGCCACATCATTGCCACCTGTGTGCCACTGGATGACCAACTGTATGCCATGTCACCACCACCTATGCACCAAGTCAGCGACACCTCAGCGAGACCTAGACTACAATTTATCTTTCACCATTTCGCAATGGCATATTCAGAAATCCTGCCATGTGGTGACCTGCAATTCGTTGATGGGATCCTCGGATGACACCTCATCCATCCGCCATGTGTTGGGCACCTGTCTACCACATCATTGCCACCTGTGCACCATTGGATGACCAACTGTATGCCATGTCACTGCCACCTATGCTCCAAGTCAGCGACACCTAAACGGCACTCGGATTGCAATTTTTTTTTTGCCATTTCGTGATGGCTAACTAGCATGCACCTTTCCTTCACGAAGTCGCAACAGCCGTTGCATCCTCTGAACTTGTTCACTCTTTAATGTTCATTTTCGGCATGTGCTTTTCGCTATTTTGCAAAGGGTATTCGGCATGCATCTTCCCTTCACGAATCCACACACACCATCCAATCTCCTCAACTTGCTCGCTGGTTAATCTTCTCCTTCTTTGCAAAATCCGCCTACCTCAGGATCTGTGCTTGCGTGGGGTCTACTTGTTGACATTTGTCAGCCCTATCAGTCACCTTGGGAAGTGCACCCACATGTATCAGTTCTGCTTGGGTGCCCAACTAACACCATCCATCAAAAGCCTCAAGCTTTCGACACTTTACTTATGTGGAGTTTTACATATAGATATCAAAAAGTTACATTCCCCAGCCAATGTGGGATTAATGCTCAAGCCTGGGATTGCACTTTCTAAGCTTTTCTTGAGTGTTTTAATGGCGGCCTTTCTCATCCACCACACGTAGGGGGTTTAGCATCCATCCTTCACACTCCACCTCACACATAGCTGCATCACGCGGAGGGAGGGATTGACTGGCATCCAATTGCCAATCATTTCATTTTACCTGAGTCAAATTACATTTGTAATCTGTATAGCTGCATGCTCTTTAAGGCCATCTATCCAATTATAACCAACTCCATCACTAAATTGCTCCTTTTTTCTATATAAGATATTCTTTGGGAGAAAAGGATTCTCCTTGTCATCAAAAGCTTTGCGAAGAATCCATTTTTCAATTCGCCCAAAATTAGGTCTCACCATCTTCTACTGCGGATCTACTTCCATTACAACATTAATAAAATCTTTATCTAGAAAAGGCACATGGACTTCCACACCCCATGCTTCTATTTCCTTATTTTCCCTCAAGCAATTATACAGATGAAGGGCTTTGATCTTGTGGCATGTTTCGCGGTGGAACTCTTCTTTACTTGGAGCCTTGTGGAAAAACAAATAGCCTCCAAATATTTCATCTGCTCCTTCCCCAGAGAGAACCATTTTTATGCCAAGAGACTTAATTTTGTGAGCCATTAAGAACATGGGCGTGCTTGCTCCCATAGTGGTGACATCAAATGTTTCAATGTGATAGATGACATCCTCAATAGCATCAATACCATTCTGTTTTGTATAGAAAATTAAATTCATGATGTATGGTGCCCAGAAATTGGGCAACTTCTTTTGCGGCCATTAAATCAGGGGAATCCTTTAAACCGATGGAGAAGGAATGGAGCTTTGCTCCTCACTATTTAGCAACATTGGCCTCTTTCAAATGACAGACACCAACTATGGCAACTAAGGATGAGTCTAGGCCCCTTGCTCAAATGCTTGCCGAAGCTTCAAGGGGTCATAGGGAGTAGATGGTATTTCTTTTGAATTCCATGGAGGGTTATACCATCTTCATATGCTACCAGCCATTATTGCATTTGCTTAGAATTTAATGTGGCCTCCTAATATACCACGCTGCCTACAAGAGAGGAGCTAATTTCACAATTCATTTGAAAGTCTTTGCAACCTATGACAACGTTTCATGTAAAGAGGATGTTAGCAAAGTCACAGAATTGGGCTTTGAGATGCCAAGGCATTTGCTAAAACTCTAATGGCTTTGCCTTCCAATTCATACATCCATATAAAATGGATGAGACCCATACAGATCAAGACACCAACTTATGCTTCCAAAATTGAACAAAGTGATACATTTGTTGCAGATCCTTCACCAATTTTAAGAATGTAGTGCTCTGGTGTGAGGCCAAATTTGCCCCCAATTGTAAAGGAAATAGTTAGCATGCTCGACATTTTGTCACAATAGCTTCCTCCCTCCTGGTTTTACTTTATACTTAAATTATATGAAACATATAGTTTAAGATATCAATTTAAGTCTTGATTCAAAAACCTTGGGAAACTACAAGTCAGATCGGGCCCCAAAGTGGGTCTGACTAAATTTTTTTTTTGTTTCCATGCAACTAACCTTTGAAATGCCTCAGGAACCTTAAACATACCTCTAGAATCGATCGGCACCATTTTCGGATCACCAAACTGAGTTTTGCAACTTTCAGGCACTTGTGCCACATTTTCGCATTTAATCGCGAAGACAAAATTTTCAAACCGATCAAAGCACCTTTTTGGAGCTTGCCATCTGACAGGCGTGTACTCTGATATACAAGCATGAAATATACCAAACAGTTTCTCAAGACAAATTCTAAGCGAAGAGATAGTAATTGTCGAAAATGACCAACTGGCTTTGTCAACACTACAGACCTGATGAAGTCAATGTTCAGGCAACACATGATGCCTTTCTTAAAAATATCAAACGACCTCTATAGACCCTCAAATATGAGACATAGGTACCTTGAAGTACATATCAAAACTTAGAACTCTCAGTTTGACCAAAAGTTTGAATGGGTGCAAATGGTGCGCTCATGAAAACAACAACTTTAACTGATACGATAATGAAAGTACGGATCACTGAAACAGATGGCCTAAGAAACCCTTTTGAAAACCGATCAAATGGATTGGCAGGAGCTTGAAATTCAAATCATAGTTTTTCATTTGTATCAACAATAGCCTGGAATAAACATTTTGGCATGACATTCACCGGGGCAACTTTTACACTTATGCAAAATAGGGCCTCGACTAGGTGTTGAAACAGGGACTTGTCAAACAACACAAACTGCCAACAGATTGAGCTTTGAAAACTGAGCAAATGGATTCATAAGGACTTGAAATTTTGCAAGATAACTCAAATTTATGCATAGAATTGAATCCAATTTGAAATTATTCGTGACGATCAACAGGGCAAAAGATATAAGCACTCAAAGTAGGCTAATCAATAAAGTCTGCATTTATGCCTAAAATGCACTTTCAGCTCACCCCTCGAAATGGTTACCTGATGAACTGATCCAAACTAAATTTTGAAAGTTGCACATCACAACATAGGTCAAATGAAAGGTGTAGGACACATTTCCCAAGCATTACCCTTTGAAAATCAACTAGCTCCATCTTACCCTCTCTCTACTAGGCCATTCAAACTGACTTATTTGGGAATGCAGAGAATTTTTTTGAAATGGGCCTCTAAACTTGACTCAAATTTAATGAGTCCCAACAGGACCTTTCATCATTTCAGAAAACGGTGGAGAAAACTCTTATTACTTGCAGGATATTGATGGTCAAGTGGAGGAGTTCCCGGTTCATGCTCAGTATCTTAAGCATTTTTTCTCTTGATGAGTAGGAAGTATTTTGTATCATAATAGTTTGAATTTCTTTTTTCTTTCTGTTTTCAATTTTTATGTTGTTCTACTTTCCAGAGATAACTAGGATCTTCCTATGTCCTTAAAAGAGAACATACATCCCGAGAAAGAGCCACTATTAGCACATATTTTTACAAAATATTTTATGCTATAAGGAGGCCTTTTCCTTTTATCATAGGAGCATTTATTGCTGGTTTGTATGTGCAGGAACCTTATTAGCACGGGTAAAAGTTCTCTAAGGATCAGTTGTTTCATGAGTGTCAAGATATCACTTGGGCAACATTAAGGGCATGCACTAAGTATAGACTACACAAGGAATCCATTATGGAAGCATTTGTCAGTAGATAAGTCATTATGGTATGATCTAGGATTGTCCTCTAGTATCTACCAAATCATGTGAAAAAGGTTGGGATCACTAATATTCAGGATGGATGGCTCATTTTTGTTGGATTGCAAAATTTCAATTATCGGCATAAGTAATCCCGATGAAGCAGCATTGGCAAGCAAAAGAAGGGTTATCGACATGACCTATACTGATGAAACATAAGGTAGATGCATTAGAGCACTTAAAAGAGACTCAAAATGGTGTGCACTTTTGAAAAGGTCATACCATCAAGATAGTTTGTTTCAATGAAGCAGAAGGCGGTGGTTTTCTATCGGCATGTATCGGCTTATTGGCAAAACATAGAAATTGATATACCGATAGCCTATGAAGCCATCAGTGTGACATGTGATGATAAGGAAATGCGGGTCATGGACTTATAGTATTGGGAGATCAGAAGCAATGAGAAAAGTCTATCTCAATACCCAATGGTTAAAGGGAACCGAAGGTGGTCCCATCAGAGAAAAAGACCATATCAAGATAAGGCAAAAATAGGTAGACCAATCCTCAATGTCATAGAGAATCGGAAGGCGGAACCATTGGCATTACCTGTATCGATAAAACAGACTCGGAAGCATAAAGCATAAAAGTTCATTGGAGACTCATTGGGACTTTGGGAGGAATAGAAAAAGGCTATACCGACCCCCGATGAAGATAGAAGTGCTTGCGGGGATATCGGTGTAAACTATAGCGATAAAGTAAACATTAAGTGAGGACTCATCGAGACATTGGAGGAAGAAATTTTATGCTATGCTGAGTCCCGATAGGACTATTAAGGCAGATGGGGAGTTGCTAGGAGTTCTTCAAGGTAAGTTATACCAATAGCATGGGGGACTTAGTCAAAATGCAGATTAATATATTGAGATCATCTGGGCATCAGAGGGACATGAAATAAACTATGCCGACACCTGATGAGTTCAGTAAAAGAAAACCAAAGGCAAATGCATCAGGGAGAATTATGTCGATGGAGTGTTAAAACAAAAAGAAAAGTCAAGATTGAAGGGATGCCAATCAGGATAAAATGAACCATCGGGATAGGAGAAAAATTGTTATCCCGAGACCCGATAAGTTGGTTGGGATATATTGTACCGATTAGAAGGTGAAAAGTGGTAAAGTCATAACAAATAGTGCCAAACAATTGAATCATCAGGAAAAGTCTTGCCGATTAGCCATTGGAGGTCTTGATGTGAAAAACTGACATAATGGATTCAATTAAATGCATCTATTGAGCAGGTTCATTGCCACATGAAGCAAATCCATCAATATTGTGGTAATTGAGTACAAGATTGGACTTCTTGGAATATATAACCAGTGTTGCATAACAACATTTCACACAGAGCTATTGTAATAAGATATTAGGTGTTTATTAAGAGAATATTCTGAGCTACTGAGCATAGAGTAAAGAAATTTACAGAGATGGAGGGGTCAAGCTGAAAAGGGAAGCGAAAGGTTGTTGAAGTATCTAGTAACACGATGAAAAAATTGAAGGGTGAAGTCGGTGAAGCTCAAAGAAAATTAAACCAAGATATGATAGATTAGATGGGCTCTCTAGGAGCTAGGTCACGTAGAGCTAAGGTGAATTTTCCTATTCATGACAAGTTGGAGGACAGATATAGAGACATTTGAGATGTACTCCAACAGTGCATGGGCACGAGTTGTTTCTCTTTCATTACCTTCACAGGGATGAGCCTATGCCAATTTCAAACCCATGGAACACCGATTTAGGTAAACTTGCGGTACCTAATGTCTTTGTAAATATTGACTTACTGAAGCTCCTGGTAAGACATTATGATGCAAACAAATGATGCATTTTGTTTCCCTATGGGACTGCTTTTGTTCACTTTCCAATAGCCACAATTCAGGAAGTTTTTGCAGTGGATCTAGAGGCAAATGTGCCTTTATCATTTGTGGATTTGGAAGAGGAATACAAAAAGATGGATACCACATATCAAGGTTGGAACCTCACTATCCACAAAGTGGAAAAGGGTAGACTAACAGAGGAAGATGGTCCTCCTTATGATATGACTATTTTCAAGAAGTATCTATAGTATACATATATGGCTTGTGGCCAGCTTGGAGGAGTTGAAGCTCCTGATGTAGCAAACATAGGACCATTGGTTTTAGCAGCAAATATCTAGAGACATGAGCCTAGAGCTTTTGATTTTGCTTCGTACCTAGTGGACAGACTGCATGAAGGCTTCATAAATTTAAAAGATAATCTAGACAAGCATTTCAAGCATTATTCATTGTTAATGCATATTATTTTATTTTATGGGAGATTCAGGGGATTATGGTCAGAGGGTTTGAATGTAAATATAGTAGGGAAGAATGGACAGGATCAACTAGTGCAGTTGTGGGTTTCTTTCTGGGATTACAGATATGTGAATTCTCATTACCTCAAATTTGAGGAATTCTTTGTTAAACCAATTTTTTTGCTCTTTAGTGATCCTCTACAAGGATCATTTTGTGAGGATGTCAAGAAGTCTCTTAGGCCTCACGAGCACAAGAATCCAAAGGTTAATCACAATTGAGGTGATTGGTACTCATGCCAAAAATTCACTTTTGTTCGATGCTATAGATTTGAGGGGTATCCCTATGTGTTCCCAAAGCCTACACCAAATAGGATTGCTTTTTTGGAAATTGTAAGGCAATTAAGTGTCTCTAATGCTAAAAATTTTTCAGGTGCACACAAGCAAGCCTTCCTCCCTGGTACACTTCATTTCCAAGATTTTAAAGTTGTATCTACCAAAGCATATGAAGTTATTGATAGGAAGTTGGTGGATGAATACAACCTATTCTAACACATATCTAGAACGCATTATGATCTCGAGGGGTACATCCATGCAAGCAGGAAGAGGAAGGAGTTGGGAGATTATTTTTATCATGAGGATGAATTTGAAGACATGTGTAGAAATAAGGAGGTGGAAGAGCTAGCGGATGTTATGGAGACCTTGTAGAAAAAACTAGAGGAGAGAAGGCAGAGATTAGAAAACATGGAGGAAGAACTAGCCCAAAGTGATTTAGGGGAGAACGAAGTAGTTTCCAAGCTCTGGGCACTTGAGAAAGAAAAGGATCCAGAGGCACAAGATAAGCTCATCATTGCATTGAATGCAGAAATAGATGAAAGAATGATAGAGCATGTTTCTTTTGTATCAGATGATCAATTTATAAAGTCTAAGGAGTTCAAATCATTCCTGTACCATTTCAAGGGTAAGAAATTAAGGGAAGCAGTCCCAAATATTACCATTGAGAATGAGGCAGAAATGAAGAAGAGGTTGAAGGAAGATATCGACACGGAAGTTGAGACTATGACCCCATAAAATGGGAGGCAACTACTTGTAGAGGCTAGAATAAGGATATGAAATTGAATATCCAAGGAGTAAAAGATATTTTTATTGGATCAAGGTACGATCCAAATGAGGAAGAAATGTTGTTGTGGGCCTTATACCCTCCCAATAAAAGGCAAAAAATCATAGATGTGGATAAAGCCTTTGGTCACATGATGACCCTGAAAGTTGGAGAGGTAGACCCTATGGTCACGACCGACATAGGTATTAATATTTAAAAATTCAACAATGCCTAGATAAGGTTGTATATGAAGAAACCCTTAAAAGGAGTGGGCATCCAATCCCTCAAATTGCTAATTCAGAAGGTCAATGGAAGAAGAAATTTGAAAAATTAGCTTATGAGCATACTAAGTTGAAGAGGGAGATGAAGAGCATCAGGGTTGACACTGCTTGTGTTTTGCTGAGTAAGAGATATGACAATATGGAAAAGGTGTTGGATGAGTTATGGGGTGTATATCAGATAAAAATGGACAATATGGTTTCACACACCATAATTTGAGATAGACTCAACCTATTGTTACAAGATGCATCGACTAGAGAAAAGGTTAAAAAGAAGGTTTAGGGTCTGCTTGTCACACATGAGGAAGTTACAAAGGAATTGAAGTTTGAATTTGATGAATGCCAGCAAATTTTTCAACGTGGGGTTCCCCATTTGGTAGATGATGTAGGAGTAATTAAAGATAAGACCATATGGCTTTCTGAGTGCAAATCTTTACTTAGTGCAGCCCAAGCCATTGCCAAAACAGATATCCTTGATATGAATGACACTGCCGACCAGTTCGAGAACTTTTACATGATCAAGAATGTAGCCAAGGATGTTGTCTTCAACGCTACAACCTATAAGGATGCAGGATAGTTCCAACATATTTAGAAATGTGGAGAGCGGATGGATCGAAACTCTTAGTTCTTTGTTTTAGTTTTTGTAATGTAATTGATAATTTAGTTAGGCTGTTTAGTTACTATTCAGTTAGTTGATAGGATAATGGAAGGGTGTGTCCTTCCATTCGTATATTTTAGCATATATATTTATAATGAGTCATTTTGTATGAGAAGGTATCGAGGACTCAGAAAACACATATTGCCTGGCAAGACTACAAGTTATATGTATTAGGGAAGTCTATAGAACAAAGAGGTATCTTTTTATGCAAAAAAGACTGTAATGTATTATTTTCAGGTACAACATGTATATGCAATCATCTCTTAAGGATTAATATATGAAGTTTCATTGTTTGTTTTCCTAAGTATTGTGCATACTTCTGTGTTGATGAGTTATTATGTCCTCTTGATAAATCTATTATATGATTTACTATGATGTGCCATCACATGTTTTTACATTAAATATGAGATCGGGTTCTTTATTGTTGTGTAACACATATTGAAACCTTCATAGTTGATAATTAATATTGTCTCAGGAGTTGATATGATTTTCTATCCACAAAGTATCATAAATACCCCTAGATAGAGGCACTAGTCTGCTATTTATCTTTTAAGGTTTTGGTTGGTCATGCATTCAAGGTCCCTGATCGAGAAAAATTCTTCCTGAATTCTATATTAACTGATCTTTACATATTTCTTTTAAGTCCTGGAAGCATTCTTATTCTTAATATACTATTACAATCATCTTCATTTCTTTTCAAAGGCATTTTACTTAAAGCACTTAATAAAGCATAAATTGTAGAACAAAAGATTGCTAGTTTTTTTAATTTGCTAGAAAGCTTAAATGCACTTTAAACAATCTCTTTTGTGCTTGAGTGGAAGAGGTATACCCACCTAGGTTTAGTGGAGCCTTAAGTGCAAAGGGATTTGGTCTTCGACCATCCCTGTTTGTTGGCCAAGGCTTGTTGAATTAGTTGAGGATTTGGCAAACCCTTAAGTTTTCCAATCTGTGGTTTGGGGAACCAACATGCCGATTTGAAGTTGCGCTGATGACTTTGTTGACCTGATCATTAGAAATCTTCTTCTCCAGACACTGTCCAATCTGAGGCAAACCGGTGATGGCCCTGATGTCCTCCTTCAAAATCTTGTAAGGTCTGTCCAACTAGATGAATTCTCCATACACTTTGTTCAAAACATATCTAACAATCTCATCTTCAAATTATGGGATATCCAAAATGCTAGTAAACCCTAGATCCTCAATATGTTGATACTCGGGTTTGATCTTTCCAAAATATCCCATCAACTCACTCATATACATGCTCTTGATATCACTGGTTCCTATATCCTCAATGTGGTAGTGAATTTAAGATCTAACATCTTCCACATATACAACTCCTTTCGAGACATGGGAAAATACACCAACTGAATCATCCAAAGTGGCAATATGTGGGCATTGCTTGAAAATCGGCCTAGGAGGGTCCTTAACCTCAACAACAGTAGGATTGACAATAAAATTAGGTGCAGAGGATGATCCCGCTTCCATGATGAAAGATAATATTGGTAAGTACTTGATAAATAGTTATTAGTGAAACCCTAAAGAACTCTTCCGATCGTTGGTGGAATCACTCAAGAAGTTATTGGATAGCACTGAATTGCCTTAGACTCATTTTGAATCACTCTTAGTAACTTTGAATGTAAAGTGATCAGAAATGAAGTGAATTCAACCTTATAACCTCCAAGAAAAACCCTAATCCATCATTGATATGAATCACTTGCCATGAAGGATACCAAATCTCGGTCAAACATCTCCATACCGGATAAGCATTTCCATTGTCGAGAACAAATTCCAGAGCCTCTTTCCGAGGCTAAAGAAGTATTATCATCAAATTTGCCTACCCTTAAGGCATATGCCTCATTTATCGGATGAGCTTCTTGCCGATGCAGGAGAAACCTCCTCTATCGGTTGAGTAACCAGAGAACTTCCATTTTCTAATTGATCTTCTAATTTCCTGGCCCATTTCTTGATATGATCTTGTCGGATTTCATTAACCTTCTCTTTCCCTTTATCATTTGATCCATCATTGCCAACTGGTGGATTTGTGCATCTACAGAACTTAGCTATGTGTCCAACCTTATTGCATACATAATATGTAACATTTTTCTTTTGAATTGATTTGCTAAAACCGGTATAATTGCTTGACTTGCACTAATTAGCCATATGTCCAAATTTTCCACATGCATAACATTAACATTCATTATGCAATCTTCTGTCTTATGACCATACTTTTTGCATTTAGAACATTGACCAGGAGAATAATCATAGTTCTGATTTGCTCTATTTCTACATTGCCTAGCCATGTGACCAAATTTATTACAAACAAAGCATCTACCATTAAATTTGTAAGCATTAAGTTGCCTTATCAGTGCCTTCTGGTTTTTATCTTCATTGTAGTACCAAAACTCTGACCATGTTCAAATCGAAGTCCACTGGAATCTCCATTCCATCTTTGACTTTTCAGTAATTCATCAAGCTGTGCTGAACTAAACTTTCATTTTTCTTTATATTCACTTGCAATAGTTAGATAATATCTAAGAATTAACATTTTTCTTTCAAGTTATTGTTCATTACTCTGAGATTGCACTAAATCAGTTCTCAACGTATCATTTTCATGAACCAACCTAACACATTCCTCAAATTTGTCTTTCAGAGATATAGCGAGATTTTCTTCCTTCTTCCTTCGGTCTTCAATCTCCCTTGACATTCTCATAGTTAGGGCTTGAATTTCATTCCTCATGACATTGTTCTCCTGAGTCAGCTTCTGACATCTTTCATTAAGGGTATCTTTCTCATCATTATCCTTATTTTGCAAAAGTTCCTTCCTCCTAGCTTGAACAGATGACAACCTCTCTTGTAGGATAAGAATGAATTCCTGAGAAGAATTTAATTCATCTTGTAACTTCAAGTTCTTCATCCTTTCAGCATCATAATCTTCAAGTGATACCTCAATTTGTCTTTCCAAACTCATATCCATGGATTTTGGATTTAGGATCTCCCTCAAGATGTTAAAATTCCTCTGAGGCACAAGGCTCTGATACCAATTTTTGGAATCCAAGAACACTGTGAGGGGGGGGGTGAATCAATGTTCTACCAGAATGATCAATTTTAACCTTATTAAAACACGCATTCACTAACTAGTATACCGGTACATATAAGATTGAAAGAAGAGAAATCAATAATCCAATCACACAAATGAATACCATAACATCGATAATTATATGTGAGAAACCTCGAAGAGGAAAAAACACGATGGGATTTGTGACCCACAATATCAATCCACTAGCCATATGAAAAGATATTACAAAATATGGGGGTGTGCACTTGCAGGAAGGCTTATAGCCTACAACACACTACTCATCACAAAAGGAGTCTCATTGACTACATACCAATCCAGACTATAATCCAGAGAAATGAGTGAATTGCAATGATAGCATCTTCTATGCCTGAATACAGTTTCGATTAAGCTCTGACTCTTCTGGTTCTGATACCCTAAACCCTTACCAGAATAACCTCTTACATAATCAACATTCCTAGCATTACAAATATCACTCTCATATCTCTCATACCTCATACCTCATAAAATGATCTAATCAACTGACCTATATACCCTTACAATCCTTCATTCCTTATGTCGGCTTACATAGATAATTACAAAATGAATATACAAGTCAGCTCAATACATAAATACATAAATATCAAAATCAATTTCTGATGCCAGATCTCCCAAATGATGTCAGCCTCTAATATCGGTATCCTAAATGTGAACCATGTCAACTTGCAATGCTGATAACCAAAGAATTCCTCCCAACTGGTGAAGATACTTGGCAGTGCCGGTGAAGTGTCTTTCAGTAAACAACCAAATAAAAATATGAAGCCAAAACATGTTTCCATCAATGACAACATATTGAAACCAATAAAATGAGTGTCAATTGCCAACAATTCTTAGGCTCATATTTGGGCTTGACTCGTTTCACATCATGCATGTGTATAGGGAAGGCAATGGGGTTGTTGATGCCTTGGCAGCCCTAGGATTATTGAACATTGGCCTAAGATGTTGGAGGAACCACAATTCTTTGCCTCCCCATGTTAACTCCGTCTTGAAGGGCAAAGGTACCAAAATTCATTCCCATGTTGATTCTCTTGTTTAGCCTCCTTTTGTACTTCCTCTTGATGCTCTAGGGTCTTGAGAGGAATTATTTTTAAAATTTTAAAATGGGGAATATGCTAATGACTACCACCAAGATTTGGATGAGATGGAATAATCAACAAGGGAATATGTTGAGTACTGCCAGCATGGCCACCAAAGGTGAGGTGTATGCAGTAATCATTTTTGGGTATGCTTTTGGGGGTCATCTCCTCATACTGAACTGGAAGGGTTATGACATCTTAAGATATTGGCCTCGCTGGATTTTTTTTAAGGCCTGCCGTATGCAAAATCCATGTGCCACTCGTATCATTAATCAAACTAGCTTTGATTGCAAGATAATTTCCTATGTGCCTAAGGTCCTGTCTCTTGTTATGATTAATGACTCTCACGAGTTCCCTATTTCCAATGTCATTAATGGCAATAATTCTTCTTTTTGGCTCCTTGATAGTCATCCCAGGCTTAATTTATCTGACCCTTGTGAAATTGTTAATTATATTTCCTCTAAAAGTTGCATCCTCAACATTCTTAGCGTGGATTTGATTGTGTCTTCTGCTAAACAAGAGCTCTTCAACTTGGCTATGAGGGGTAATAGAGTGCGTTATGAAACTGATCATCCAAACAATTTTAAGAATGATGCTCTCATTTGGAAGTACTTTGTGGAAGGTTGGGTTGTGGATTTCACGGAGTGCCTTACATGCCACGATGAGAAACTCTCAGTTTAGTTTGCGCCCTCTTGGTCTAGGAGAAGGGTCACGATTGGGGGTGTCTCTTTTGAGGTTTCATAGGACTCAATTACTCAAGTTGCGATTCTCTCACTGGAAGGGAGAAGGTGTCTAATAGTGAAGGTTTGAAACATTTCTTCATAAATAAAGAGGAGTCGGTGAAATTGTAGGGTGGTTTTGACCATGAATAACTAAAGCACCCGTGGAACCAAATATGCTTGATGATAAAGAAATACTTTACACTAGAAGGCCACTTCAAGGTATTTTATTACTACCACCTTCCTTTTCTCAATCACTTTCACAATAATGACCTGCTTTTTTACCTTTCTTCTTATTGCATGCTCTGGAAACTTCTATTAGAGAAGCCCTCAACCCCAAGAATGGGGACAAGCCACCTATTCCGCTTCACCAAGGCCTTATTTATAGGCTCTATGATTTTTATTGGTCTCTCTACCCGCCTAGGAACCTCAAGTTGGTTCAACCCTCTGCTTGGCTTCAAAACCTTTCATGACCTTCTCTTATGGCCTTATTTTTCCTAGGGTTTTCTAATTCCCACATAATTCTCTTGTGGCTGCCCAATTTCCCCCCTTTGTTTCTATCACTGAAATTACCCACTTTGTGCCCTCTTCTTCCACTGCTAAAGATAAGTTTCAAACTCCCCCCAAGGGCAAAGGGAAACCTCCGACAAAGTGCAAAATAATTATCATTAATGAAAATTCTTCATCGAATGATATGGAGGAGGAAAACACCTCTCTAGACACAGAAAGAAGGAGGAGATCCCACAAACTTGTGTCTAAGGGCTCCTCGAAGAAAAAAAGAAAAAACCCAATATGTCTCTGATGTTGAGGAGGAACATATTGATGACAAGGAGGGGGAAGATATTAAGGATGTGGACACTTTTGGGGCCCCGATGGATGTTGGAAATGCAAAGCTGGAAAGGGAACCTAAGGTCTCGATCAATCTGGTGGACCCGAAGGAGGTCATGAAAATGGTGGGCCTAGAGGACATGGGAGCCTAGGAAGTTAGTGCCCCTATTGAGGATGCAGTAAAGATGGTTGAGATTACCAAGGAGTAAGAAGTGGATCTGGCTGCAAAGACTGTGGATAACTTGGAGCAGAATAGGGAGGGTAGTGCTGCAAAGACTAAAATCCCCCAGGAGATCCCTACCATGGACCAAATCTAAATTGTTAGTACGAAGGTCCCAGTGATCCTGAATAAGATTGATAGGTTGACGCCACTCCTGGATGTGAAGGCCATCATTGATGAGGTTAAAGAGTTGAAACAAAGGACGGAGGTCTGTGATACTTAGATTATCAGTGTTAACAAATTTTGACTGAAGGTTCTTCATAGCTTGGCACTAACTCTCTCCCTCTTGAGAGAGCGTATTATGGACAATGATGCTAATAAGGAGGAGGTCATGGAACTATATAAGTTCCTCTTTAATGAATGGAACAAGGTCATAGATATGATATGGGTTTTCAAGTCAACCCCTTAGGTCTTGTTTTTCTTGTCTTTGGCTGGGACGATGTCCCTCATGTTTTGTTGGTTCAAACTCTTGCTATTTTTTGGTTCTAAAATACTTTAGCTTTTAACTATTTTTGTGTTTTTCTAGTGTTGTAATGGTGTTGTTGATAGTTCATGCTATGTAAAGGGTCAATGCCCTAACTCTCACTTCTTTTATAATTAAAAACATGTCAAAGAATTCGGTGCAACATTAAAAAACTAAGCATGTGTCAATCTATTATCATTACTTGAGGGAAAAAGTCAATGAAGAGTAAGTGAAGTTGGAATATGTGTCTACAAAGGAATAGATTGCTTATATTTTCACTAAGTCTTTGCCTACAGATACATTTGTCTATTTGAGAGACAAGGTAGGGGTATCCACCCCTCTTGATGAGAACTAGATGCATTGAGTTGCATCGATCTGGTGGACTTCATAGTCATATCCTTTTTATCTAGATTGATGAGTTAGTGTTGCTCCTCTGGTGGAGTAGTTTGGTTATGTGTTTTAAAGGGGGAGAGATTCATGTTTTCTTCATCTAAGGGAGTGAGTTTGGTTTTGTGTTTTGAGATTTTTGGCATTGTTGTCAAAGGGGGAGAGAAGCATGTAGAAAAATATTTTATCTACTTGATCTTAGGGGAATTTTGTTGGAATTATTTTCTTTCTATGCATTGATTGTTTTTCACATTCATATATTGCCATCAATGCTAAAGGGAGAGATAGTTGGACATTGTTGCTGCTAGGATATGTTGTTGTCATTGATGTCAACATATTCCTGCTCTGGTGATTGCAAATTGGTTTATTGGGATCATGTTTTGGTGTATGGAGTATTTATAGTATCACCATATTCTTTTGTATTGGATTTGGTAATCTAGGAAGCTTAATTTATCATATCATATGATCCGGTTTTGTAGTTTGTGCTTTGCAAAGTTGAGTATTTCCTCTGGTATATTTAGGTGTGATTAAATCTTGATCTGATTCTTTGGGAGACTGTTTGGGATGGTCTTGTGTATCTTCATTTCATATGGTTCATGATTTGGTGCTCCGCAAGTTATCTTTCTTCATGATAGTTTCTATTGTTTGAGTGTTCTTGAGTTTCATATGTTGATCAATGAAGATTTGATAAGTGGTGTTGGTGCAGTTGTTGCTGATGATTCTAACATGCTTGCCGATGTTTTCTAATTTTGTCCTATTTGTTTTGATGATCTGCATTGATCGTTATGTGAGTTATTGGTGATTTTGTTGAACCAGTGATGTTCTTCATGTTATGTGGTTTTCCTATGGTGTAGCATGTTGTAGTTGATCTTGGTGTGATTTCTGGTGGTGTTGCATCTTTGGAGATTTGAATTAGGTCCATGATATGTCACTTATATCATTGTATTAGTCCGGTGGTCGATCTTTGTATCATGTGATGTAATTTTTTAATTATAAAGTTAAGGGTTTAGCCGACCTTGTTGTCAAGGTTGATGAATTGTATACATAGGTGGTATTGTCACACAATTTTGGTGTCATGGTTGTGTCTACATTATCAGAGAGTGGTGTATGTGCAAACAATTGATTCATCCTTTGACATTGTGATTGAGTAAAGATTGGTGTTGTAGAGCAAACAATTGTGCTTAACCGAAACTATCATCAGGCAGTTGGAGATTATATTATTAAAGTTCATTCCTTTCGGATTGTAGTTTGAATCTTATTGTAAGTGAGTGAGACTTCCTTGAGGGTTGTAGCCTTCTGGGTCATTATATTTTGAGCCGTGAGCTCTAGGCAGTGTGCCTGAATGCATGTGCATTCCCCATTGTAATATTTACACATACTACTGTAGAGTATCATCTTATTGTGGGTAGGTTTCCACCATGGTTTTTACTATAACTCAGTTTTCCATCTCAAAATATTGTTGTTGTGTGTTGTGCAATCAATTTTCTTATCTTTTTTGTTGCTGCAGTTTATCAGATCTATATTTTTTATTAAGTTTGTAGATCCAGTGAAAACTGATTCACCGCCCCTCTCAATTTTACTTCATTGTTGTTGCCAACAAAACCAACACCACTGAATCAAATAATCTTAGATCAACACGGTAACACTCAAGAACACTTAACAACAACAATTCAGACTAGAAAGATGACTTATGGGGCACCAAATCACAAACCATCTAAAATGTAGATATACATGAACATCCAAAACATTCTCTCAAATCTGCAACCAAAAATATGATCGTATCGGAGCACAATGGATCAAATACCAAACTCTACCAACCACATCATAGAATAACAATCTTTATACCAGAATCCACAAGTCAACAAAACACCACATAGCATCATGGAATCAATAAATAATGAAGTATCTCTAGTTGATTCAACATCCCAAATAGATAAACCAGCTAGATCAACTCAATGCAAATATCGGATCACCAATCATATCAAAACACAGGAATATGTTGACATAAATGACAACAACATATCCTAGAAGAAACAATATCCAACAATCTCCCCCTTTGGCATTGATGGTAATGTATGAATGTGACAAACAATCAATGCAAAGGAAATAGATGAACATCAACAAACTCCAACAAACTTCCCCTAAGATCATGCACACAAAGCTCCAAAGATAAAGTTATTTTTCACATGCATCTCTCGCCATTTGACAACAATGCCAAAGACATAATACAAATCATGCTTCTCTCCCCCTTTATAGGATAATCTCTCCCTCTCAGAAAGACAATCTCTCTCCCTTTGGGTAAACTCGCAACTTTGAACATCTGAATTACTATCTGACTACTCCGGCTGAGTAGTAGCACCAAATCATGAACCTGGATAAAAGGATAAGGCTCTGAAGTCCATCAAATTGATGCAACACCATGCATCTAGTTCTCATCAGGAGGGGTAGAGACCCCTAACTTGTCTCTCAAATAGACAAATGTATCTGCAAGCAAAAGTTTAGTGAAGATATCGGCAATTTGATCCTTTGTAGTGTTGGAATTCTACACTCAAATGATAATGGTTGATGTTTTCATTTATGGAAACCAACTGGTAACATGTTGTATAGGTTCATAGAAATCATACATCGACAAGCACTGACACCGGTAGGCACATTCACTGACATCCAGATTACACCAGCAATGAAGTATATCGGCACTCAGGTCGATATGAGACAAAGTTTTATTTATATGAATTGTATTGTAAATGTAATTTATTATTTGTAAGATGACATGATGTATTGTAAAGACTCATATATGTATGAGATCTAATAGGTCATTTTTGTAATAGAATGGAGAGGAAATTATGTAATGGTATTATGTAGAAGATAGTGACAGGTTTTGATTAAGGTATCTAACTGAGCTTAAACCGGTACTGAACCAAGCATTGTAGATGCTATTTTGACAAATGCATTATCTTGGATTTAATTATCCATATTGTAGTCAGTGAGACTTTTTCATTCAGTAGTGAGCTCTAGGTTGTTGGCCTTCCTACATGTGCAGACCCCTATTGTAACTAATATTTATTCATATTGGCTAGTGAGTAAATATTGTGGGTCACAAATCCTACCGAAGTTTTTCCCACACCGGGTTTCCTCACCAAAATATCTTGTGTTATGGTGTGCATTTATGTTGTTTCTGTTATTTATCTTTACTGCATTATTTATTGTTTACCAATACATTAATTTGGGTTACAAAGTTATAAATAAGTTCAAATATTCCATTAACCGGTTAGACATTGATTCACCCCCCCTCTCAGTGTCTTTGGGACTGTCATTGCATATAACATGTAGATACATATTCAAATATGAATTCTTCATCACTAACTTTCTCCCTCAAGAAATGATACTTTATTGATACATGACTTGTTTTAGAATGCATTACTAGATTCTTGGGAATATTGATAGAACTTGAATTATCACAATATATAACAATAGGTTCATCATAAACAACTCTAATATCCTTCAACATCCACTTCATCCAAACTACCTGACTATAGTTACTAGCAACGACAATGTATTCAACTTCAACAGTAGATAAAGATATAGCATCTTGTTTCTTGTTGGACCATGATATCAACTTCTCCCCTAGAAAGAAAGCTCCACCAATAGTTCTCTTCTGGTCATCAATATCATCTGCCCAATTAGCATCAGTATAAGCACATAACATGGAATCATCATTCTTCAGATACGATAAACTATACTCAATAGTCTCCTTCAAGTATCTGAAAAATCCTCTTCACATCACTAACATAAGTCTATTTAGGGTTAGCTTGAAATCTAGCACAAAGACAAACAACATGCATAATATCTGATCTAGTTTGAGTTAAGTACAACAATCCACCAACCATAGATCTATACAAAGTCTGATTAAATTTATGAGATTGATCATTTTAGACAACTTGCATCTAGTCACCATACGAGTTCCAACAGGTCTGAAATCATCTAGCCCAAACTTCTTCAATAATTCCTTCACATACTTAGATTGAGAAATGAAAATGCCTTTGTCAATATGTGGAATCTACAATCCTGAGAACAATTTCATCTCACCTATCATAGACATCTCAAATTTCTTTTGCATATCATCAATAAACTTCATACTCAAATCATCATCTCCTCCAAAAATGATATCATGAACAAAAACTTCAACAATCAAATTGTTATAATTATCAACCTTAAAGTATAAATTACTATCAACATTACCTTTATAGAATCCTTGTTAGCATTAGCCAAGAGTGAAGACCGAGCGGGGTGGGTGAACAAGTCTTCATTAGAATACCAAACTTAACCACAAAACATAGATCTGATAAACTACACCAATAAGACAGATAAGAAAATTAACAACACAACACACAAGACCAAGATTTTGAGGTGGAAAACCTAGTTAAGGGAAGAACGATGGTGGGAATCTACCCACGGTAAGATGATACTTTGTAGTAGTATGTGAAAATATTACAATCAGGAATGCACATGCATTCAAGCACACTACCTAGAGCTCACTGCTCAAATAATATTTTCTAGGAAGGCTACAACCCTCAGAGAAGTCTCATTGACTTACAATAAGATTCAAACTACAATCTGGAAGAAATGATTTGAAAGAATAGAATCTCCAAATGCCTAATTACAATTCTAGTTAAGCACAAATGTTTGTCTTGCAACACCAATCTCACCACAAACTCAAAACTGAAGGATAAATCACTTGATCACACACAAACCTCTCTCTCATAATACATACACAACAATGACAACCAAACTATATGACTATATCACCTATATATACAATTCATCAACATTGATAACAAGGTTGGTTAAACCCTCAACCCTGAATTATAAAATTACATCACATGATACAAAGATTGATTGCTGGACCAATATAATGGTTTACATGGCATAACATGATCCTAAATCAAATTCCCCAACACACAACTCCACCAAAAATCATGCCAAGATCAACTACAACATGCTACACCACCAAAAATATCGCATACCACACAAATCATCACCAGTTGATAGAAACTACCAAAAACTTTCACAATGATCAATGTGGATTGCCAAAATAAATAGGAGATGATTAAGAAACACCAAGAAGCACGTTAGAATCATCCAGAACATCTGCACCACCACCACTTTTCAAATATTCATTGGTCAACATCTGAAAGCTCAAGAACACAACCAATCAACAACTATCATGAAGAAAGATAACTTCCGGGGCACAAAATCATGATCCAATTGAAATGAAGTTACACAAGACCATCCCAGGCAATACACCAAAATCTCAGCACCAGATCTGATCACACTGGAATATACCAAAGGATATACTAGATTCTTTAAAATAGTGATCAACAAACCAACACTACAAACTGGAATAGAGAATCTTCCCAATCTACAATCACCAGAATATGCTGACATCAATGACAAAAACATATCCTAGCAGCAACAATGACTAACAATATCCAACAATATCCCCCTTTGGCATTGATGGCAACATATGAATGTGAAAAATAGTCCATGCAATGAAAAGAAGATACCTCCAACAAACTCCCTCTAAGATCAATATTTAGAAAGAAGTTTTCCACATGATCACTCTCCCCCTTTGACAATAATGTCAAAGTTCACAAAATAGAAAACCAAACTCTCCAAAACAAAAACATGAATCTCTCTCCCCAAGACACAAACTACTCTAGCAGAGGAGAAACACCAGCTCATCAATCCAGATAAAAAGATAAAGCTCTGAAATCCACGAGATTGATGCAACTTAATGCATATAGTTCTCATCAGGAGGGGTAGCTACCCCTAACTTGTCTCTCAAGTAGAGAAAATGTATCTGTAGGCAAAGGTTTAGTGAAAATATCATCTATTTGTTCCTTTGCATATACATACTCCAGATTCACCTTCTCTTCACTGACTTGCTCTCTCAAGTAATGATATTTGATTGACACATGTTTAGTCTTTGAATGTTGTACTAGATTCTTTGACATGTTGATAGCACTGCAATTATCACAATATATAACATTAGGCTCATCATAAATAAATCTGATATCTTTTAACATTTGCTTCATCCAAACTACCTAAGTGCAATTACTAGCAGAAACAATGTAAGCTTCAACAATAGATAAGGATACTGAATCTTGTTTCTTTCTATCCCATGAAACCAATTTCTTACCCAAAAATAATGCTCCACTGGTAGTTATCTTTCAGTCATCAAAATCACTAGCCCAATCAGCATTAGTATAGGCACAAAGCATGAAATCACCATTCCTAGGATACCATAATCCATAGTCCATGGTTCCCTTCAGTTATCTGAATATTTTCTTCACAGCAGTGACATGACTATCTTTTGGATCAACTTGATATCTAGCAGCCATGCACACAACATGCATAATGTCTGACCTAGTCTAAGTAAGATACAATAGTCCACCGACCATAGATCTGTACAAACTCTAATTATCTTTACGAGATTCATCATTCTTGGAAAATTTGCAACCAGTGACCATAGGAGTTCCAACCTGTTTGGAGTCATCTAATCCAAACTTCTTCAATAGTTCCTTCACATACTTGGTTTGAGATATGAATATACCTTTTCCAGTTTGTGCAATCTACAAACCTAAAAAAAAAATCATTTCACCAATCATAGGAATCTCAAATTCTTTCTAAGTATCACCGGAAAACTTCATGTTCAAGAACAAAAGCCACATCAAAAATACAACCCACATCATCCTAGAATAATCATCAATTAGCAACATGAAATATCTATTACCCTACACACTTCTAACATTTGTAGGGCCACATAGGTCAGTATGCACAAGATCTAGGAATCCATCAGATGTATATTGTTTTCTTTTGAAATAAATTCTTCTTTGCTTACCCAACTGACATTCCTTACATACAAGATTAGTAGGCTTAACAATCTTAGGAAGATCTCTAACAACATGTGTAGAATAGATCTTAATCATTGAATTAAAATTTATGTGACACATTCTCCTATGCCATAACCAACTCTCATCAATTTGAGCAATAAAAAAAAAATCTCACCAACATTTGAATGAAAAATGTTACCTTCAGTCTTAGTTCCATATGCAATCTCTATACGAGAGGCATTTAACATCTTGCAATTATCATCCTTGAATTGTATATCATAACCCTTATCAACCATCTATCCAACACTTAAAATATTATGCTTCAAACCTTCAACATACAAGACATCATTAGTGTTATTCTTACTATCAAAAGAAATAGAACCTCTACCATGGATCACACAGGCTTTGTCATCTCCAAATCTGGGTATTCCACCATCATATCTTTCCATGCTTACAAATTTTCTTTTATCACCGGTCAGATGATGTGAACAACCACTATCAATGACCCATTCATCTTTCTCATCAACTTTAGCAGCTAAAGCTTTCTCCTCAATAGTACAGCTAGTGGAATCAATAGGTACAGGTCCATCTTCCTTAATTGAAAGGAATACACCTTCAACTCCTTTATATTCTTCATCTGTAATACCTTCATGAACAACATAATAATAGTTCTTCTAATTTCTAAACTTCCGGTTAGGCTTGTAATAGTTTTCATACTTCCCATGCTTGTCATATCTATCATTCCTATCATGCTTATCAAACTTATCATGTCTATCATACTTAGCCATTCTCTCCAGGCACATAGAAGAAAAATTTCCTACCTTGCTACAAGAGAAAAATTTCAAAGGAAACTTGCCATCATACTTACCAACACCTTTAGGCAATCTCCGAGCAATCAGTGCTTCAAGTTCATCCAACTCCCTTTCTTGCTCTTCTAGCTCTCTTCTCTCTCTTTCATATCTAGATATTTTACACTCATCAGGATCATATTTCTCCTTTCTATATACAGATGCAAATTATTTGAATGTTGTCTCAGACATTCCATGTGATTCTCCAAATTCATTCAGCTCAAATGTAGCAAGATTTCCAATCAAATATCTCTTGTCATTGTAGTCACAATTTAGATCTCATCAATAGTAGCAACCTTATTCTTATAGATAGGAGACAAAGATCTCAACACCTTAGCAAAAATTTCATCTTCCTCAATGTTTCCACCAACACATCTGATACCTAGGACAAGGTCATACACCTTAGCCATAAAAGAGTGTATGTTCTCACCATCTCCCATCTTCAATGTCTCATACTTTCCTTTTAAACTATGTAGCTTAGCAACCTTCGCTTTTTTATCACCTTCATACAGCACCTCAAGTTTCACCCAGATCTCATGTGCGGTGTAAAGTACCATTACATTTGCCATCTTAGAATCATACATGACACTAAGAAATGCTTACTTCACTCTAATATTATGTTCTTCTTCCTTAACCTCATCAGGAGTAGATGGTCCATTATGAGGAACAACATAGACATTCTTTGTAATCTTCCAATAATCTTCACCAAGACATTTCAAGTGCAGTTCCATCTGGTCCTTCCATATAGCATAGTTACTTCCATCAAATCTTATATTATCCTTAAAGTTTATCCTTGAGGTGTCATCCCAGATCTCATCAAGCAGTTAATATTATACCAGAGGATCTAGCTCTGATACCAATTATTAGCAGTAGCCAAGAGGAAAGACTAAGAGGGGGGGGGGGGGGGTTAATCAGTCTTCATCGGGATAACACACTTAACCACAAAACATAGATTTGATAAACTACAATGTATTAAGATAGATAAGCAAATTAACAGCAAAACACACAACACCAATATTTTGACGTGGAAAGCCTAGTTAAGGGAAAAACCACAGTGGGAATCTACCCACAACAAGATGATACTCTAGAGTGGTATGTGAAAATATTGCAATGGGGAATGCACATGCATTTAGGCACACTACCTAGAGTTCACTGCTCAAATAATATTTTCTCAGAAGGCTACAACCCTTAGGGAAGTCTCATTGACTTACAATAAGATTCAGACTACAATTCGAAAGAAATGAACTGAAAGAATAACATCTCCAAATGATTGATTATAGTTTCAATTAAGCACATATGTCTTCCTTGCAACACTAATCTCACCATAAAATCAACAACAAAGGATAAATCAATTGATTGCACAAAAACCTCTCTCTGATAATGCAAACATAATAAAATGCAAACTACATGACTATATCACCTATATATACAATTCATCAACCTTGACAACAAGGTCGACTAAACCCTCAACCCTAAATTACAAAATTACTTCATATGATACAAAGATCTACCACCAGACTAATATAATGGTTTGCATGGAATAGCATGGTCCTAAATCAAACTCCCAAATGCACAACTCCATTGAAAATCATGCCAAGATCAACTGCAACATGCTAAACCACCAGAAATACCACATAACACACAATTCATCACCTGTTGATAGAAACCACCAAAAACTCACACAATGATCAATGTGAATTGCCAAAATAAATAGGACTTGATTAAGAAACACCAACAAACATGTTAGAATCATCCATAATAGTTTCACCAACACCACTTTTCAAATCTTCATTGGTTAACGTCTGAAAGCTCAAGAACACAACCAATCATCAAATGTCATGAAGAAAGATAACTTGTGGAGCACCAAATCATGATCCAACTAGAATGAAGATACACAAGACCATCCAAAGCAATATACCAAAATCTCAACACCAGATCTGATCACACCAAAATATACTGGAGGATATACCAGATTCTGCAAAATAGTGATCAACAAACCAACACTACAAACAGGATTAGAGAATCTCCCCAATTTGAAATCACCATAATATGTTGACATCAATGAAAACAACATATCCTAGTAGCAGCAATGACCAACAATATCCAACAATCCCAACTTCAACAAATACTTTTCTAATCTAGCATACCATGCTCTAAGGGCTTGCTTTAGTCCATACAGTGCTTTCTTTAGTTTACATACCATATCTCCTTCATCTGATAAAGAAAATCCATCTAATTGTTCAATATATACTCCCTCTTCCAAATCACCATTCAAAAAGGTTGACTTAGCATCCATCTAATACACCTTTAAATTCTTGTAAGCAGTATATGCAAGTAGCAATCTAACAACTTCAATTCTAGCTATCAGAGCAAAAATCTCCTCATAGTCAACACCTTCCATCTATGAACACCCTTTACATACCAGTCTTGTTTTTTTTTTTACCACTTCACCGACTTCATTTAGTTTATTTTGGAACACCTATTTAGTGCCAATTACATTCTTGTCTTTAGGTCTCAGAACAAGCTCCCAAGTGTTATTTTTCTCAATTTGATTCAACTCTTCTTCCATTTCTTTTATCTAATTCTCATCTTTACATGTTTACATCTTTAGGTTCAATCTTTGAAATCAAGCATATCTCTTCAGCAACAATCCTTCTCCTAGTCATTACACCTTTATTCTTATCACCAATACTCTGATTTTCTGAATGATTCAATCCTACATACCTTAGAGTCTTTTGATTAATTTTGATTGTTAGGCTCTGGAACTTCTTCACTGGAAGCAGCAATATCTAGATTAAATGTCTCTTTCAGAGTATTTTTCTTTAAGATCTCATTCTGGACAGGCTTGGAAATAACATCTTCATCATCAAACTCATATTCACATGCTCTAATCATCTTTCCATGACATTCATCAACCTTCACATTTACACTCTCTATTATCTTCCTTGATGTCTTATTGTAACACTGGTATGCCTTGCTCTTAGTAGAATAACCCAAGAAAATTCCTTCATCACATCTTACATCAAACTTTCATATACCCTCATCTCTCTTGATATAACATTTACTTCCAAAAACTCTGAAATATCTAACTGTAGGAACATGACCAAACCATAGATCATAAGGAGTCTTATCAGAATCACCTTTTATATGCACCTGGTTGAATGTGTAAACAACCGTGCTAACAAATTATTTCCAAAGGGTTTGTGAAACATTTACTTCAGTTAGCATAGTCCTGGCAACATCCAAAAGGGTTTTGTTCTTCCTTCCAACAACTCCATTCTGCTAAGGGGTTCTAGGAGCAGATAATTGTCTTCTAATTCCATTCCTTTCACAAAATGTATCAAACTCTCCTAATGTAAATTCTCCTCACTGGTCATATCTCGGGTATTTCAACTTCAATCATGTCTATGTCTCCACCTTATCTTTTAATATCTTGAATTTCTCCAATGCTTCTGATTTCTCCCTTAGGTAACCCACATCATCCTAGAATAATTATCAATCAGCAACACGAAATATTTGTTACCCTTCATACTTCTCACTCTTGTAGGACCACATAAGTCAGTATGCATGAGATCTTATAAACCATTAGATGAATACAACTTACTCTTAAATATAGTTCTTGTTAGCTTTCCCATCTAACATTCTTTACATACCATATTAGGTGGATTCATGATTTTAGTTAAGTCTCTATTTCTTGAGTAGAACTTATCCTTATCATGCAAACAAAATTAATATGACACATCCTTCTATGCCACAACCAACTTTCATCAATCTGAGAAATCAAACAACTTTTCTCACCAACATTCAAATGAAAGATATTACCTTTAGTCTTAGTCACCGATGCAATCTCTATATTGAAGACATTCAGAATCTTGCATTTACCATTCTTTAATTCCAAATCATATCCCTTGTAAACCATATGTCCAACACTGAAAATATTATGCTTTAAACCTTCAACATACAAGACATCATCAGTATTATGCTTACCATTAAAAGATATAGAACCTCTACCACGAATCGCACAAGCTTTATCATCTCCAAATTTTACTATACCACCATCATATTTTTCCATGTTCATAACTTTTCTTTTATCACCTGTCAAATGATGTGAACAACCATTCTCAATTACCCATTCATCTTTCTCTTCAATCTTAGTAACCAAATCTTTCTCCTCAACAATGAAACTTGTATAATTCACTGATATTGGATCATCTTCCTTGAACGTAATAAATAAAAACTCATCTTCTGAATTCCCATTCTCTGATTATTCATCTATCACACCTTCATCAATAGCATAATAAAACCTCTTTTGATATCTGAACTTCCGGTTAGGCTTATAGGGCTTATCATTATTTTCATGGTTTTCATATCTATCATACTTATCAAATCTATCATGCCTTTCACAATAATCATGCTTATCATATGTAGACATTCTTTTAGGACACCTAAAAGAAAAATTTCCTATCTTATTACAAGAGAAACATTTTAAAGGCAACTTTCCATCATACTTACCAGCTCCCTTAGGAAATGTCCAAGCAATTAGGGCTTCAAGCTCATCCAATTCTGTTCCCTGCTCTTCCATCTCTCTCTTTTCTCTTTCATATCTGGATACCCAACATGAACTTTCTCCCGGATCATACTTCTGCTTCTGGGATATAGACGCTCTGAATGAAGTCTCATATTTTCCATGTGATTCTCCGAATTCACTCAATTTAAATGCAATAAGCTTTCCAACCAACATGTCTCTGGTCATAGTAGTCACACTCCATATTTTATCAATAACAACTACTTTATGTTTGTAAGCAGGAGGCAATGATTTCAACACTTTAGTAACAATCTCATCTTCTTCATGAGTTCCATCGACACATCTCATGTTCATGACAAGATCATTCACATTAGCCATAAAGGATGTTATGCTTTCATCTTCTCCCATCTTCAATGTCTCATACTTCCCTTTTAAACTCTGCAACTTAGCTAATTTTACTTGCACATATCCTTCATACAAGGTTTCTAACTTCTTCCAAATCTCATGTGCAATCTGTAGACCCATCACATTTTTCATCTCTGAATTGGTCAAGGCACTCAACAATGCTTCCTTAGCTCTTATGTTATGTTCAACATCCTTGACCTCAACAGCTGTAACCATCCATTTTGAAGAATATTGTATACATTCTTTGTAATCTTGCAATACTCATCTCCAAGACACTTCATGTGAACTTCCCTCTGGTCCTTCCATATAGTGTAATTGCTTCCATCATGTTGGAATTATTGTCATTTATGTCAACAAGTGTTGTAGGGATACCAAGAGGATGCAAAGAAACAAGTGTTGTAGGTTATAAAAGTGATCATATCAGGATAATTCATCCAATAAAGTGTTGTGTAGGTGATATTTTCTCTAATGGTTTGATTAGAACAAGTAGGCTGATATCGAGTCATGTGGAGGAAATTTCTATTAGCCTAAGTTAGGCCGATGTCGGGTTGTATGTAGTTTATGTCGTATTTTATCATATTAGGATAGAAATGTCGAATATAAAGTAAGAACCACTTATCGGGATAGATGACAAAGGCAAAGTAACAATATTGTGTAATATCAATAGAACTCTATTGTAATTTTTTATTCATTGTGAGGCTAGAGTGGATCAGTAGACTCCAACAACTATTCTCATTGAGGTTTTTCCCACATTGGGTTTTCCTTGTACATCTGGTGTTATGTGATGTTCTCTTTGTCTGTGTGTGTTTATGTTTGCATTATATCCTTAAAATATGCACACTAAACTTAAAGCTTTTGAAATACATTGATTCACTCCCCCTCTCAGTGTCCATTTGTGTTCTTGAATTGGTATCAAAGCCCTAGGTTTTCTCGTAGTAAAATATTTCTCTATCTTGGGTAGATCCTACTTTGTGAACACAATGACTAGGAATGAATCCTCTGCTAATACACCAAAATTTGATGGCACCAATTATGCCTTTTGGAGTAGAAGAATGGAGACCTATTTGTCTTCCCTTGGATTTGATGTCTAGATGTCTGTGGTAAATGGTACACTGTTCCAGCAACTCCTCCTACCGATCCATGTGCCAAGAAGGAATATGAATACTGTTAGCACATATTTTTACAAAACATTTTGTGCTATATGTAGGCCCTATTCCTATTATATGAGCATTTATTGTGGGTTTGCATGTGCAGGAACCTTACAAGCACAGGAAAAGTTCTCTAAGGATTAGTTGTTTCAGGAGTGTCAAGATATCACTTAGGCACACTAAGGGTATGCACTAAGTATAGAATGCACAAGGAATCCAGTATGGGAGAATTAATTAGTGGAGAAATCATTATGGTATAATCTAAGGCTGTTTTTCAGTATGTATTAGACCTTGTGGGATAGCTAGGATCACTATTATTCATGATGGATGACTCATTTTCTCAAAGCTGCAAATTTTCAATTATTGACATAAGTAGTCCTGATGAAACAACATTGGCAAGCCAAGGAAGGATTATCAGCATGACATATACCGATAAATCATAAGGCAGATTCATTAGGGCACTTAAATAATACTCAACACGGTGCATGCTCTTGGAAAAGTCATACCATTGGGATAGCTTGTTCCGGTGAGGCAGAAGGAGGGTGTTTTCTATCGACATGTATCAGCTTATCAGAAAAAAGTAAAAATTGTTATACCAATAACCTATGAGGCCATCGATGTAACTTGTAACGATGAAAAGGCAATGCAGATCATGGACTTATAGCATCGGGAGATCGAAAATAATGAAAAACTCTATCCTGATACCCAATGACTGAGAGGAACTGAAGGCGGGTCTATCGAAGAAAAAGACCATATCAGGATAGTGCAAAAATAGTTGGGTTGATCCCCGATGACAAAGAAAAATCGTAAGGTGGAACCATTTGTATTACCTATACCGATAAAGCAGACTTGGAGGTGTAAAGTATAAAAGTGCATCAGAGTGACATCGAGACTTCGAGAGCAATAGAAAAAGGCTATTCCGACCCCCAATGAAGATAAAAGCGCCTACGGAGATATCGGTGTAAACTATACCGATAAAGTAATATGAAGTAAAAACTCATCGGGACATCGGGAGTGGAATTTTTATGCTATGTCGAATCCCGATAGGATTGATACGGTGGATGGTGAGTTGCAAGGAGTTCTTGAAGGTGAGTTATGTCGATAATGCAGGAAGCTTAGTCAGAATGCGGATCAAAATTTTGAGGTCATCAAGGCATCACAGGGACATAAAATGAACTATGCCGATACCCGATGGGTTAAGTAAAAGAGAAACCAAAGGTAGGTGTATCAGGGAGAGTTATACCGATAGATCATGAAAACAAAAGAAAAGCCAAAATTGAAGGAGTATCCATCGGGATGAAATGAACCATTGGGATAGGAGAAAAATTGCTATCCCAAGACCCGATGAGTTGGTCGGGATAGATTGTGCCGATCAAAGTGTAAGAAGTAGTAAAGTCATAACAAACAGCACTAAATAATTGAATCATTGGGGAAAATCTCGCCAAATAGCCGTTGAAGGTCTTGATGCAAAAAACTGACAAGATGGCTTCCATTAAATGCATCCATTGGTTAGGTCTGATGCCACATGAAGCAGATCCATCAAGATTGTAGTAATTAAGTGCAAGATTAGACTCCTTGGGGATATATAGCTGGTGTTGCACAAGGACATTTCACACAAAGTTGTTGCAGAAGTTATCAGGTGTTCACTGAGAAATATTTCAAGTTTTTGAGCATAGAGAAAAGAATTTGCAGAGATGGAAGGGTCAAGCTCAAAAGGGAAGTGAAAGGTTGTTGAAATATCCAGTAGCACGTCAAAAAAATTGAAGGGTGAAGTCAGTGAGGCTCAAAGGAAATTAAATCAAGACATGATAGATCAGATGGGCTCTCCAGGAGCTAGGTCACATGGATTTTCCTATTCGTGAGCAGTTGGAAGATAGATACAGAGAAATTGGAGATGTATGGACAACAGTGCAAGGGCACAAGCTATTTCTTTTCTATTACTTCTGCAGGGACGAGCCCATTCCGATTTCAAACCCATGGAGGACTAGTTTAGGTAAACTCGTGGTACCTAATGTCTTTGTAAATATTGATTCTTTGAAGCTCCTAGTAAGACATTATGATACAAACAAGTGGTGAATTGTGTTACCCGATGGGACCGTTTTAGTTCACTTTGCAGTAGCCACAATTCAGGAGGTCTTTGTAGTGGATCTTGAGGCTAATGTGCCCTTATCTTTTATGGATTTGGAAAAGGAATATAGAAAAATAGATACTACAAACCAGGGTTGGAACCTTGCTATCCACAAAGAAGAGAGGGGGAGGCTAAGAGAGGATGATAGTCCTCCTTATGATATGACCATTTTCAAGAAATATTTACAGTATACATATATGGCATGTGGTCAGGTTCGAGGAGTTGAAGCTCCTAATGTAGCAAGCATGGGACCATTGGTTTTAGCAGCAGATATTTAGAGACATGTGCCTAGGGCTTTTGATTTTGCTTCATACGTGGCAGATAGACTTCATGAAGACTTCCTGAACTTAAAAGAAAATCGAGACAAGCACTTCAAGCATTATTCACTGTTAATGCACATTGTTTTATTTTATGGGAGATTGAGAGGGTTATGGCCAAGGGGTTTGAATGTTAATATAATTGGGAAGAATGGACAAGATCAAGCAGTTCAGTAATGGGTTTATCTTTGGGATTACAAATATGTAAATTCCCATTACATCAAATTTAAAGAATTCTTTGTTAAGCAAATTTTATTGGTGAGCCTCAGCAGGGATGATTTTATGAGGATGTAAAGAGGTTTCTTAGGCCTCATGAGCACAAAAATCTGAATGTTAATCACAATTGGGGTGATTGGTACTCATGCCAAAATTTCACCTTTGTTCGGTGCTATGGATTTGAAGGTTACTCCTATGTGATACCAAAGACTGCACCAGACATGATTGCTTTTTTGGAAATTGTAAGGCAATTAAGTGTCTCTAATGCCAAACACTTTAGAGGTGCACACAAGCAAGCCTTTCTCCCTAGCACACTTCATTTCCTTGATTTTAAAATTGTATCTACTAGAGCATACGAGGTTATTGATAGGAAGCTGGTGGATGAGTGCAAACTGTTCCAGCACACATCCAGAATCAATTATGATCCTGAGGGCTACAACCACATATGTAGGAAGGGACAAGGGTTGGGAGATTACCTTCATCAGGAGGATGCATTTGAGGTGCTTGCAAAGGTAACGGAGACCTTGGAGAAATAAAGGAAGTGGAGGAGCTTGCAGAGGTAATGGAGACCTTGGAGAAGAAACTAGAGGAGAGAAGAGAGAGACCTGAAAACATTGAGGGAGAGCCAGCTCAAAGTGATTCAGGGGAGAATGAAGTAGTTTCCAAGCTTTATGAACCTGAGAAAGAGAAGGAGCCAAAAGAACAGGATAAGCTGCTCATTGGGCTAAATGCAGAAATAGATGAAAGAATGATAGAGCACACTTCATTTGTTTCAGATGATCAATTCATCAAGTCTAAAGAGTTTAAGTCTTTCTTATACCACTACAAAGGGAAGAAGTTGAGGGAAACAATGCCTAATATCACACCAGAGAATGAGGAGGAAATGTTGTAGAAGCTTAAGGCTGATATTGATGAAGAAGTGGAGACAATGATGCCATAGAGAGGGAGGCCGTTGCTAGTGGAAGCAGGTATTATTCTCTTCCCAAGGTGGGATTTGAGTGCATCATTTATTTTTGATAGTTTATTACATGCAGAAAATAAAGACTTCAAGTTGGATGTCCAAGGGGTTATTGATATATTAATTGGATCAAGATATGATCTAGATGAAGAAGCAATGTGGATAAAGCCTTTGGTCATATGATGACCCTGAAAGTTGGAGAGGTAAATACAATGGTCATTGCTGACATAGGTATTGCTATCTCAAAATTCAATAAGGCGCAAAGGAGACATGAGATAGCAGAGAAAAATAAATATAAGGCCTTATATGCGGAAACCCTGGAGGAAGAAGTTTGAAAATTAGCTTATGAGCACACTAAGTTGAAGAAGGAGATGAAGAGCATCAAGGCTGATACTACTTGTGAATTGATGAGTAAGAGATACGATAACATGATGAAGGCATTGGATGAATTGTAGGGTGTATATCAGATGAACATGGACAATATGGTTTCTAACACCAGAATTTGAGATAGACTCAACCTGTTGTTACAAGATGCATCGACTAGGGAAAAGGTAAAGAAGAAGGTTCAAGGTTTTCTTGTCGCACATGATGAATTTACAAAGCAGTTGAAATCTGAATTTGATGAGTGCCAGCAAATTTTTCAGCATGGGGTTCCCAATTTGGTTGATGATGCAGGTGTAATTAAGGATAAGACCGTATGGCTTTCTGAGTGTAAGTCTTTACTTAGTGCATCCCAAGTCATTGCCAAGACGGATATTCTTGATATGAATGACATAGTCGATCAGTTCAAGCACTTCTACGTGATCAAGAACGTAGCCAGGGATGCAATATTCAATGCTACAACTTACAAAGATGCAGGCTCTTTGCGGAAAATTCAGAAGTGCAGACAACAGCTGGACTGAAAGTCTTAGTTTATTGTTTAGTTCTATGTTTGTAATGTAATTGATGTTTTAGTTAGGCTGTTTAGTTGTTGATCAGTTAGTTTTCTAGGATAATGAAAGGGTGTGTTCTTTCATTCGTGTCCCTGGGCATATGTATTTGTATTGAGTCATTTTGTATAAAAAAGGGGATAATCACAATTATCTACAGTTTTAAAAAAAGGGTGAAGGGACAATTAGTCTTATGTTACAAAAGGGTAAATGACAATGAAACATTTTTGATAAATCATGTAATCTCTGTGAGTGCAACTTATGTATTCAGTATTGTTTTTCAAGATCAATATATAAATCTTGCTACTTCTAATTCTTTGATCATTGTGTTATGTTTTCATGCTGATGTTTGTTTGAGTCCCCTAGATAAATCTTATAAGGGTTTGTTGTAATGTGACATCACAAGTTGTTGTGATTGAATATAAAGTTAAGTTGTTACTGTTCTTACAACACTTAATGAAACCATTCCAGTGATAGTTTTAAAACTGTCTCTAGGGTATTATCAAGATTTATGTCCATAAGTAATACATTAATTGTCGGATGAAGGCACTGGTCTAGTGTTGATTTCTGGAATAATTCTAATATATGTTTAAGGTCCTTAATTGAGAAGCATATTTGAATGCTTGTGATCTCTGCCCTGTTCATAATTATTGGTCAGTCCTGAAGCTGTTTCCTTTTTTGGTATATATTTTTCTTAGCATTTTGTTTACCAACATTCAGTAATAAGCATACTTAAAGCACATAAGTTTCAATAAAAGTTTCAGGGAAATTGTCGTTCCTGTTAAACATTTGTCCTCAAGTTTAAATTCACTATAAAGAAGAAATATTTTTGTTCTTGGAGATTGGAGTACACCCGCCCAGTTTTAGTGAAGCCTAGAGTGCAGGGGAATTTGGTCTTCGACCATTCCCGTTCGTTGGCCAAGGTCGATTATGAAGATAGAAAGAGGATTGGCAGCCTCTTGTTTTCCCAATCTATGGTTTTGGGCACCAATAGATTGGCGAATCTATTGGGGAGTTGTTATACAAAGGTTTCAGAATCTCTAGTAATTTGTTTGACTCTGCTAGAGGGAGGATCCCAGAAGATCAGTTATGTTGGTAATATTTTCCTCTTAGGAGGTGGCAACTCTACATTTCAATACATGAATAATAATTGGTATTTTGAGAAAATAAGAGAAACCCCTAGACATCTATCAATAAAATTGATGCAGGGGAGAAGGTCTCTGCACAAATGACAAGAAGATCTTGTTCAATTGAGTCCTGAGAAAAGGAACAAAGAGAAGAAATCAAACATGGCATTTGAAGGATTTAAGAGATTTCCTAGTAGGGAGGAAGATTCTTAATCTACTCGCAAACCTAAGAATAGAGAGGAAAATCCTTTCTACAAAATAAATGCAAAAGATAGTAGACATATAGTAGACATAGCCATGATGAGATCATGACTGCTGAGGAACATGAAGCAAAACAGTTGGATGAGCTTATTCTTAGAATGGCTAATATGAACGCAGATGATGCCAAGATGGCAAGGGCACTTAAAAGGCAACCAAATTGGGTGTTGCAGAAACTCAGAATAGAGAGAAATAATATCTCAAGCCCCAAGACAAACAAGGTAGAAGAAGAGAGAGGTGAAGCAAGTAGACAAGTAGTTCCAAAGTATAGTCTCCCTCATATGAGAAGAATAGACCAGCCTTTTATAACTTATGACAACCCATTGGTAAATGAAAGTACAAGATGGAGGGATGTGCATAGCGATCAAAGTGAAGAAAGGCAAGAGGATGGAAGAGTAATCGAGATAGGAGAAATAATGGGAATTGGAATAACACAAATAGGGGTAACCATGTAGTAAATAATGGGAACAATGGTAATTATGGCGACAATCAAAATAATGGACACAATAGAGGTAACAATGGCAATTATGGAAGTGGCAATGGTGGAGGTAGGAACAATAATAATGGTAATAATAATGGCAATGATAGTAGTGGTGGAAACAATGGGAACAATGGTAATTATGGAAACAATGGCGGCTTCAATAGAGGAAGTATGAACAATCAAAACAATCATCATGTTGGTAGATAGCCTCTGATCATTAAAAGATACAGATAGTTGGATTTCACTGGCATTGATGGTTATCCAAATCAGATCACTAATTATTTAAGATTAGAAATTACCAAATTCTCAGGAAATGGAATTGATTCAGCAGAACATGCATTTAATGTAAAAAATATCATTGAAGAATTTGAGGTTCCTCATGAAGATGTATTCATGAAATTGTTTGTTCAATCTTTGATAGAGGATGCAGGAGAATGGTATAGAAGCCTGCCTAATAGATGTATTTGCAGCTAGAAGGAATTTATAATGATGTTCTTGGAAGAATTTAGAGATCACAATGATCCTTCATTTCCATCCCATGAATTAACAAGTATAAGGAAGAATCAAAATGAGTCAGTTGTTGAATTTAATAAAAGATTTAACAAAGTATTAAATAGAATACCCAGAGATGTTAGACCTGTTGATTCATTTCTGATTAAATTTTATTTGAGTGCTTTTGACAACAAAACCCATTATGAGATTTTGTCTCATAGACCTGATACCTTACAACAAGAATTCAAGACAACGGCTACTATTGAAAATAATAGGAAGGCAACTGGGAAGGTTGCTAAGAGAGATGATCAAAAGTTATACAGCTCCAGGGTTCCCAAGAAAGATGATCTTACTTAGATCATGGACATTCTTAAAGACCTAAAGAGTAAGTAAAATCCTAATGAAAGGTCACCATACAGAAACAATAAACAAATAAATTACAATAGGCCAAGGTTGCAAGACATGCCATATAACACAAATTGAAAGGATGGAAAGCTAGTAAAACCTAACATAAACAAAGAGACTCCTGATCAATTAAAGAAAACCACAAACATTGTAGATGAATATCCATGGTGTGATGTATGTAATTTGCCTCATGTTGTATAACAATGTATGATTGCTCAAGGCTTGATAGAAGAGGAAGATAAAAATGAGGATTATGAACCAACTGTGAATGCCCTTTCATCTGATCCATATTGGGGAAGAAATGAGGATTTATTTGAAGAACAAGAATATTCTAATGTACATCAAAGAAGAGATAATTTGCAATATAGCATAAAATAGGTTTTTTATGATGATGATGAAGATATCCCTGCTTTGAGAAAATTGTTTTAGGAGGAAGCAATGGCTTCTTTGAGAAACCTGACTGAAGAAGAAAAGAAAGCTTTCACTATTACAGCTATAGAACAAGTGAAAAGCAATTATCAACTGAGGAATAGGAATGTTGACAATGAGTGGGGCAAGACAACAAGTATTTTTGCCAAAGTCACAAAATCTGGTGGGACAAAAAATAACATAACCAAGGGTAAGGATGTAGGTTCCAAAAAGGGGACAGAGCCGGAAAATACTAAACAAATTGAAATGCCAAAGCTCGTCAAGCTAGTAGAGAAAAAACAAATCAGTAAGCCTTCTTCAAACTGTGGAACTTTTATGTCTCAAGCATTGTCTCAGGTAAAAATTTATTTGCCCTTGCTTGAAGTAATGAAATTTCCAGAATATAAGGATGAGACCTTGAAAATTATATCAAATGTTGGTGATCTAAGTAAGGACGCTTCTAAGTTAAAAGAGGATCCTCTAGTGATTTACTTAGGCACATCTATCACAAAAAACCTCACACAAGTTGATCCATTCTATTTGACATTGTTAATTAACAATAAAATGGTCAAGAACTGTATGATAGATTCAGGGGCAGCAATGAACATCATGCCTAAAGATGTCATGAGAGAACTCAGAATGCATGTTGACACACCTTATGGTAAGTGTTATGCCATGGACAATACATCTATACCTATGGTGGGTATCATGAAAGATGTAGAGTTCAGGTTTCCAACTTGCCCAGATACTACATATAAGACAGATATCACAGTGGTGCAAGTTCCTGCAAACTACAGAATGTTGTTGTCTAGGAAATGGTCAAATTTGGTGGGTGGTCACGTCCAGCTTGATCTATCCTATGCTAATATTCTAGTAGAAGGGACATCGGTGAGGATAAACATAGAACTAAGGTCTCCATACCTCATAGAAGAAGTTGACCCTAATGAAGTGACTTGCTTTTTCCATTCTGATATGGACAACTTTCAGGAAAGTATTTCTAAACCTTTAGAGATCAATAAAATTACACAAATAGTTGAACAAAATGAAAATTTAATTTGGAAATTATACTTTGATGGTGCCTGTAGTAAGGAAGGAAACAGAGGAGTTGTACTTATTTCACCTAATGAACTTTTTTTTAAATACTCTTTCTTGTTAACTTTTGAGTGTACTAATAATGTTGCTAAATATGAGGCCCTCTTATTAGGACTTAAACTAGCAAATAAACATGGCATTAAGTTACTAATGGTTTATGGTGATTTAGAATTAGCCATTTCACAAGTTAGAGGCAAATTTGCTGCAAAAAATGAAAAATTAAGAAACTACAGGAACGAAGTTTGAGATTGCGTCGAACTATTCAACGCTTCTCCATCAATTGGACTAAAAGATCAAATAATATTTGGGAAGAATTCATGGATAACTTGGCTATCAAGCATAATGACATTCCTTTGGATGATATTACCCAAGTAGAAATCAAGACCAGACCATCAGTGCCTGACAATGTAAAAAGTTGGCAAGTTTTTAATGATGATAGGGATTTGCTGAAATTTTTATTTTGTGAAGATCAGTATGAGCACCACTAGATTGATTGGAAAGGACTTGTGGAGGACAAGAATGACAAAGCAACGGTACTTAGGCAAGAGGTATTGCATCTAAAAACAAATAAATTTCCAAAAGGATTGATAGAGTTTGAAAGAATGTTTGATGATAAAGATGTTGTGAATTTCAGACCCAATTTAGGAGGGTGTGAGGATGTTGAAAAAATAAACTTGGGAAGTGAAAGCAACCCGAGAGAAGTATATATTGGAAAAAAGCTCACACCTAAAATCAGAACATAATTGATTAATCTTCTAGGGAAGTATAGGCACGTCTTCGCTTGGTCGTATGATGACCTTAAAGCATACATGGAAGATTTGTTCTAGCATACCTTTGAAGCCTGATGCAAAACCTTTCAGACAAAAACAAAGGTCGATAAACCCTACTTTGGCTCCTAAGATGAAGGAGGAGCTGATGAAAATAAGGAATGCTGGTATTATTGAGCCTATAAGGAACTCAACATGGGTATCCAATTTGGTCCCAGTTAGAAAAAAGAACAGTGACATCAGGTTGTGTGTGGATTTTAGAAATTTAAACATTTCATCCTTGATAGATAACTATGCTTTACCTAATATGGAGGCTCTTTTGCAGAAAGTCAAAAGGAATGAATTGTTATCTATGATGGATGGCTTCTCAAGCTATAATCAAGTCAAGGTTAGGGAAGCATAAAAATTGAAAACTGCTTTCACTTCACCTTGGGGTACCTATGTCTATGCTAGGATGCCTTTTGGACTAACAAATCCAAGAGCTACATTCCAGAGGGCTATGGATGTATCCTTTGAGGGTATGATTGATTATATATTAGCATTATACTAGGATGATATGTCTGCTTATTCTAAAAAGGTAGAAAATCATTGTGATGATCTAGGAAAGATTTTTATTAGAGCACTAGAATATGGCATATCTTTGAATCCTAAAAAATGTCATTTTGGGGTTGTTGAAGGAAAATTTTTAGGTCATATTGTCTCAAAAGATGGTGTGAGAATTGATCTAGAAAGGATTGCTGCTATTGACAAAATTCAAATCCCAAAAACTGTTAAAGCAATTCAATCTTATTTTAGTCAAATCAACTTTGTAAGAAGATTTGTTTCAAATTTCTCTGAAATCATAAAGCCTATTGCTAAAATGTTGAAAAAGGTTGCTGAAATAAAGTGGACTAATGAAGCTCTTGAAGCCTTTGTAAATATCAAAAGAGCCATCAAGGAAACCCCTGTATTAAAATCACCAGATTTCTCCAAACCTTTTCAAGTCTTTTCATTCGCCTCATTCCACACTATTGTTGCTATCATGTTACAAAAAAATGATGAGGGTCATGAACATCAAGTGGCATTCTTTAGTAAAACATTGCAAGCATCCGAATTGAATTATGATTTAAATGAAAAACAAGCCTATGCTCTTGTGAAAGTTGTGAAATCTTTTAGACCCTATCTAGCTAGTGCCACCATTATTGCCTATGTACCAAATGATGTTGTTAAAGACATCTTCAGACAATCAGAAAATACTTGAAGGACATGCAGATGGATAAACTAGATACAAGACTTCAATGTTGATCTATAAATCACAAAGTTGTTAAGAGGTCAGGGTCTGGAAAAATTGATGGGAGAATCCAATCTTGAAGCAGCACAAGTGAATGAGGTAGAGTTGGAAGATGTACAAATTAGCATTGAGAGGTGTCCCTGGTATACAAATATTATATATTACTTGATATACATGAAATGTCCAGATAACTTAAATGATAGTCAAAAGAGAATTTTAAAGCTTCAACCATCTAGATATGTATTACTTAATGGAGACCTATACTGGAAAAATAGAGATGGTGTTCTTTTATTGTGTCTTGATGAGTGTTAGGTGTCTGTTGTTTTAAAAGATTTACATGGAGGTGTATGTGGAGGCCACTTCTCAGCTAAAACCACTGCTCATAAAATTCTTAATACCGGTTATTATTGGCCTCAATTTTTAAAGGATTGTCATACTTATATAAAAAATGTGAGGCTTGTCAAAAGTTTTTAGGGAAGCTCAAGTATAATGGAGCCATTCCTCTCAGACTCATGCATACAGAGGAACCATTCCAGATGTGGGGTATTGACTTCATAGGAGAAATATCAAACAAATCTAGTGGTGGGCATAAATGGATTTTGGTGGCTACTAATTATTTTACTAAGTGGGTTGAAGCCATTCCCACAAGACAAGCTACCAACAAAGTTCTGATAAAGTTTCTTTTGGAAAAAATTCTGACTATATTTGGGGTACCTCAGAAAATTGTGGTAGATAGTGAGATGTGTTTCAGGTCCAATGAGCTCTTTGATTTCTGTGAAAATTATGGCATCACTTTGTCCTATTCATCACCCTATCATCCCCACAGAAATGGACAAGTAGAATCCAGCAATAAAAACTTGTTGAAAATTATCAAAAGGATGTTGGGTAATAATAAGAAGGCTTGAGATTTAAAATTGGTCTTAGCAATATGGGCTGATAGAGTCACAGTTAAGAATTCCATAGGATTTTCTCCACATGAGCTTGTATATGGCAAAGAAGCAAGATTACCTTTGAATAATTTTCTCCCAGTTTATAAATTTGTTATAGAGGAACTTTCAAAAGAAGTAAACTTTATGGGGGACAGATTGATGGCGTTGGCTGAGTTGAATGAATGTAGAAAAGAAGCTCAAGAAAGAAATCTACAAAGACAACAAATGGTAAAGAAGTTACATGATAAGAAAGCATGTGACATGTCATTTGAGGAAGGAGAATGGGTGTTAAAGTGGAATGCCAAGGATCAGGATAAAGGGAAGCATGGAAAGTTTGATGCGCTTTGGCTAGGACCTTTTATCATTTCAGAAAAAAGTGGAGAAAACTCTTATTACTTGCAGAATACTGATGGCCAGGTGCAGGAGTTCCCGGTTCATGCTCAGTATCTTAAGAATTTTTTCTCTTGATGAGCAGGGAGTACTTTTGTATCATATTAGTTTAAGTTTCTTTTTTCTTTTTGTTTTAAATTTTTCATTTTGGTCTGCTTTCTAGAGATAACTAGGATCTTGCTATGTCCGTAAAGAGAACATACATCCCCAGAAAGAGCCATTGTTAGCATATATTTTACAAAAAATTTTGTGCTATATGTAGGCCCTATTCCTATTATATGAGCATTTACTATGGGTTTGCATGTGCAAGAACCTTACTAGAATGGGGAAAGTTCTCTAAGGATCAGTTGTTTCAAGAGTGTCAAGGTATCACTTGGGCACACTAAGGGCATGCACTAAGTATAGACTGTACAAGGAATCTAGTATGGGAGCATTTATCAGTGGAGAAATCATTATGGTATAATCTAAGGTTGTTTTTCAGTATGTATTAGACCCTGTGGGATAGCTGGGATCACTATTATTCATGGTGGATGGCTCATTTTCTCAAAGCTACAAATTTTCAATTATCGACATAAGTAGTCCCAATGAAACATCATTGGCAAGCAAAGGAAGGATTATTGGCATGACATATACTGATAAATCAGAAGGCAGATTCATTGGAGCACTTAGAACATACTCAACACAGTGTGCGCTCTTGGCAAAGTCATACCATCGAAATAGCTTGTTTCGATGAGGCAGAAGGAGGGTGTTTTCTATCAGCATGTATCATCTTATTGGAAAAAAGAAAAAATTGCTATACCGATAACCTATGAGGCCATCGGTGTAACTTGTAATGATGAAAAGGAAATAGAGATCATGGACTTATAGCATCGGGAGATTGGAAATAATGAAAAAAATCTAGCCCGATTCCTGATGACTAAGGGGAATTGAAGGCGGGTCTATTAGAGAAAAATACCATATCGAGATAGTGCAAAAATAGTTAGGCCAATCCCTGATGACAAAGAAAAATCGGAAGGCGGAACCATCAATATTACCTATACCGATAAAGCAGACTTGGAGGTGTAAAGCATAAAAGTGCATTAGAGTGACATCGAGACTTTGGGAGGAATAGAAAAAGGCTATTCTAACCCCCAATGAAGATAAAAGCACCTACGGGGATAGCAGTGTGAATTATATCAATAAAGTAACATGAAGTAAAGACTCATCGGGACATCAGGAGTGGAATTTTTATGCTATGTTGAATCTCGATAGGATTGTTACGACAGATTGTGAGTTGCAAGGAGTTCTTTAGGGTTAGTTATGTCGATAATGCAAGAAGCTTAGTCAGAATGCGGATTGAAAAGTTGAGGTCATCGAGGCATTGAAGAGACATAAAATGAACTATGTCAATACCCGATGGGTTAAGTAAAAGAAAAACTAAAGGCGGGTGTATCAGGGAGAGTTATACTGATGGATCATGAAAACAAAAGAAAAGGCAAAACTAAAGGAGTATCCATCGGGATGAAATGAACCATCGGGATAGGAGAAAAATTGCTATCCCAAGACCCAATGAGTTGGTCGGGATAGATTGTCCAGATCAAAAGGTAAGAAGCAGTAAAGTCATAACAAATGGTGCCAAATAATTGAATCATCAAGAAAAATCTCGCCAATTAGCCATTGAAGGTCATGACGCAAAAAATTGATAAGATGGATTCCATTAAATGCATCCATTAGTTAGGTCTGATGCCACACAAAGCAGATCCATCAAGATTGTAGTAATTAAGTGCAAGATTAGACTTCTTGGGGATATATAACTGGTGTTGCATAAGGACATTTCACACAAAGTTGTTGTAGAAGTTATCAGGTGTTCATTGAGAAATATTTTGAGTTGTTAAGCATAGAGAAAAGAATTTGCAGAGATGGAAGGGTCAAGCTCAAAAGAGAAGCGGAAGGTCATTGAAATATCCAGTAGCACATCAAAAAAATTGAAGTGTAATGTCAGTGAGGCTCAAAGAAAAATATATCAAGACATGATAGATCAGATGGGCTTTCCAGGAGCTAGGTCACGCAGAGCTAAGGTTGATTTGCCTATTCGTGAGCAGCTGGAAGATAGATACAGATAAATTGGAGATGTATGGACAACAATTTGAGGGCACAAGTTGTTTCTTTTCCATTACTTCCGCAGGGTCAAGCCCATACCGATTTCAAACCCATGGAGGACTAGTTTAGGTAAAATCGTGTTACCTAATGTCTTTGTAAATATTAATTTATTGAAGCTCATGGTAAGACATTATGATACAAACAAGTGGTGCATTCTATTTCCCAATGGGACCATTTTAGTTCACTTTGCAGTAGCCACAATTCAGGAGGTCTTTGCAGTGGATCTTGAGGCTAATGTGCCCTTATCTTTTATGGATTTGGAAGAGGAATACAAAAAAATGGATACTACATACCAGGGTTGGAACCTCGCTATCCACAAAGTAGAGAGGGGGAGGCTAATAGAGGAGGATGGTCCTCCTTATTATATGACCATTTTCAAGAAATGTTTACAGTATACATATATGGCATGTGACCAGGTTAGAGGAGTTGAAACTCTTGATGTAGCAAGCATGTGACTACTAGTTTTAGTAGTAGATATTCAGAGACATGAGCCTAGGGATTCTGATTTTGCTTCATAACTAGTGGATAGACTTCATGAAGGCTTCCCGAACTTAAAAGAAAATCTAGACAAGCACTTCAAGCATTATTCACTGTTAATGCACATTGTTTTATTTTATGGGAGATTGAGGGGGTTATGGCTAGGGGGTTTGAATGTAAATATAGTTGGGAAGAATGGACAAGATCAACCAGTTCAATTATGGGTTTCTCTCTGGGATTACAGATATGTAAATTCCCATTACATCAAATTTGAAGAATTATTTGTTAAGCCAATTTTCTTGCTCTTTAGTGAGACTCTGTAGGGATCATTTTCTAAGGATGTAAAGAGGTTTCTTAGGCCTCATGAGCACAAAAATCTGAAGGTTAATCACAATTGGGGTGATTGGTACTCATGCCAAAATTTCACCTTTGTTCGGTGCTATGGATTTGAAGGTTACCCCTATGTGCTATGGAAGCCTGCACCGGACGTGATTGCTTTTTTGGAAATTGTAAGGAAATTAAGTCTCTCTAATGCCAAACACTTAGAAGGTGCACACAAGCAAGCATTTCTCCCTAGCACACTTCATTTCCTAGATTTCAAAATTGTATCTACTAGAGCATACGAGGCTATTAACAAGAAGCTGGTGGATGAGTACAACCTGTTCTAGCACACATCCAGAGTGAATTATGATCCTGAGGGCTACATCCACATATGCAGGAAGAGACAAGGGTTGGGAGATTACCTTCATCAGGAGGATGCATTTGAGGTGCTTGCAAAGGTAACGGAGACCTTGGAGAAGAAACTGGAGGAGAGAAGAGAGAGACTAGAAAACATTGAGTGAGAGCCAGCTCAAAATGATTCAGGGGAGAACAAAGTAGTTTCCAAGCTCTATGCACGTGAGAAAGAGAAGGAGCCAAAAGCACAGGACAAGCTCCTCATTGTGCTAAATGTAGAAATAGATGAAAGAATGACAGAGCACACTTCATTGTTTCAGATGATCAATTCATCAAGTCTAAAGAGTTTAAGTCTTTCTTATACCACTACAAAGGGAAGAAGTTGAGGGAAGCAATGCCTAATATCATACCAGAGAATAAGGAGGAAATGTTGTAGAAGATTAAGACTAATATTAATGTAGAAGTCGAGACAATGACCCCACAGAGAGGGAGGCTGTTGCTAATGGAAGCAAGTATTATTCTCTTCCTAGGGTGGGATTTGAGTGCATCATTTATTTTTGATAGTTTATTACATGCAGACAATAAGGACTTCAAATTGGATGTCCAAGGGGTTAGTGATATATTCATTGGATGAAGATATGATCCAGATAAACACACAATGTTGTTATGGGCATTGTACCCCCCGTATAAAAGGCCAAAAATCATAGATGTGGATTAAGCCTTTGGTCATATGATGAGTCTGAATGTTGGAGAGGTAGATCCTATGGTCACTGCTGACATAGGTATTGATATCCCAAAATTCAATAAGGCTCAGATGAAACATGAGATAGCAGAGAAAAATAAATATAAGGCCTTATATGAGGAAACCCTTAAGAGGAGTGGGCATCCAATCCCTTAGATTATTGATTTAGGAAGCCACTGGAAGAAGAAGTTTGAAAAATGAGCTTATGAGCACACTGAGTTGAAGAAGGAGATGAAGAGCATCGAGGCTGATACTACTTGTGTATTGATAAGTAAGAGATATGATAACATGAAGAAGGCATTGGATGAATTCTGGGGTGTATATCAGATGAACATGGACAATATGGTTTCTAACACCAGAATTCGAGATAGACTCAACCTGTTGTTACAAGATGCATTGACTAGGGAAAAGGTAAAGAAGAAGGTTTAGGGTTTGCTTGTCACACATGATGAATGTACAAAGGAGTTGAAATCTGAATTTGACGAGTGCCAGCAAATTGTTCAGCATGGGGTTCTCAGTTTGGTGGATGATGCAGGGTGTAATTAAGGATAAGACCGTATGGCTTTCTGAGTGTAAGTCTTTACTTAGTGCAGCCCAAGCTGTTGCCAAGATGGATATTGTTGATATAAATGACACAGTCGATCAGTTCAAGCACTTCTACATGATCAAGAACATAGCCAAGGATGCAATATTCAATGCTACAACTTACAAAGATGTGGGCTATTTGTGGCACATTCAGAAGTGTGGACATCGGCTAGACTGAAAGTCTTAGTTTTTTTTTTAGTTCTATGTTTGTAATGTAATTGATGTTTTAGTTAGTTTGTTTAGTTGTTGTTCAGTTACTTGTCTATGATAATGAAAGGGTGTGTCCTTTCATTCGCGTCCTTGGGCATATGTATTTGTATTGAGTCATTTTGTATCAAAAAAGGGGATAATGACAATCATCTACAGTTTTAAAAAAGGGCCAAGGGACTGTTAGTCTTATGTAACAGAAAGGTAAATTAGAATAAAAAGTTTTTGAGAAATCATGTAATCTTTGTGAGTGCAGCTTATGTATTCAGAATTGTTTTTCAAGATCAATATATAAATCTTGCTACTTCTAATTCCTTGATCATTGTGTTATCTTTTCATGTTGATGTTTGTTTGAGTCCCCTAGATAAATCTTATAAAGGTTTGTTGTTTTGTGACATCACAAGCTATTGTGATTGAATGTAAAGTTAAGTTTTTACTGTTCTCACAACACTTAATGAAACCATTTCAGTGATAGTTTTAAAACTGTCTCTAGGGTCTGATCAAGATTTATGTCCATAAGTAATAGACTAATTGTCGGATGAAGGCACTGGTCTAGTGTTGATTTCTGGAACAATTCTGATATATGTTTAAGGTCCTTAATTGAGAAGCATCTTTGAATACTTGTGATCTCTACCTTGTTCATAATTACTAACCAGTCCTGAAGTTGTTTCCTTTTTCAGTATACATTTTTCTCATCATTTTGTTTACCAACATTCAGTAATAAGCATACTTAAAGCACATAATTTGAATAAAAGTTTAAGGGAAATTGTCATTCCTATTTAACATTTGTCCTCAAGTTTAAATTCACTATAAAGAAGCAATATTTTTTTTCTTGGAGATTGGGGTACACCCGCCCAGTTTTAGTGAAGCCTAGAGTGTAGGGGAAATTGGTTTTCAACCATTCCCGTTCGTTGGCCAAGGTCGATTGTGGAGATAGAAAGAGGATTGAAAGCCTCTTGTTTTCCCAATCTCTGGTTTTGGGCACCAACAAATACAACACCAAAGCAAAGAATGCTATTCTTAGGGGTCTTTTAGAAATAGAATTTGTTAAATTTATGCACTGCAAATCTGCCAAAGAAACTTGGGACACGCTGCAAAAAATATGACTTAGATGTCAAAGTGAAGGAAGCTAAGCTGCAAAATCTTAGAACTCAGTGTGAAGACCTTAAAATGAAGGAAGAAGAGAAGATTGCAAATTATTTCCAAAGGGTAGATGAGACTATTAATACCATAAGAGGATTTAGAGAAGAAGTCAAAGATGAAGTTATTATCAAAAAGGTAGTCAGATATCTCAATCCAAAGTATGGCACAAAGGCCTCTGCTATTGAAGAGGCTAAAGATTTAAACACCTTCTCATGGATGAACTATTCGGTTCCTTATCAGCATATAAAATGAGGACAATAGGCATTGAATATTCAAAAAGAGAGGTTGTATTTACTTGCACAAAGAAAGGAAAGGGAAAGAACAAACTACTCCGACATCGTTGTATCAGAATAGCTATGCCAACCAGAAGACCAAGGATGTGTATCATAGTAGCTATTGAAGGTGGAATGACAAATTCCCATTATGTCGATAGACCAAACTATTTCGACATATGCATTTCAGAATACCTATTGTGATAAAGGTGATTTGATAGTATGTCATCATAATGACTTGTTTTGTCATTCTAAAATGTTTATCCTATGCTGATAGTTATTGTAATCCCGATGAGTGGTCATTTGGCATGAAGTCTTTCAGTTCAGGGTAACTTATGCCAATGAAGTGTGTCATCATGGAGATTGTGTTTTAGGATAGCTTATGGTGATAAGAGAAATAAAAGGCAAGGTTTTCATCGAAGTAACCCATACCGACGAAAGGGACCAAAAGCATCACAAGGTCATCCCAATAGTTAAAGCTATACCGATAGAGCTAATCTACCTATTATATACTGGAAGGATTAATACATATTGTTGTATATACTGTTGTTCACCAAAAGTGATAACCCAAGAACACCTGCAATCCTTCTATGAAATGGCCAATTTCAGTCTACAAAACACATCAGGGCTTGAACAATATAACATAGGACCCTAATTGATCCTCCTGCACTTCAGGTTCTACTAGACTAAGGGGGGGACACCCTTTTGATGCATTAAATACAACGATTACAGACACATAACTACATCAACACTAAGTAGATAGATTATTTCACAAGCTCAGCAGGTTAGGAAACACTACAGAGTGGCTAGGTCTATACAAACAATAAGATGGAATAGAGCTTTGAAAGAATGGAACACACACCCCTAAACATGAAGGGAAATTATATTTTCTTTTAAAATGTGTATCTGAAAACATCCCCAAACTTGCAAGACCAGTGCCTTGTTCATTGGCCAATAAAGTCTCACACAGAATTGCAAATATGTCAATTACAGTTGCAAATTTGTTTTCCTTATAGAATATCCCTGCATTAACACCTTATATTAATGCATTACTCAGATCCATTCACAACATTATCAAATCTGAGACACATTCCATTATTTATGATTGATTATAGAATTTAAAACCTTCATTGAAGGATACCCACAAACAATCACACAACTTCCTTGAAATTGACAAATTTCATCCTCCTTGAGGATTGAATTCATAATACTGAAATGCATACACAGAGACAATATGGTGGGAAATTACTCATGCCTGACACAAGTAAAGCTTGCAACTAGAAAATGCATCTTGAATGCTGCACTCAAATCCTCTGTACCTTGAAACCAAACAAAAGCATTTACAAACTTGGGTCAAGATATTCAGAAAATGGAAGCCATCAAATCTAGAGCATTTCTCCAAATTTCCGAAACCCTTACAAATGAGAAGAATTGAGAATAAGAAGAGGAAGGAAAGATCAAATCTGCAATCGAAATTGCCCATTGTCTATTTTCTCTAACTGAAATTCTTTACCTTCTTCTTTACAATTTAAACTTCTCTCTAAATATCCCATATTTGTTAAAATTAATTGCTTGATCGGATTCCTCACTCCTAGAGCTTTCCGGCAATATATAATACTTTATACTTTGGCCAAAAATACAACCTTGGGCGAATTAATCATTCACATGTGCCCAATCATTTAAATTTTTGAATTTTTAATATAGTTTGCACTATGTAATTAACATGCATTTAACTTTGACTTTTGCTCTGATTGTGCCCTGATGCCTTGCCAAGTGGTGGGACCTGATTGGTCGATAGGGTTGACTGGACGCCACCTTGAATGACACCTCATCACTCTGCCATGTGTCTGCTTGCTTGTCAGCCACCTCAGCGCCACCTTGGTGCCACATCATCACCACCTAAGCTTCACCTATGCGCCACCGGACAACCACCTCACCGAGGCCCACCTGCTGGACTATTGACTGGACCTGTCACGTCATCGCCACTTAGCTTTCGCCATTTCGCAGATGGTATGTTTTGTGCATCTTTGCCTCACGAAACCATGCGCACCGTAGATCTGCTTGGGACTTGCTCGACCTTTAACCTTGCTCATTTTTGGAGATGCTTTTCATCATTTCATGGACCTTAACCAGTGAGCAACTTTCCTTCATGAAGTCGCACGAGCCATCCGATCTCCAGAACCTGCAGGGTCTTTAACTCGCTGAGCTTTTCGCCTTTCGCCATTTCGCAGCCTCTAACCGATGGGCACCTTCGGCCTATGAATCAACGTGCTTCGTCGGATCATCTCGGACTTGCTCACTGGTTAAGTCAACCGTTCTCTACAAAATACACCCAGTCTGCCTCAGGAAGCGTGCCTACGTGGGGTCCACTTGGTTGCTGCTCATTTGCCACATCTGTCACCTTGGGATTCACGCCCACGCATGGGCCCACCTTGGGCACCCATCAGGCACCATCCGTCAAAAGCCTTGATGGCTTTGACATATTAGTTGTGTGCGTTATTACTTAAAAATATCAAAAGACCCCAATTCCCAGCGAATGTGGGATAAAGTGTTTTTCTTGAGACTGAATGTTTTGAAGGTTTTTCTGAGAGTGTTAATGGCAATTTTTGAAACTTACATTGCTTGGAAGATTTATGATGTCCTTTGCTTTGGTTTTAACACTGCTTCTCCTCCACCACGCAGGGCAAGGCTTTTTCTTATTGGCTTGGGAGCTCAATGCTCTTCTTCAACTCTCCACGCAGTAAAAGGTTTCGGTATTCATTTGCTATTCAAACATCTTCAAAATTTCATTTTATTCTGCAACATGCCATGGAGGATACCACTAGTTTGATTTGGAATGAGCTCAAAATTGAAGCTCTGTAGTATGATTGAAAATGCACCCAGTGATTCTAGCAATACAAAATGATCACCTACACACTTACATGGTCTACCACTGAAGGGTATGAGCCTGAAGTCTGTGTTTGTCCCATTTGACACGGGACCATTCAAATCAAACCTCTCAGGTATGAACTCATTAGCCATATCCCATACCATTGGTGAATGATGGATGTTGTAAACAGAAATCATTATATCCTGACCAACATCCACCTTATAACCTCCAGGCAAAATATCAGCCTCCTCTTGTGCTTTCTTCAGTGAAGTAGGGTTTTGACTCAGAAGATATATTGTCCATGTTAAAATAGAACTCGTGGTCTTATGGCCAACAACTAGCATTGATAAGAGATCAATCTGCCAAAGCATTTGCTTGAAAGTCTCCCGAGCCTTTATCCATTTTATGCACAGCAAGGAGGACTTTAGCATTAAGCTAATGGAGTATAGCAATACACCTGCTCATCTTCATTTGCATTGAAACTTCAAAAGACTTTAATCTATCACCCAAGGGAGGAGCTGATACAGGTTGCAGCAGTTTGTCTTACACTTGCAAATTGCAATTGTTTGAAAGTTTATTTGATGCCCTTTGACTCACACGTGGAAAGGGCTTTGCTACTATTGATTGCATCTACCTGAAGGTTTCTTTGCCCTTCTCACTGCTAATGGCATTTGCTGCAACTTATATGCTTAATATGCCACATGAGATTTGGTTTTAAGCAAAATTGGCATTTGCTTGAGCTTTAAAATGTACTCCCCAAACTTCAATGCCACACTCCAGCAGGAGAATTTGGCATATACACCTGCTAATCTTCATTTGCCTAGAGTTTCAAATATTTCCATTGGGCTATTCTCATGTGGGAGGGAGTTTGGTTGGGAGCCTGGCAATTTCAATTACTTGAACATTATTAAAACCTCTCAAAACTGCCAATCTGAAATTCCTTGGAGGTCTACAGTCTTTCCAACTCTTATGAAATGTCTCATGATTACAATCCACATTTAAATATATTCTGAAATTCCCCCAATAAACAAAGTCGCCGACAAAATCAATCCTCGAGCATGAGCCAGGCCGGGCCCCAAAGTGGGTCCGACTAAAAAAAAATTCATTTTCATGCAACTGACCTCTAAAATGCTTCAGGAACCTCAAACACACCTCCTGAAATGATCGACATCATTTTTGGATCATTAAACTGAGTTTCACAACTTTCAGGCAATTACACCACATTTTCGCATTTAATCGCGAAGATGTAATTTTCAAAGTGGTCAAAACACCTTTCTGGACCTCGCCATTTGATAGGCGTGTACTCTGATATACAAGGATGAACTCTACCAAATGGTTTCTCAAGATGAGTCCCGAGCGAAGAGATATTAAATGGTGAAAATGGCCAACTGGCTTTGTCGACACTGCGGACCTAATGAAGTCAATGTTCTAGCAACACATGATGCCTTTCTCAAAAATATCAAATGACTTTTGTAGGCCTTCAAATTTGAAACATGGGTACCTTGAAGTACATATTAAATCTTTAGATTCTTAGTTCGACCAAAAGTCTAAGTGGGTGCAAATGGCACACTCATGAAAATGGCTACATTAACTGACATAGCACTGAAAGTATGGATCACTGAAAATGATGACTCAATGAACCCTTTTGAAAACCGATCAAACGGATTGGCAGAGGCTTGAAAATTGAAACCTAGCTTGATTTTTATACCAACAATAGCTTGGAACAAACATTCTGGCATAACACTCACTAAGGCAAATTTTACACTTGTGCGAAACAGGGCTCCGACTAGCTGTCGAAACAGGGACTTGCCAAAACACAAACTACAAATGGATTGATCTTCAAAAACTGAGCAGATGGATTCATTAAGACTTGAAATTTTGCAGGATAACTCAAATTTATGCATACAATTGAATCCATTTTGAATTTCTTCATGAAAATCAACAAGGCAAAGGACATAAACACTCAAAGTAGGCTACTCAATAAAATCTGCATTTGTGCCTAAAATGCACTATCAGCTCACCCCTCGAAATGGGTACCTTGTAAACTTATCCAAATTGAATTCTAAAATTTGCACATCACTGTATAGGCCAAATTAAAGTTGTAGGACATGAATCGCGAGCCTTACCCCCTGAAAATCAACTAGCTCCATTTTACCCCCTCTCTAACTAGGCCATTCAAACTGACTCATTTTTTATCATTTGGAAATGCAGGGCAAAATTTTGAAATGGGCCTCTAAACTTGACTCAAATTTAATGAGTCCCAACAGTGGCTCTGACTGGGGATGGTTGATTGCAAGATCAACACAAGAATCAAGAATCTATGGTTAAGCAGACCATCCAAAAGACGGATCATATCTCTTCTCTTCTCAAAAATAGGGCATCCTTATTCTACCCAAACAACAGGGCACTTTATTAAAAACCACACAACTAAAGCAAAGCAACTATACAAGATATACAAACATACTGACAACTGATTATAAACTGCTCAAACAATCTTAGAATTTACATCTGTCAAAAATCTGATTCTCATCACTTGATGTCATGATCCAAACAAAGGCACTTTTCAATAACAACTGAGCATACTCCTTATAATCAACATCTTTCATCTCATTTCCACAATAGCTGGTGTGCATACCTTCTGTCTAATTTTGAACTTTCTAATCACACACTATTTTAGCACAAGTAAAAACATGAGACAATCCACAATAGAGGCCTTCCCACAAGCTGCAATACACTTCACTATCCTAATCAATCTATCCTTGGTAAGGGCATCATCATGCTGAACTTCAAAAATGAAGCATTCAATCTCAACATTATAATTCCCATCAGCACATGCCTTATTATCATTTAAACCAATAGAATGAGGGACACTACTAACCAACTGATGCAAACAAGGAACATAAATGTTACAATCCAGATGTGATACTTCACTATGCTAATCACACTCTATACTCTCCTTGTCTATCAAACTCCAAACTTCCGCATTCTCAATATCCCATTCATGGAAAAGAATGCATACCTCTGGCTGAAGCAAATGCTCAGCTAAGTCTTTCTCTTCCAGGCTTACATCCACCTGAAACACTTCCATTTGTGGTCTGAAGAAGTCATCACATAACCCATGCCTCTTATCTTCATCATCAAGTAAAACTTTGCCACACATGCTACTACTATTTGGAACTTCATCAGCATTACAAACTTGTTCAACACAAGGGAAAACTTCAGCATTTTCATCAATGAAATCAGCACCATGAACATTAGTATCAAAAGCAAAGAACTCCATATCCGGTTCAAGCATACTATCATCATTTTCATTCTCTTCATGGTACCTCAAATTCTGAAAGCATTCAAACATGGGTTTACTTAAATCTGAAAATAGAACATTATCAGCACTGTCACATACATTCTTATCTTCAAAAACACTTTCATTTTCAGATTCATAACCGAGGCACATAACTTGGTCTTCTCTTATATCATCTTCACAAGATGAATAATAAGAATTCTCATAATCATCATCAGCTGCATAAATGGCATTCATTTGCTAATCAAAAGAAAGTGAAAAACCCATGCCAAGATCATTCTCATTATGAAATTGCTCTTCATTGTTCATTTGTATACCTTCAAGGTGTTGGGAATAGAACTTAGTGTCCTCATAATCAGTAGCACCACTCCATTCTGAAACACATTCATCACTGGGTATACTTGCACTGAACACATCATCAGCATCATTCATAATTTCATTTTCAAATTTATCAGACTTAAACAAAATCTGATTTTCATCATATTGCACATCTTCACTTACATAATCAGCAACATTTGGTGATCCATCAGTACTTGGCATTTCAACATCAAATACATCAACAACATGTAAAGATTGATGGTCATTATTACCATAATTTTCACTATTGTTAACCTTAGGAGATGCATGATTAACTTAATAATTGGCAGCCACATAATCAACATAACCATCATACAAATCAAATGGTACATATCCCTTGTATATATCAATCTTCATATCAGCATTATCACAACATTGCACACTAATCATTCCATCATTACTATGAGAGGCAACTGGCATTAACAGCAGAGGATCTTGACTCTCATTCAAATTTGAAACACATGCATCAACAAAACCATTTGGAACTGCAAAGCTTGATGCACCTAGACACGGAATGACTTGCTCAACTTCACATGGTATTTCACCATTGAAGGTGCTTTGACAAGAAACTACAACAGACACAAATTTCTTGGCTATCCCAAATTTCAAATTATTTTCAATGTCTCTAGCTATGTTAAAAGCTTCATACAAGGTCTTAGGTTCTTTGTTTCTCAATAGGAAACCCATCTTCTTACAAAAAGAACTCATATAAATATCCATACATACTTTATCATCAAATTTATACTTTCTAGAAATTTTAGACAAAGCTTGCGAAAATCTGATATTAAATGTTGGTACCAATTCATCTTCCCTGATTTGTATATAAGTGAACTCTTTCATCATATCATAATCACTCATTTTTTCATCAAATTGATCCATGAAATCCGAAATCAATCCTTCCCATGAGGTAATAGAATTCACTGGCAAAAAAGAGAATCAATCCCTTGCATCCTCTTTCAATGACTGAACAAACAATTTCATGGATATATCTTCCTGACAAATTTCAAACTCTCCTATCAAATCTGAAAATCTTTTCACATGTTGACATGCTGATTCTGATTTTTTTCCACTGAATATGGGCAAATACTTTTTGATTTCTATGGGTATGGGATTTGGGTAACCCGAAATACCTTCAAAGTTTAGAGCAGCATAATACTTCATACTGAAACTTTTCCTATTACATGGTTGTTCTGGTTTACTAGGCATGGTCATATGTGGATAAGATTGGGGTTGAAAAACTTCACAACTCATTTCTTCCTACTCCCACAAATGATTATACAATCTTGGATAAAAAACTTCAAGCACATATCCTTATTCAAATCTATTCATTAACATTGCTTGACATAAGGTTTTCCAAATTTGCATACTACGGAAGATCATATACACTGGATACTTTAGCGTCATAGATATGCAAATTAATTTTGTGATTCTTCTTTCCCTCTAGACTAGTGTTGTTCACTAAATGGGAAAACAACATTACACATTCAAATTTTCAGAAGAGATGTCTTGCATTTAAAACCTCTGAAAATACCTGGAGATTTGCAGCTGTACAAAACTTGTAGATTTGAAGATTAACTTCCACTTTCAGCACGGTCTTTTATCATAGAGTCACCACCTCTTGCATAGAGGACATTTTTGAATAGCAAAATACCATTAAATCACAAATTTAAATTCTCTATTTCTCTTTCAATCTCGCTGCAATTAACACTCCAAGCCACAAACACATAGATTTGGGAATAATCAACACCACATCTATGTATATATTTCTACTGCACTTTATACCAAACTTTTATGATGAAGAATTCATGTGTAGATCTACATTAGCAGTGATAACCCATATCTCTGCACTTATATAAAAAATCGTAAAAACCTTGTACAATACTAGTTGCATAGACATTAAACACTGGTATGAACAACAAAGTTGCCACCCAATAAGGAATTGGGGAAAAATTCGCATACAACTGCAAGGACTTGCTCACAACTCAGCAGCATGAATTTACTATTACTCCTTCATAATATATGACATGAGAAAACATATCATTCTACAGATCCAGAACACTAAACACTCCCTTCACCATAAAATCAATCTCAAACTCTGTGCATACACAATGGATAGACTGGCTGGATATGAAATTGATAGAATGAAGAATACATTCAACTTCTAACCCTATCAATCAAACTTTTGAATCCATATTTTCCCCAGCAGAGTCACCATTTTTGTTGTTCACCAAAAAGTGATAACCCAAGAACACCTACAATCCTTCTATGAAATGGCCAATTTCAGTCTACGAAACACATCAGGGCTTGGACAACATAACATAGGACCCTAATTGATCCTCCTGCACTTCAGGTTCTACTAGACTAAGGGGGGGACACCCTTTTGATGCATTAAATACAACGATTACAGACACATAACTACATCAACACTAAGTAGATAGATTATTTCACAAGCTCAGCAGGTTAGGAAACACTACAGAGTGGCTAGGTCTATACAAACAATAAGATGGAATAGAGCTTTGAAAGAATGGAACACACACCCCTAAACATGAAGGGAAATTATATTTTCTTTTAAAATGTGTATCTGAAAACATCCCCAAACTTGCAAGACCAGTGCCTTGTTCATTGGCCAATAAAGTCTCACACAGAATTGCAAATATGTCAATTACAGTTGCAAATTTGTTTTCCTTATAGAATATCCCTGCATTAACACCTTATATTAATGCATTACTCAGATCCATTCACAACATTATCAAATCTGAGACACATTCCATTATTTATGATTGATTATAGAATTTAAAACCTTCATTGAAGGATACCCACAAACAATCACACAACTTCCTTGAAATTGACAAATTTCATCCTCCTTGAGGATTGAATTCATAATACTGAAATGCATACACAGAGACAATATGGTGGGAAATTACTCATGCCTGACACAAGTAAAGCTTGCAACTAGAAAATGCATCTTGAATGCTGCACTCAAATCCTCTGTACCTTGAAACCAAACAAAAGCATTTACAAACTTGGGTCAAGATATTCAGAAAATGGAAGCCATCAAATCTAGAGCATTTCTCCAAATTTCCGAAACCCTTACAAATGAGAAGAATTGAGAATAAGAAGAGGAAGGAAAGATCAAATCTGCAATCGAAATTGCCCATTGTCTATTTTCTCTAACTGAAATTCTTTACCTTCTTCTTTACAATTTAAACTTCTCTCTAAATATCCCATATTTGTTAAAATTAATTGCTTGATCGGATTCCTCACTCCTAGAGCTTTCCGGCAATATATAATACTTTATACTTTGGCCAAAAATACAACCTTGGGCGAATTAATCATTCACATGTGCCCAATCATTTAAATTTTTGAATTTTTAATATAGTTTGCACTATGTAATTAACATGCATTTAACTTTGACTTTTGCTCTGATTGTGCCCTGATGCCTTGCCAAGTGGTGGGACCTGATTGGTCGATAGGGTTGACTGGACGCCACCTTGAATGACACCTCATCACTCTGCCACGTGTTCGCTTGCTTGTTGGCCACCTCAGCACCACCTTGGCACCACGTCATTGCCACCTAAGCTCCACCTACGTGCCACCGGACAACCACCTCATTGGGGCCTGCCTGCTAGACTGCTGATTGGACCTGCCACGTCATCGCCACCTGGCTTTTGCCATTTCACAGACGGTATGTTTCGTGCATCTTCACCTCACAAAACCACACACACCGTAGATCTGCTCGGGACTTGCTCGACCTTTCACCTTGCTCATTTTCAGAGATGCTTTTCGCCATTTTGCAGACCTTAACTGGTGAGCAAATTTCCTTCATGAAGTCACTCAAGCCGTCTGATCTCCAGAACCTGTAGGGTCTTTAACTCGTTGACCTTTTTTCCTTTCGCCATTTCCCAGCCTCTAACCGGTGAGCACCTTTGGCCTGTGAATCAACGCGCTTCGTCGGATCATCTCGGACCTACTCACTGGTTAAGCCGACCCTTCTCTACAAAATTCACCCAGTCTACCTTGGGAAGCATGCCCATGTGGGGTCCACCTAGTTGCCGCTCAATCGCCACCTCTGGTTGCCTTGGGATCCACGCCCACGCGTGGGCCCACCTTGGGCGCCCATCAGGCACCGTCCATCAAAAGCCTTGATGGCTTTGGCATCTTAGTTGTGTGCATTATTACTTAAAAATATCAAAAGACCCCAATTCCCAATGAATGTGGGATAAAGTGTTTTTCCTGAGACTGAATGTTTTGAAGGTTTTTCTGAGAGTGTTAATGGCAATTTTTGAAACTTACATTGCTTGGAAGATTTATGATGTCCTTTGCTTTGGTTTTAACACTGCTTCTCCTCCACCACGTAGGGCAAGGCTTTTTCTTATTGGCTTGGGAGCTCAATGCTCTTCTTCAACTCTCTACACAACAGAAGGTTTCGGCATTCATTTGCTATTCAAACTTCTTCAAAATTTTATTTTATTCTGCAACATGCCATGGAGGATACTACTGGTTTGATTTTGAATGAGCTCAAAATTGAAGTTCTGTAGTAGGATTGACAATGCACCCAGTGATTCCAGCAATGCAAAATGATCACCTACACACTTACATGGTCTACCACTGAAGGGTATGAGCCTGAAGTTTGTGTTTGTCCCATTTGACATGAGACCATTCAAATCAAACCTCTCAGGTATGAACTCATCATCCATATCCCATACCATTGGTGAATGATGGATGTTGTAAACAGAAATCATTATATCTTGACCAACATCCACCTTATAACCTCCAGGCAAAATATCAGCCTCCTCTTGGGCTTTCTTCAGTGAAGTAGGTTTCTGACTCAAAACATATATTGCCCATGTTAACACAGAACTCGTGGTCTTATGGCCAACAACTAGCATTGATAAGAGATCAATCTGCCAGAGCATTTGCTTGAAAGTCTCCCGAGCCTTTATCCATTTTATGCACAACAAGGTGGACTTTAGCATTCTGCTAATGGAGTATAGCAATACACCTGCTCATCTTCATTTGCATTGAAACTTCAAAAGACTTTAATCTACCATGCAGGGGAGGAGCTGATACAGGTTGCAGCAGTTTGTCTTACACTTGCAAATTGCAATTGTTTGAAAGTTTATTTGATGCCCTTTGACTCACACGTGGAAGGGGCTTTACTCCTATTGATTGCATCTTCCTGAAGATTTCTTTGTCCTTCTCACTGCTAATGGCATTTGCTGCAACTTCCTGAAGATTTCTTTGTCCTTCTCACTGCTAATGGCATTTGCTGCAACTTATATGCTTAATATGCCACGTGAGATTTGGTTCTAAGCAAAATTGGCATTTGCTTGAGCTTTAAAATGCACTCCCCAAACTTCAATGCCACACTCCAGCAGGAGAATTTGGCATATACACTTGCTAATCTTCATTTGCCTGGAGTTTCAAATATTTCCATCAGGCTATTCTCACATGGGAGGGAGTTTGGCTAAGAGCCTACCAATTTCAATTACTTGAACATTATTAAAACCTCTCAAAACCACCAATCTGAAATTCCCTGAAGGTCTACAGTCTTTTCAACTCTTATGACATGTCTCATGATTACAATCCACATTTAAATATATTCTGAAATTCCCCCAATAAACAAAGTCACCAACAAAATCAATCCACGAGCATGAGCCAGGTCGGGCCCCAAAGTGGGTCCAACTAAAAAAAAATTCATTTTCATGCAAATGACCTCTGAAATGCTTCAGGAACCTCAAACACACCTCTTGAAATGATCGACATTGTTTTTGGATCATTAAACTAAGTTTCGCGACTTTCAGGCAATTACGCCACATTTTCGCATTTAATCGCGAAGATGTAATTTTCAAAGCGATCAAAACACCTTTCTGGACCTCGCCATCTGACAGGTGTGTACTCTGATATACAAGGATGAACTCTACCAAATGGTTTCTCAAGATGAGTCCTGAGCGAAGAGATATTAAATGGCGAAAATGGCCAACTAGCTTTGTCGACATTGCGGACCTGATGAAGTCAATGTTCTGGCAACACATGATGCCTTTCTCAAAAATATCAAATGACCTCCGTAGGCCTTCAAATTTGAAACATAGGTACCTTGAACTACATATTAAATCTTTGAATTCTCAATTTGACCAAAAGTCTGAGTGGGTGCAAATGGCGCGCTCATGAAAATGGCTACATTAACTGACATAGCACTGAAAGTACGAATCACTGAAAACGATGACTCAATGAACCCTTTTGAAAACCAATCAAACAGATTGGCAGAGGCTTGAAAATTGAAACCTAGCTTGTCATTTATACCAAAAATAGCCTGGAACAAACATTCTAGCATAACACTCACTGAGGCAAATTTTTCACTTGTGCGAAATAGGGCTCCGACTAGCTGTCGAAACAGGGACTTGCCAAAACACACAAACTTTACATGGATTGATATTCAAAAACTGAGCAGATGGATTCATTAAGACTTGAAATTTTGCAAGCTAACTCACATTTAGGCATACAATTGAATCCATTTTTAATTTCTTCATGACAATCAACAAGGCAAAAGATGTAAACACTCAAAGTAGGCTAGTCAATAAAATATGCATTTGTGCCTAAAATGGACTTTCAGCTCACCCCTCCAAATGGGTACCTTGTAAACTTATCCAAGTTGAATTCTAAAAGTTGCACATAACTGTATAAGCCAAATGAAAGGTGTAGGACATGAATCCTGAGCCTTACCCCCTGAAAATCAACTAGCTCCATTTTACCCCCTCTCTAACTAGGCCATTCAAACTAACTCTTTTTTTATTATTTGGAAATGCAAGGCAAAATTTTGAAATGGGCCTCTAAACTTGACTCAAATTTAATGAGTCCTAACATATACATTAAATAGAGTTCAACTGAGATTGAACAACATAATGACACCTTATGAATTATGGTATGATAGGAAACCCTCAATGAAGTACTTCAAGCAGCTCGACAGTAAATGCTTTATCAAAAGAGATGAAGATGGTTTATGAAGATTTTGTTCAAGAAGTGATGAAGGTATCTTCTTGGGGTACTCAACTCACAACAAGTCCTATAAATGTTTCAACAAGAGGCTAAAGAAGGTGATTGAGAGTGTACATGTAAGAATGGATGAAGATCTACATAAAGGAAAACAGAGCATAATAAATCAGATTGAAGAATCACATAGTGAAGATGAAGAGCAATCTGAAAGTGAACAAGAAGAAGTACCCAACAACACTCTAAATAGATATGTGCAAAAGAATCACCCTGAAGAGAAGATCATAGGCAACAAAAATGATGGTGTACAAACTAGAAGAAGACATGCAAGAGATAATGAACAAGTAAACTTTTGTCTTATGACTGAGATGGGACTCAAAACATATGATGAGGCTAGCAAAAGTGAGAAGTGGATGAAGGATATGGAAGAAGAGCTAGTGTAGATTTAAAAGAACAAAACATGGGAAGTGGTTCCTAAACCTGTTGATAAAAATGTCATTGGGACAAAATGGGTCTATAGGAACAAGATGAATGAAGAAGGTAGAGTAATAAGAAATATAGATTAGTTTGCAAGGGGTATGCTCAAGTAGAGGGCATAGATTTTGAAGAGACATTTGCACCTATTGCAAGGATTGAAGATATAAGAATTTTCTTGGCATTATCAACCCATAAATCATACAAATTAAGTATATCAGATGGATGTGAAGTCTGCATTGTTGAATGGAAATCTTGAAGAAGAGGTCTACATAGAGAAATGTGAAGGTTTTCAGGTGCATGAAGATGAGAAATTTGTCTGCAGATTGAAAAAAGTATTATATGGTCTAAAACAGGCCCCTAGAGAATGGTATTCAAGATTGGATATGTATTTGCATCAGCAAGGGTTCATACAGGGAAATGCTAATAGTAATTTATACATTAAGGAAAATGGTGATCACATGATCATAGTTGTGGTGCATGTAGATGACATCATATTTGGAGGCAACAAGGACATCTTATGCAAAGAGTTTGCTTACCAAATGTAGTCTGAGTTTGAGATGTCAATGCTTGGAGAGTTATCATATTTCCTTGGTTTGTGGATTTCTCAATTACATAAAGGAATATTTATATCATAAACCAAGTATGCAAAGGACATGTTAGAAAATTTTCAAATGGAGGAAAACAAACTAGTTAGTACTCCCATGGTGACAAGATGCAAATTAAGAAAGGACGTTGAGTCACTTAGTGTAGATCAAACCTTATATAGATCCATGATTGATATCCTATTGTATCTCACAACTTCAAGTCCTGATATTGTGCAAGTGGTGTGCATGGTAGCCAGATTCCAAGCTGATCTAAAGCAATCACATATAAATGTTGTTAGAAGAATCTTCAAGTATCTGCAAGGAACACTTACTTATGGCTTATGGTATCCAAAGAAAGGAGATTTCATTTTACAAGCCTTTACTGATGTTGATTGGGTAGGTTGCATCGATGATAGGAAGAGCACTAGTGGTGGAGCTTTCTTCCATGGACATGGATTGGTTTCATGGCACAACAAGAATAAAGATTCTATTTCTTTATCTACAGCTGAAGCAGAGTATATTGATGTTGCCACATGTTGCTCATAGGTTTTGTGGATGAAATAGACCTTAAAGGACATTTAGGTATCATTTTCATATCCTATTGTTAATATGTGTGACAACTCAAGTGCCATTAACATTTCCAAGAACCCTGTCATGCACCAAAGGACAAAGCACATTGCAATCAAATATCATTTTCTTAGGGAGAAGGTTGCAGAGAAGGAGGTAAAGGTTGAATATGTTCCCACAAGTGAGTAGGTTGCTGAAATTTTCACAAAGCCTCTTCCAAAAGACACACTTGATTATCTAAGATAAAATTTGGGTGTTGTTCCACCTTCCTTCAACACTTAAACGTATTATTGAGGTTTGTGGTTCAAGGGGACCATACTATTTTCTTTTCTATTTTTTCATCCTTGAACCTCATGTCTGTCTCAGGGGGAGTTTTGCAATCTTTGTAAGAAGTATTCACGCTACTTTTTATATTGTATAATGGTTCATCTAGTGGACTCTACAACAAACATTAATTGGCAGGCATTGTCTAGGTTGAACATCTTTCAAAGGGAGAAAAATAGGTTACAGGTTTTATGGTAAGTGGTGTGTAGGTCCCTTTGCCATTGTTGTCAAAGGGAAAGAAAGAGAGCCTATGTGTGTTGACATCAAGCCTGTGTGCATTGTTGTGTGTGTTGACATCAATGCTAAATGGGTAGATTGTTGGCATTATTGTCATTTGTGTCAACAAGTGTTGCAGGGATGCCAAGAGGATGTAGAGAAAAAAGTGTTGCAAGTTGTAAAAGTGATCATATCAAGATAACTTAGTCGATCAAGTGTTGTGTAGGTGATATGTACTCTGGTGGTTTGATCAGAATAACTAGGCCAATATCGAGTCATGTGGAGGAAATTTCTATTGGCGTAAGTTAGGACGATGTCGGGTCATGTGCATTTTATGTTGTATTTTGTCATATCGGGATAGAAATGTTGAATAAAAAGTAAGAGCCACTTATCAGGATAGCTGACAAAGGTGAAGTAACAATATTGTGTAATACCGATAGAACTCTATTATAATATATTATTCATTGCGAGGCTAGATTGGAGCAGTAGATTCCAACAACTATTCTCACCAAGATTTTTCCCACATTGGGTTTTTTATCGTGCATCTGGTGTTATTTGACGTGCTCTTGTGTGTGTGTGTGTGTGTTTATATATACATTACATCCTTAAAATCTACACATTGAAGTTAACATTTTTGAAACATTGATTCACCCCCCTCTCAGTGTCCATTTGTGTTATTCACATCAAATCTCAGAATCTCCTTTTTGAACACATAAGTTGCTATCCTGGATCTCCTCAAGCAGTCAAACTTCTTCCGTAGGATCTAGCTCTGATACCAATTGTTGGCAACAACAATGAAGGAAAACTGAGAGGGGGGTGAATCAGTTTTCACTAGATTAAACAAATTAAGCACAATCTCAAATCTAATCAACTACAACAAGAATAAAGATAAAGACTACAACAACAACACACATAACACCAAGATTTTTGATGTGGAAAACTAGGTTAAGGGAAAAACCACGATGTGAACCTACCCACAATCAGATGATACTCTGCAATAGTATGTGTAATATTACAATGGGGAATGCACATGCATTCAGGCACACTGCCTAGAGCTCACTGGTCAAAATAACAAGACCTATAAGCCTCCAACCCTCAGGGAAGGTTCACTACCTTACAATAATATTTGGACTATGTAATCCGGATTACATGAACTGCAAAGATAACATTTGCTAATGCCTGATGATAGGTTTAGTTAAGCTCATTTGTTAACCCTACAACAATCACTACACAATAGACCATACTGAAGGATAAATTCTCTTATGTGCACATACACCACTCTATGATAATGCAGACACAACATCAACACCCAAAATGCATGAATATAACACCTATTTATATAGATCATCAGCCTTGACTACAAGGTTGGCCAAACTCTCAACCCTCAATTACAATATTATATCACATGCTACATAAATAAACCACCAGACCAATACAATGCCATGTATGACATAGCATAGATCTAAACCAAATCCTCTAGAATGCATCACCATGAAAAAGCTTGCCAAGATCAATCAAAACACGCTACACCACCAAAAATACCACATAGCACGAGGAATATCATTAGACTCATAAGATCTTCAAGAACACACATAAGGATAAATGCAGACCACCAAAAAAAATAGGACATGATTAGGAAATACCAACAAGCTTGTTAGAACCATCTGCAATAGCTTCACCAACACCACTTAATTAAATCTTCATTGATCAACATGCTAACACTCAAGAACACTTAACAACATCAATTCGGACTAGAAAAATGTCTTGCGGGGTACCAAATCATGAACCATCTAAAATTTAGATACACATGAACATCCAAAAAATTCTCTCAAATCTACAACCAAAAGTGTGATCATATCGGAGCACAACGGATCAAATACCAAACTCTGCCAACCACAGAACAAAAGAACAATATTTATACTAGAATCCACAACTCAACCAAATCACCATATAGCATTGTGGAATCAATAAATAATGAAGTATCTCTAGTTGATTCAGCATCCCAAATAGATAAACCAACTAGATCAACTCAATGAAAACACCGAATCACTAAACACATCAAAACACAAGAATATGTTGACATCAATGACAACAACATATCTTAGCAGTAGCAATATCCAACAATTAAAAGTTTGTTTAGCTCATAGTTTTAGTTTTAACTCATGGCCATACAATAACATAGAAACCATAATAATGTGGTTACAAAAAAATAACATGGAGTAAAAAACTTATATATAGCAATTATTTATTAAAAATGGTTGATTAAATTAAATTTGTTTTGCGAAAGTACGATCATCGGTTTTAAGAAATATTTTGTCTTCTCCAATTTAATATGTTGCAATTTTAGTTTCCAAGGCTAAAATTAAGATTCTTGTTTTCTTTCTTTTTTTTTTGATTAAGGTAAAAGCGGGTTTTGAAGGGGCCCCGAAACCCTTTGCAAGAAGAACTTAAATAGAAAAATCAAAGAGATACAAAAAGGAACAGACCATTGAAAAGCCAGTAGAAAACCAGAAAAAGCCCCACAAAGCCAGCAAGCTAGCCAGACTCCAAGAGAGAAACTAGTTGATTTTTTCCAGGGCATTCACCAGGGTGTTGCTAATTTCATGCAGCTCTTTGATGTTATCCCTGAGATTAGGGAGATCCTTTGCAGAAGCAGACACAACTTTCTTGACACTAGCTGTGGTCCTCTTCGCAGTGCCACCAACCGGAGTAACTTCACCTCTACCGGTCTGGATAGTCTCTTCATCCAAGTCAATTTCCACTACAGATTTAGGAGAGTTGGTATGATCAAAGACCTTAGAAATATCCTCCAATTTTTTAGTGATAACAGATAGGATACTCGAGATAACGCCCATCAGATTTTTCATCGCCTTTGTCCCTTCTTCCAGTGATTTAACCTTATCCTCCATATTCTGCTTCCAATTTATCTAGTCTCTATTGTCATCCTCCCTCTTCTCATCCATGTTTTTCCCCTTTTTTTCCAGGTTCTTCAGGAGCTCGTAGGTCCATCTGTCATAATCCATTCTTGCTTCAGTGAGTTTCTTGAGGTTATCCAAGAGTAACCCTTTATCCGCACTTTCCTTATCCTCACTAACCCTGTCCTTAGTCAGGTCCTTCTCATAATCTTTGTTCATTTCCTTCTTTGAATTCACATCAGTTTCCTCATTATCGTTCAAATCCACATCCTCCATAGGATGGTTGTTGTCCTTACCAGGGCGATCACTGAGGATAGGGCTTTCATTACCAGGTTCATTATTACCACTTTCTTCCTCATTACCCAGCTCCTCATCATTCCAGCTATCTTCACCATTGGAGTCATCAGTCTCCATTTCGCTGCATTCCTTATCAATTTCCTCTATTTCCATCCCAGGGGCACTTTTTCTTTTTTTGCTAGAGGATGCCTTCTCCTTGCTGGAGTCTCCTCCCTCCATCTTTCTCTTACCCAAAGAGGCAAATATCCTCTTGTTTTCCAGCAGGGCAAGGGTTTTACAATGCTCATAGATGAGTAGCAAAAGCCCACAGTGGAGAATCAGGCTAGAAGCATTTTTACTGTGTTTATTGAGGGACCTGGAAAGGGACCTAAAAAGGTACTAGGGCAGAGATACCTTTTTTTTGTGTCTGAAATGGTTTAAGAGAATGAAGTGGTAGGTGTAGGTCCTGGAGAATCGGTGCTCAACCATGATTTATTCCATAATTGCATTCAGAACCCATCCCCATATTTTCTTGATATTAGTAGCTTCGTAGTAGCCCCCAGTGGCTTTACTGATTCTAACCCTCTCTTTCTCTTTCCACAGGAACAGATTGACCGCATTGTTGGAGACTTTAAGGTCTTGAAAGAAATTAAGCCAGAGTGGGGCATACCAGTCACTGTAGCTATGAGCCCAGCGTCCAGCTTGAACTTAACTCCATAGATTGTAAAGGAGCCATTAGACCAATTTTCAGAAATCTTGGAAAAGGCGAGGTTTACCCTACCTTTACCATAGTCCACGAGCTTCTCCATGAAGCTTGTGAGAGAACCCTTTTCCAGTTTCGCCCACACTTTTAGCATTTCTTTCCAAGTCGACGTATTGTCTAGTTCCTCCCTCCTTAGGTCTCCTCCCATCTTCAGATTCAGACTATCTGCTCTGTTTCTCTACAAACTAAGCCCTTCTTTCCCGAAGTTGCTCAAGATTTTGAACCGGGAAACCCACAAAGCGTGCGGCAAATTATTAAAGATTATTGGGGATCTGCCACTTTGCCAAGTAATGATGACCTTTCCATCAAGGCATAAATTAAGATTCTTGTTAGTAAATAGAATTTAATATATAATTTTAACATTTTATTCTAGAACAATGCTCAATAACACTTATTTATATTAAATCATACATAGCACAAAGGTGGTAAAATGATATGACATGGCATTAAAATTGAGTATGAAACATGATATTAAGGTATATGAAAAAGGATAGAATATGGGATGACATGGAATATATATGCCTCTCATCAAGTTCTTGTTAGTCTTGATCCCATAGTATTATCTCCCTTTAGACCCTAAAAACTTGAAATAACTCAATATACTCAAAATTTCATAAATTTAATATTATCTTTTAATGATCTTGTAGGATTTTAATTACTACAAAATCTCCACCAACTATAAAGTATGAAACTCAAGGGGTGACCAAGCCCAAGAATCCTATGGTCATCTATACAGATATAGGATATGTAGACAAGGTCAAGGAGTATAGAGTCAACCTTTATTATAAGGCCAAAATATTGGTGAACTCAAGACTTGCACAAGTAGGAAGATGTCCATGTTTAGTCCAATATCTGTAGTTGATTATGCCTTGTGCTTAACCCTAAAACCATGAAACAAAGTGGACTCAACAAGGAGCACCCTCTTATATATAATTGAAAACATGGTTTCATTTGCTTTAAATAATCTATAAAATAAAAGAGTGGTATACATAATAAAATTAGCTATTACATCCAATAAAAAAGATACCATAAGCCATATAAAGCACTAAACAATTAGTGGCCCTCCCAGCCTAGAATAAAATGGTCAAAGGTGACCAAAAAATTGACTAGGGCATATTTCCAAATATAAATTAATGATGTGCTCACTCTACTGAATATAGTGATGACAAAAGAAAGAATTAGGGACTATAACACCTAAATGCATTGATACATCTTTGTTGTCTTATCTAAACTCAATTTATTTATTGGGCTTAGGTCTTTATTGATAACATTTATAAATATCTCACCTAAATAGTGGTTACTATAAGGTTCACATGACATCCTCTATTGTGTATCTTGGTAAGGTAGACCATCTTGTTATCATTACATAGAATGGGAAACAAAGAAGTTGATAATTTGAATAAGGTATGGGAACATTGCCTATAGTTGGAGTTAAAACAAGTCAAGCCCACTTCAAAATAGTGAATGATACCTTACTATTTTTTTTAATGATAAAGAAGATAGAGGGAGATATGACCAACAAGATATAAAATGAGATTATGACCCTAATAACTACTTGAATCAACTAGCCCATCCAATTTACTAGGTCCACATATATCAAACTATCTAGATTTATAATGAATCCGTAACTCCTTCCAATATTTTTTATCAATAAGGTAATCCTATTAGAGTATTTGAGATATATTTATCAAGTGTAGAAGAAGATCTCCAAAAATCATAAAAAAGGGATTTAATTTCCTAATTTCTCTAAGTTCGTATACTTGTTTAAACATGGAAAATAGAAAATATAAAGGATTAGATGTAGATTTGACAACAAAAAAATTATATTTATGATAGTGGAAAGAACTTTAATTTCTTGAACAAAATTCATATACTAACTAGATTAGTGCATATGCCTATCAATACTCTCAAGGGTTTCTAGGCGAATTGTTAAGATGAGTAGAAAGTTAAAAAAGAATATACTCTAGGCTTGTGGGAACCTAGATGAAAATATTTAACATTGTTCCCAAGGTTTCTACCAACCTTCTTGATGATGAGAATGTCCTAAACCTTGTTTATGACATCAATCAAATCAACAACCTCCTAATACTAACAATGTATCAATGGGAAAGTAAAAAATATATTCTTTAGAGGAGATTAACTAGAAGTGATAGAATTTAGTTGATATTAGATTCATCAAAATATAACCTCATTGATCCCCTTCTCCAAGAGGAAAAAAGAAGAAAATTAAGGCTAGTAAATTATCAACATCAGTTGGTCCTGTTGTGACCATAGAACTACATTGTTAGCAATACCAAAATTAGTAGTTTCATTGTAATCCTAGTAAGAGCACTAAAAAAATACAAGGGAAAAGAATCCAAAGAAAACAAAAGTAAACATAATACAAAGAGAACTACAAGTACGGTTCCCAAATAGGAGGAAGCAAAGGAGGAGAAACACAAGTTGAAAAAAAAAAAGAAGGCTTTCTAAAGGGTCTTTGAAAATTTTATAGATACAATGTGGAATTTATTAGGAGAATCTATTACAAAAAGTGTACCCATCTTAGCCCCCTACTACAGCCACTTAGTCATCTTTATTTCCACCACCAAGATCAACAAAATAAATCAAGGGAGTACATATTCCTATTTTTTCATCATAAGGAACACTTCACTAATTAAAATAGCTTTAGTTGATAGGATTGACGAATTGATAGATATTCCATAAACCAATAAGAGGAAATAACTTGAAGTTAATGGAGGTAGTTTAGAATAAATATTTTTGATGACGGGAAAAACAGGTTTTGAAGGGACCTGAAACCCTTTACAGAAGATTACAAAAGATAGATCAAATAGAGTCTAGTCATAATAAAATTACAACCAAACAAGACTGAGAGACAACAAAAGACAAACAAAAGACTGCTCAGCCCACAAAAACAACAAAAGGCCAACAAAATTACATCACAAAACCAGCAAATGAAAAAGGATTAACCCAGATTTTTAAGGTTCTCCTCAACATTAGCACTAATCTGGTGCATCTTCTTGGTAGAATTTTTCAAGTCCAGAATGTCCTGAGGCAACTCAATGGCTTTCTTCTTTATACTAGAATGAGTGCGCTTTCCTAGAGGATTCAAATATTCAGCACCAACAACCATCTCCTTATCCATATCCACAACAACTCTATCCATGTGAGCTTTCTCTAGCTTGCTGACCATGGTAGACATAAAATCTGTAAAAGTCTTCACAATGCTCTGACTAGTTTCCATTATTCCCCTGAGGATAGTCTCACACTTTGCGATTCTGGCCTCCATATCCATAAATGTTTTGTCAAATATTTTCTTAACACGTTTAGTAGATTCCATATTCTTGGCCAAACAATCTTTCATCACTTATTTTTCAATTTTAGTCCACAAAACACCAACTGAGGTACCCTCAACCATCTCTTTACCAGCATCGACAAGTTGAGCTCTAATAGTACTATGCAACAAATTTTTAGCATTAGCCTACATAACTTCCATTCTGGAAGATAAAGACTGCTGCTTAAGATTGATATTTTTGACTTCATAGAAAACCCATCTGAAAAGACAAAAAACCTCCAAAGAGAAGTTTTTGGCGACATTAAGCACATCGAATGGTATCTCTTGTTTAGGATGAAAATCCCGAGGGGAAAAATCTCCCGAATCTTGAGAATTCTGCTCTGTGCCATGAGAAGAAGTTTATAATAAATGTTACACAAAGATAAGATCCAATATTTACCTTAAAATACCATTGGTTTAGGTCCTTAAATGGATGTACTTGATGAATGTTCTCCAAAAACACTTGAAGTACTAATAATCCCAAAGTAAGAACTGTCAAAATAATTTATTAAAGTTCCCATTGAGACTTTCCCTATCCAAACCTAGGAGGATATGCAAGATGAGAATTTTCTAGAAGAAGAAAAAGTAGAAGAGAAAGAAAAAACATCTATCAAGGAACAAGAATAACTAGTCATAGGTGAAAAATAAGTTTCCCAATAGCACATGGAGCTACCTAATGACCAACAAACTAAAGGGGATGTCAAGGAAGTGGATAAGGAGGAATAAACTCCGAATGAACAATTTTAAGAAGAGTAAGTTGTAAATAAGCAGGATGAGGTCCTTCAAGACAAAAAAGGAGTGGATACTCAAATGATCATTACATTATACATTTCTTCCTCTACCATTCCTACATGGACCAAGATTAAATTAAACAGAAGATAAATGAGGTATCTGAAACTTATAGATCTAGCCACACTATCTACACAAATCAATAAAGAAAGAGCACTGAACTAGCCAATAATAATTTTTGATCATCTACTTGGATAAGTATGAATCTTGAGTAGCATAGATAGATACCCCTATAATAGAAATGGATGATAGGGAGTTCTTTCTAGAAGACTATAAATTTTTAAGGATACATCTTGGCCAATAGATAAGGGAAGAGGAAATTGCATCAATATAGTTAGAAATAAAAATGTGAACACTGGAGTGGACAAAGACACATAAATAAATCAAGAAAAAAAAATAGTTGGAGTATATGAAGTTCTTTGTAAAATAGTTAACTTCCCCCTTTGCCCAAAAGGAAGGAACTTATAGAAATACACCTATGTTGATGTCTAGAGAGGAGGTGGATTTCATTGATAAAATGATGAATAAAGCATACACAAAGATATAATGGTTTTTAGAATTCCTAGAGTTCACAAAAAATAATGGATTAGGTTATTTCTCTATTTTGAGACAAATTACAAATAAATCCACCAAGTCTTTTGTGTGGTTACTAAATAATGAAGAGAGAAGACACACCCAAAATTTTCCTAAGTTAGAGGACATGGATAAAGATAAAACATAAATAATTGAAGGAGTTGATCATCAAGGATGAAGGCCCTATCTTCCTAAGTAAATTTATAGAAATAATTACTTTCAAAACTAGATCATTCCATAATACGAGGTCAAATTATTGAAAGCATAGAATCTCACATTACATTATGAAATGAAAGATTTGATAGTGTGGATTATTACAACCAACATTTTAATTTGGACATATGGATGGACATAATTCAGAAAATAAAAGAAAAATGAAAGAGATTGAGGATGCATTGGAATAGACCTGACATGAAGTACCTTGGATTAGTTTATGGGATTGAAAAAAAAATCCTTAAGGTATTTGAGAAGGATCTCTTAGAAAAGCAAGGAATCAACATGTTATATGATGAATTTGGGGAATACAAATTTAGGTTGGATTGGTTGGATGGTCCTTATGAAAAGCATATGAGCATGTACATTTTAGTATTAATGGAGTATAGAGAGAGATAGAAGGATAAGGAGGAAAAACATTAGGTTATTATTGAATATTTATATTGAATGTTGTCTTGTTTCCTTAGGTGTTCACCCAACTACACATTTTTTCTATTTGATGTGATAATATTATACAAGTTTTTATATGTATATTATTCAATATCATAGGATCAATTGGAGTGAATATGTAACTTGCAAATATGTAATTGTAATTGGGTCCACTTATTTTATAAAAGTGGTGAAAAAGTAAAAAATGTAACACTTAGGGAGGATATTAATTAAGATCCCTTGGATCTTTAAGACCTATATTGACTTCTAAAACATAAAAAAATTGTTTTTTTTTTATAAAAGGTGTCCCACACATTATATAATGACGAAATTTTTTGAGAGGATAAAAGAACAAAGGATTTTTAATGTAGTCATATTGCTGAAAGTTGTAATATGCCCATTATTTTTTCAGTTAATAAAGGTCATTCATACTTTTTGGTATCATTCTTACCTTGGTGGTGATGTATTTTATGTTTTTATATGTTTACATTTGGATTATTTGGTGAACTTTATAAAAGTTAACAAGGTTGGCAATTGACACTCATCCGATGGTTTCTGGTGGGTTCTGGCGGCTGATTATTGGTTTAGGGTTGTCATTGATGGAAAATCTTCATAAATATTTAATACGGTGATCATAATTCTACTTATCCAAAAGAAGGTGTTAACCAATATCTTGTTAACCAGTATTTCAGGAAGAATAGAGAATTGTTTGGGTGCAGAAGCTTTCCGATGACTGTGGTGCATTGAATCATGTTTGGAATGATTGGGCCGACTTAGAAACATCATTTTATTATTGTTTTGGTGATACACATGTGATCCGGCAAGCCGAAATGAGACTACACATTACACTTGCACGACTACATGACAAATGTGTCTATTTTGTGGTTGCCTATATATGTTTGGTGTGGATGATCTTCCTGGTGAATGATGCAATTGTGTGCAAGCGAGAGGTGATCGAGAATCCATTTTGGCATAGTTTCACGTGCACATTCTTGATTTGGTAGCTGTCTGAGACAAAAAATAAGGCAGAACAACATAAGTGATCTAGTTAGTATATTTAGCACACAACTGAAACTCATCCAGGCATTGTAGATGCTACTTCAAAGTTCATTCACTGTAATTCATCATTGTATCTATATTGTAAGGCAATGAGCCTTCCCTGAGGGTTGTAGCCCTTTAGGCTATTGTAATTGAGCAATGAGCTCTAGGCAGTGTGCCTGAATGCCTGTGCATTCCCATTTTGTAATATTCTTTTGCTACTGGCCATAGTGGAATATCCCACCATATTTTTTCCTATTTGAGTTTCCATGTAAAAATACTAGTGTTATGATCTTCTGGTTATTTGTTTTATGTTTCGGCATTTCAATTTCAAGTGTTTGCTTCCGGTGCTTTAAAGTTAAGTTTGAAAATCTTCTAACTGGTAGATCACTGATTCACCCCCCCCTCTTAGTGATCCCTAATTCCAATAATTGGTATCAAAGCCTAGTTCCTTTGAGGAAGCTTAACCGCTTGAGGAAGGTCCAGGAGATTGAATCAGTGGACTCCGGTTCTTAGAGACAACTCAGTCTGGCACTTTAGGATCTTGATGCGGCTAGAAATGAGATTTGTACCTTGAAGAAAAACCTGAATGCTACTGATGATTTCATTAATGACTTGAAGGATCAAGTGAGCACTTATAGAGACAACAGGACATAATTGATGGACAAGCCGAAGGAGAAATAATATCAGATCATGGAATATCAAGGTAAAGCTGATGAAGTTAACAAGCTACAAAGAGAGAATGTTGCTTTGAAGAATGAGATGCAATCCATTGTAATGAGGCTGACTAGGGAGATTGAGGACCGAAAGAAGAATGAAGTGAATCTGGCACAATCACTGAAGGAAAGAGTCGATGAATGCTTCAGAATTACCTATGAGAATGATTAGTTGAAGCTTGAATTAACACAATCAAGAAATAATGGTCAAGAACTTTAAAGACAAATTGCTACCTTAAGAGATGAACTTTCTACTGCTAATGAATACAAAGACAAATTCAAAGCTAGCTCAACAAGGCTTGATGAGATTCTAGAGAGTCAGAGACATGGAAAGGATATGCGAGGACTTGAATTTGAGAAAGGTGAATCCTCTGAATCCGGACAAGGCAATGCAAAACCTGATCAGAAGAAGAGCAATAATCCTTGGGTAAGACAACCTAATGCTCATAAATTCAATGGTAGATGCTTTACTTGCAATAATTTTGGTCATATGGTGAATCAATGTAGAAGTAGGATGAATAATGGAATTAACAACATGAATAATTCTCCTACCTTTATCGGTCATTGTTTCATATGCAATAATTTTGGACACAAGTCAAATATGTGTAGAGAAGTAATGAATAATTTCCAAAACAAAAGATGCTATGCCTGTGGAATGTTTGGACACATCTCCAACCAATGCAAGATGAGACCAAATTAGATGAAATTTAGACCTATGCAGGATAATCTTGTTTGTCGTGCATGCAACAAAACCGGTCACATTGCAAAATATTGCAGAAGCAAGAACAGTGTTCCAGGTAGATAAAAGCAAATCAGATGAGATGGGAAAGGAAAAGGTAGAAGATATCATAGACAAACATGAGAAGATTTGGATTAGAAAAGATGAATCTAAAGGAGACAATGGGTCCATACCCGAATCTGGTGTAGGATCTTCATCTGGTAATTAGGGCTTTATACCATAGGGGGCAACTTTCCATGCAAATTCCAAGAACCCCCTCTTTGATGGTCTGCAATCGATTCTGGAAGGTTGCAGAAGGCTTTGATCATATGTGTAGATGTTATCCGAAAGTTTCAGAAAGGATTTGATGCTCCGATATGCAACTTCATGAAAATCATGGTAACCAATTGCTGCATTTATTATAGTGGAAAATTAGGTTTTTGAAGGATAAAGTGCATTTCAAAGTTTCATTTGTCACAATGCGATCAAGCAAATAGTAAAGTGCAGAGAGCAAAGTGATTTGGTGATTTTAACAATGATGTCAATGATTCTAAAGAGAATTGTAGTGCCTGATTGCGAATCAAGGTATTTATCTATTCAAGCTTTCAATTTCCGTAAACCCTATCATTCAAAATGGCTTCAACTTCTAGTGTTGCTACCCCTTTGGTGGTCAAGATTAAGGACAAGACCAAACCTATTTTCAAGAAACACCCTTTCAAGTTAGTTGAGGATGATCCAGAAGGTGCATTTTCATCGGTACCCTATGACATTCTCCATAATGAATATATTAGGGCTTACATCCACTGTGATATTGAGGAGCTTGGAAATATGCATATGTTGGAACTATACAATAAACACTTGGTAGATGGTTTGGGAAATCTCAAACCCGAATATAGAGTTCTATAGGACAAGGGATTTTCGTAGTTCGTTCATTTTTTGTTGTTCGACAAAGAAGAGTCGATCTGGTACATTCTTAGGTGAGATCATGATGAATTCATATGGCTTGATAGGCCGCACAAGATTACCAAATAGGCAATCTGAGTCGTGACATGACTAGCTAAAACCAGTGAGGTGCCTAGCCTGAGGAAAGTGTTGAATGACACGGTGATAGCCACCACTGGTTCCAAATTTGACAATAGAGCTATGACCATAAGCGATATTTTAGAGAATGATATAAAATTTGCATCAATGGTGGCTAGTTACAAGGTTTACCAATCAAGAAGGTACAATTTTGTCTTTGGTATTGCCATTTACTCTGCATATCAGATGTTGAAAGAAGACAAAAGGTATGACTTGTGTTCAGCACTTCTGAATGAGTTATTAAGCAATTTGAAGAAGATTAAGTAGGATAAAAAGCACACCCTCAAATTTGGGATACTTCTTATTTGCTTGGCCTTATACTTCTTTGTTAGATAGTTCAGATAACTGGAAGACAACAGAGATGAGGGGCGGGGGTGAATTAGTTATCACAGATTATAGGAACATTCAATAATCAAAATTTAATACCAGAACCCAAAACAATAACACTGGAATAGAAATTAAACCAATTAAGTATAAACAATAATCACATAATAAAAGCCATCCACACAACACCAATATTTGTACGTGAAAAACCTAGTAAAGGGAAAAACCATGGTGGGAAGCCTACCCACAGTTAGATAATAATTCTTCAGTAAGTATGTGAATTAAAATGAAGGGGACTGCACTTGCAAGAAGGCCAACAACCTAGAGAACACTTCTTATCACAAAAGGAGCCTTACTGACTACATATAAATCCATACTACAATCCGGAGAAGTGTTGAACTACAAAAGATAGCATCTCCTATGCCTGAGTATAGTTCCAGTTAAGCTCAATATCAAAGGACTAAATCCTCTTACACAAACCCAATTCTATCTCCAATGATCAACCAACTCCTCTTCTTGAATGATATTACATTATTTGAACATTATATTCCTTGACCATGACATCTTACATTAACCATGATGATCTACAATCAGATCTTACATCTATATATACAAACCCTCGACCATAAAAAATTAGGTCGACCATCAGACAATAAACCAACTACATAATTACAAACTATGTTGGCCTTAGACAAAACAAGTAATATCAACACATAAGACATCCCAGAAATACATCAATAGGTCCCATCCACATGTTACATTAATGTCGGTCCATAACCTAGATCAACTGAGACCAAGTATAGGTCCACACGCTTCATCAATGATCTCCAACCGCCAAGTCTCAAACATGATCACCAAAAGCATCCTAAAACTCCATCAGAAGATGCACCAACACCACTTATGCAATTCCTCAAAGATCTCCATCAAAATCTCTATCGGTGAAACCCTCGCCAAAACCAGAAACCAAGCTTCTAAGCAAGCAAGATAGCATCCAATCACCAGACCGAAAGCTACTGACCAAATATGAGTATTAGTATCATGAACAAGCCAATTCCATCACCAGACCATACCAAAGCCTACCAGATCATGTCGGATCCAAGCTAACCAGAAACCACTTAACCTACCGGGACCATAAGGGTGTCGGTAAAGCATCCAAATAGCTAGTATTGACATCAATGACAAAACATCAATGCAACACATAATCAATTCCACCAAATGGCAAACAATCTCCCCCTTTGGCATTGATAGCAACACTAGATGCGAAAAACATCAAGTACCAACAAATGCCAAACAAGTCTCTCCCTATGGAAGACAACCAACAATCACCTGCATATAGCTCTGAATATCAACATCTCTCCCCTTTTGAGTGAAATCTCTATAAAGCTCTGAATTTATTTTTCTTATCAATATCACTCCCCCTTTATTTTTCTTTTTTTTAGTTTATTTATCTTTTTCACATCATTATCTCTCGCCCTTTGACAACAATGCTAGAAATATGACAAAAATATCAAAGAAAAAACATTAGCCTCTGAATCTTAAAGCTGACTACTCCCCTTGATTAGTAGCATCCAACATCAGTGCCAGAATGAATAGTATCTCAGATAATGCATGTCAGACCGATGCCAAACCGCATCAATCAAGTCTCTACTGGAGGGGCAAAAACTCCAATTTGTCTCTCAGATACTCAAATGATTCCTTGGATAATGGTTTAGTGAGAATATCTGCAATTTGTTCTTTAGTGTTTACATAAACCAGTCTAACTTCATTTGCTTCCACATTCTCCTTCAAAAAGTTATACTTGATAGATATGTGTTTTGTTCTATAATGAAATACTAGATTCTTTGATATATTAATAGTAGTAGAGTTATCATTTTGAATAACTACCGATCCATCACAATCCACCTTTATATCCTTCAACATTTTCTTCATCCATAAAACTTGTGTACAGTTAGTAGCAATGGCAACATACTCAGCTTTAGAAGTAGATATAGAAGTACATGATTGTTTCTTGATGATCCATTAAACCAACTTCTTTCCAAGAAAGAAAGCTCCACCACAAGTACTTTTCTGGTCATCAACATCTCCAGCCCAATCAACATCTGTATATGCACATAAAGTAAAGTTATCATCCCTAGGATACCATAAGCCATATTCTGATGTACCTTGCAAGTATCTAAAAATCCTTTTCATTGTTGTCTCATGATTTTCTCTAGGATCACTCTGAAATATTGAAATAATACAAACAACAATCATAATGTTAGGCCTAGTCTAAGTCAAATAAAGTAGATCTACAATCATAGATTTGTATCTTGTAGGATTTACTGGTGCAGAAATATCTTTTCTTGTCAATTTTTCACTTGTAACCATAGGTGTACTTACCAGTTTAGAATCTCCCATACTAAATTTCTTCAATAATTTCTTAGCATATTTAGTTTGACAAATAAAAATGCATTTGTCAATTTGCAAACCTAAGAAAATTCCATCTCACCAATCATAGACATCTCAAATTCTTTTTCCATGTTCTTAGAAAATTCTATGCATAATTTATCTTCACCTCCAAAAACAATTTCATCAACAAATACTTCAACAATCAGTATATCATCATCAATGATTTTATAATATAAATTACTGTCAGCATTGCCCTTAGAAAAAACAAGCTTCAAAAGATATTTATCCAACCTTGCATACCAAGCTCTAGGTGCTTGTTTCAATCCATATAAAGCTTTCCTTAACCTGCAAACCATATTAGTATCATCTGATAGTTAAAAACCATTAGGTTGCTCAATATAAACTTCCTCATCAAGATCCCCATTCAAAAATGCACATTTAACATCCATTTGATAAACCTTGTAGTTTTTATAGGTAGCATAGGCAAGAAATAATCTTACAGCTTCAATCCTAGCTACTGGTGCAAAAGTCTCTCCATAATCAATTCCTTCCTTCTGAGAATATCCTTTAAAAACCAATCTATCCTTATTCCTTATAAATTTACCATCCCCATTCAATTTATTCCTAAAAACCCATTTAGTTCCAATAACATTTTTTATTTTTAGGCTCAGGAACCAAAGTCCATGTGTTATTTTTCTCAATCTGATCTTGTTAGATATTTGGTTAGTCCCAAAGACACTGAGAGGGGTGGTGAATTAGTGTCTAATCGGTGGATGAAATATTTAAACTTATTTGCAACTTTAAAACTCAAAATAATATATAGGTAAGCAAATAATAATGCACTAAAGAGAAACAAAAGAATAAGAATCAATTCACACCATAACACATATATTTTTGGCAAGGGAACCCCATAAGGGCAAAATCTTGGTGGGATTTATGACCCATAATATTTACTCACTAGCTGATATGAATAAATATTCCTCAGTACAATAGGGGCCTACACATGCAGGAAGGATAACTACCTAGAGCTTATTTCTCAACAACAAAATGGAGTCCCACTGACTACAATTGGATGGATAAATCCAATAACAATGTACTGCTCAAAATAACATCTGCAATGTTGGATTCAATAACATTTTAAGCTCTGTCTGATACCTCTGCCAAAACCTTTCTTCTCTCTGCTCTGCTCTTATTCTCTCTCAAGATAAATACATCAAAGTCCATGAACAATTATTCTCTATCATAACCTATCACATATTACCGCTTCCTTACATATCATATCCTTTCATCTATCTACTCTCAAAATGACCTACAAGATCTCATACATATATGAGTCTTTACAATACATCATGTCGGCCATACAAATATAATATTACATTACAATACATTTTGCATAAACAATATTATGTCCAAGTCGGCTTGGATTGTTAGTATAATCTGTTGCTGGTGTAACTGGATGTCGGTGTGAATAAACTTTGTAGTGATTTCTAGTGTTGGTAGGTGAAGTTTGTTGCCGGTATAACCTTTGAACCATGTTACCAGTTGGTTTCCATCAATGAAAACATCAACCATTCTTATCTGAGTGTATAATGCAAACAATCTCCCCCTTTGGCATTGATGGCAACACTCATGAGAAAAATCCAAAAACTGATATCCAAAATTTGAAGTCCAAAAACTAAGAGTGCTCCCCCTGAGAAGGTGATCTCCTTATGTATATTTTTATCATTACATTACTCCCCCTTTGACATCAATGATAAAGGATGTCAAAAGAATAAAAAATTACCTAGAACCTTGTAGCCAGTTATGTACAATCTGAAAAATATCTATGAAAACCAAGTTAAGACTTTGCAAAAACTTTGTGCTGTCAGAAATTATTGTCTCTGTCTGTTGGATCATCCCGGTGAGATAATGCATATGCTGCTCTGGTGATCTATCCCCTTGAATGGTTTCCTTAGATAGCTCATTTCGGTGTGTTAACAAATTACCAATCTAGGACCAAGTTTGTTCTTTAACTCCCGGGTTTTCATTTTCAACCTTGCTTTCTCTCTTTCCAATTTCTCCATATTCTCTTCATAAATAGCCATCTCTTGATCCAAAACTGATGTTAGTTCCGAAGAACCAATCATATTATCAGCAATGTCTCAATCTCTTTCTGTGTTCTCTTTATTTGCTCATCAATATCTTCTATTAGGTAGTGAGGTTTGCATGCTTCCAAGTACAATTCCTTGTATTCCAGAATTGTGGAATTCAGTGTCAGTAACAATGAATCAATCTGACTTGTACAATCCTTTATTGTTTTATAAAAGAATTCATCCTTCTCCTTATTAACTCTTTTCTAAATATTTTCTTCAGTAATCTTATCCACAAATTGAATGTTAGAAGAAATGAATTTGGACAATGTGTCCAATTTACTTACAGACCCAAAAATGTGATCAACCTTGCACGTCGGTGCAATCATATGCAAAATTGGTAAAGAATCATCAATAGCCTTAAATGCTAAGGCATTGCATTCTATTATCTTCTTTGTGAAATCTAATAATACATCAATAACATTTGTCAGTCTGAAATCCATAGTAGAAGTACTGGGAGAAGTGGTAGAGCTTCTCTAGATACCCATTTAGTTACCTTAACCTCTTCTTTATCCACACTCTTATCCTCATTCTTTTTTACTGTCGGTTTTGACTATGTCTATCCTTGTTCCTTTTCTGTTCCTGTCGGTATCTCAACATTCTGGTGAGTGTCAACAGTATTGATCGGCGATTTACGTTTCTCAATAGCTTCATATTTTTTTTCTTCTGCAGTTTCCTTATCCATTACTATATTGATATCCTGAGTGTCAACATTCATTGTAAATAGAATGTTTGACTCAGGATCAATGTTATCTCCTTTCACTTTCTCTGACTTCTTTTCAGGCTCATTTTCCATTTGAGTCGAAGCCTCTGATACAACCAGTGGGGTGTCCTATGCTAGTGGAGGTAAGTTGTCCTTAACTATGATGTCAGGTACACTGCCAACCTTACTCTTACCCTTGTTTTTTTTCTGATATAGTAAAGGGTTTATCAACTTTCTGTCTATCTTTCTCTTCCCACTTCTCCTTTTCAACAATTAATATATCCCATTTATCCACAATTTCATCTGCTATCTCTTTTACTTTGTCGGCCATAAGACCAACTTGTCGGTGACTACTCACAAAAACAGTCATGTTAGCTTTAGATATTAAATCATCTATCTCTTGCTTAGAACTAATAGGATGAATGGCTAATAGTGCCTCAAACTTCATTTTCTTGTCTAAATCCATCATAGACATTCTTTTTGCTTCAAGTCTTAAGTATAAATCATTAGGAAGAACATCTATGACCTCAATAAGAACATTCTTATATATGTCTAGATACAAAATAATGCTCTCCTCAATGGTATCCTTATCATAATCCTTAAAAGAATGATAAAATTTACTAACATTACCAAGATTTCCTTCCTGAGTTATTTCATTTATCAGCTCTTCCGGTGAAAGAGTGTCAGGTTTTTTTTGTTCCGGTTGCTTCTTTGGTGTGACTTACTTATTCTGACCACTGGGCTCTCTCACAGCCTATTGTTTCTTCCTAAGTGTCCTTGATTTCTTCGGTGATGGAGCAGGTGTCGGTGAGGGTTTTATTTTCTTTTTGTCCACCCTTTTGAATTCAGTAGCCTTATCATTATCAGAGTCAGATGAGGTAGCCATAGGAGAAATATTTGTTACTGGTTGTTGTTCTAATTTTATTTCTTGTTCAACAACATCTTTCATTGGATCTAGTTTCAACAATCCCTTTTTAACAGTTTCAACAAACTTAGAAGCATCTTTTATTTCTTTTTCTCTTTTCTTCCTCTGCTTCAGCATAGTAACATCACTCTCTATAGTCTTAGCATTACTAAAGATCTTCTCAGTGGGTTCCAGTGGACCATCTAGGAGTATCTTGGCATAAGATTCCAAGATGTGTGAGTCCACTTCATAACCCATCTCTGTTATCCAGACAATTCTAGGTGTAACTGCTTCCGTCCATACTTCATCTCTTTTAATCACAAACCATGTCTGTTTGTCATATTTGTCAACAATGCTATGGGGAATCCTTTCCCTTTGCCTCATTTTAGCTTGAAAATCCTTGAATTATTGTTTTACTAGTTTATCACCATCTGAGCCTATGCCGGTAATTGCCTCCTTTATTTGTTTTCCAATAGAATTATCATAGGCAAAGTCCTTATGTCCAATACTTGGAATCTCATTTGAGAAATATAGCATTAAGCACACAATCAAATTCCCAAACTTGAAAGTTTCCTTCTTGTCACATTTGATCTTGCTCAAGTTTTCTAATAGTTCTTCTTTCAGCCATTCACAGATGTCAATTTTTGCATTATTCATAATCATCTCATAGGAACTATAATTGCATAAACTTGAAATGGAATTCAGCCTATTAGTATGAGCAACTTTGTATCCAATGACCATACTAGCATATTTAACATTGTTGTTAGTTATACCACTAATCCTAAGTGATCTGTTGTCAAATGTAGCACCGGTTAAGTTCATAACCTCTTTGTTTGGAATTTTCTTTTTCTTATCAGGCCTAGTGCCGGTAGAAGGTAAACCAGTAACAGCCTTGATTGCTTCCTTAGTGATTTTGAAAACTAAATCAAACCACAAAAATTCTCCATGAACTCTTCTAAGAACATAACAGACAATCTCATATGAGAATTTAGGCATGTGAAGGATGTCAATGAGTCGTAAATCTTCAACAATCTTGTGTTCCGGTTTGAATATACCTTGGTTGTCAATAATAGCATTCATGAACATGTTCTTTAAATCCTCAGACCCTAAATTTTCAATGTTACAATGAATGTATGCCCTAGTGTCTTCGACAAACAAAACTCCCTTTGGGATTTCCGAAAATGCACCAATGGAGTCATCCAACTTTGCTATCTTAGGGATGATTTTGAAGAGTGGTCTAGGTCGTTTGACATTTTCCACAATAGTAGGGTTTGCAATGAATTTGGGAACGGAAGGTGAAGAAGCCATGTTGTACGATAAATACCTTTTAACTGAAAACCTTGGATGCCGTAAGAATCTTGATGCTTTGCTTCTTGAATGCTGGTACTCAACTCTGCGCTCTTTGAATGCTTGAATGCTTTGGTAAGTAGAAATGAGAAATTCAAGTGCTTTATAACCGAAAAGTTAACTTACAATCGCAATAAATGCTTCGCCGGTGAAGTGAATACTCAACATATGTGCCAATAAAGAAGAAATATGAATTCTTACCACCAACTGAGGGAAAATGCATGATATTCAATTACTTGCCTTACCCCTAAGGATTATTCCTTAGTTAGATGAAGAATCTCCTGTCGGTGCAGGATTTCTCTGTTTTGCCAGTGCAGAGATAGATTCATCATTTCTCTGATCTCTCTTCCTGATCCATTGTTTAGTGAATTCTTGCTTGATTTCATTTACATTTTCTTTGCCTTTATCATTATATCCTTTGTTGTTTTCCAATACACTCTTTCTTCTAAATTTTTTTGCAATACTGTCCAATCTTGTTACATGCATAACAGGTTACATTATTTCTTTGAGTAGCTTTTCCATTACCTTGACCAGTTTGAGTTCTACATTGATTAGATAGATGTTGAAATCTACCACAAACATATCATTCTACACTCATTCTATAATTCTCTGAGTTATGACCATTTTTATTGCATTTGGAACATTGACCGGTGGGTAAGTTTGTATTCTAATTATTTCTAAATCTGCACCGATTTGCTCTATGACCAAATTTGTTGCAATTAAAACATTTTCCATTGAATTTATAAGCATTAGGTTGTCTTACTGGTTTGCTGTGATCATGATTGTTTGCAGTTTCAGAACTTTCTCCATGTTCAAATCCAAATCTAACTGTTTCTCCATCAAGTTTTTGACTTTTTAGCATATCATCAAGCTTGTCTAAACTCTTCTTGAATTTGTCTTTGTATTCATTTGCAGCGATTAACTCACCTTCCAAAGTACTAACTTGTCTCATAAGTTCCTCTTTGTCATGTTTCATGTGAATCAAATATGTTTTAAGCATATCATTTTCATAACTAAGCCTTAGAGATTCATCTGATCTTTCATTAAGTGTTCTGGCCAAATCTTTCTCATTTATCTTTCTATCTTCAATATCCTTACATAGTATCATGGTTAAGTCTTGCATCTCATTCCTCATGTTAATGTTCTCTTGTCTCAATTTCTCTGCAATATCTCTGAGAGTTTCTTTTTCTTCATCATCTTGTTTTTGTAGTTGCACATGTAATTCTTTTCTCTTATTCTTTGCTATGACCGGGCCTGCACATGCAGGAAAGCCAACTGCCTAGAGCTTACTGCTCAACAACAAAATGGAGTCCCATTGACTACAATTTGATAGTTAAATCCAATAACAATATACTACTCAAAATAGCATCTGCAATGCTGGATTAAGTACCGGTTTAAGCTTTGTTTGATACCTCTGCCAAAACCTTGCTTCGCTTTGCTTTGCTCTTATTCGCTCTCAAGATAAATACATCAAAGTGCATGAACAATTATTTGCTATCATAACCTATCACATATTACTTCTTCCTGACATATCATATCCTATCATCTATCTACTCTCAAAATAACCTACAAGATCTCATACATTAATGAGTCTTTACAATACATCATGTCGGCCATGCAAATATAATACTACATTACAATACATTTCTCATAAACAATATTATTTCCAAGTTGGCTTGGACTACCAGTATAATTTTTTGTTGGTGTAACTGGATGCCAGTGTGAATAAACTTTGTAGTGATTGTCGGTGTTGGTAGGTTAAGTCTGTTGCTGGTATAACCTTTGAACCATGTTACCAGGTTGTTGCCATCAATGACAACATCAACCATTCTCATCTGAGTGTATAATGCCAACAGATCTAATTTTTCTTCCATAAATTTTAACCAATATTCATCTTTACATGGCTCAATTATTGATACTAGTTCAACTTGTGAAATTAAACATACCTCATTAGTTGCTATTCTTCTTCTTTTCATCACTCCATTGTTCTTATCCCCAATGATTTGATCTTTAGAATGATTTAGTCTCACATACCTAGGAGTCTTTTGACTCTCTATTCCCGTTCCCTGTTCTTAAGTTATTGTAGAATTCTCTGATGTTGCCAGAGTAACTGGTTCAACTCTCTATTCTAGTAAAGGTGCTACCGGTTCAGATATAATCATTTCCATTGTCGGTTCCTTCTCATAAACTCTGATTTGACTTTTTCTTAGCTCATCTACTTTGACATTAGCACTCTCAACAATTCTCGACAATCTCTTGTTATAACATCTATATGCTTTTCTTTAATTAGAATAACAAAGAAATGTGCCTTCATCACATGTAGGATCAAATTTTCCAATAGTATCATCTCTCCTAATATATTATTTACTACCAAAAATTATGAAATACTTAACTAAAGGTGTATTGCCAAACTATAATTCATAAGGTGTCTTACCAGTTTCTCCTTTGATATTTACTCCGTTGAACGTATAAACTGCTATACTTACTGCTTCTCTCTAGTAGATATGAGTTAAATTAGCTTCCATCATCATTGTTCTAGTAGCATCCAAGATAATTTTGTTTTTCCTTTCCACAACTCCATTCTGCTGAGGTGTCCAGGGAGCATAAAATTGTCTTCTTATACCATGCTTGTCACAAAAGTTATTAAACTCACTGGATGTGAATTCTCCACCATGATCTAATCTCAAACATTTAATCTCCAATCCTATCTCAGTTTCCACTTTAGCCTTAAATATTTTAAAATTTTCAAATGCTTTGGATTTTTCTCTCAAAAAAGTAAACCACATCATTCTAGAATAATCATCAATGATTAGCATGATATATCTATCACCATGAAAACTTTTAACTCTAGCAGAGCCACACAAATTAGTATGAATAAGATCAAGAACATCATTTGATTTATCTTGTATACTCCTAAAAGAGGTTATGACTTGTTTACCCATTTGACATTCTTTACATACCAGATTATAGGGCTTCATAATCTTAAGTATATCTCTAATAGCCTTAGTTGAACTGATCTTTACAATGCAATCAAAATTCACATGACAGCCTTTTATGCCATAGCCAACTTTCATCAATCTGTGTAATCAAACATGTCTTCTCATTGGAGTTCAAATAAAATATATTACCTTTTGTTTGTGTACCGGTTACAATCTCCAAATCAGATTTGTTAATGATTTTGCATTTTCCATCCTTGAACTATAGTTGAAATCCCTTATCTACCAATTGTCCTAAACTCAAAAGATTATGATTCAAACCTTCAACATAATAAACATTGTCAGTTTTTCTCTTACCATCCAATGATAATAATCATACATGCCTTGTCATCTCCAAATCTAACTAGTCCACCATCAAATTCTTGCAAAGATAGAAAATTCTCTTTATCTCCAGTCATATGATGTGAATAACCACTGTCAATTACCCATTCATCCTTGTCCTCAATTTTAGAAGTGAGTGCCTTCTCCTAAGGTACATTCTCTTCCAGTGTCAGATCATCTTCCTTGATAGCCAAGAATATCCATTCCTTCCCGTTGTCGGATCCACTAGCAGAGTCTTCTATCTGTTCATCATCTGAGTCAGTAATGCCTTCCTCATTTTCTATGTAGCATGATTTGTCTCTATTTTTCTTTAATTTATACTTGTTCTGATATCCAGGGTTAGGCTTAAATGATCTTTTAACTCTTTCTTCAAATCTTGAATTTCTTTTAGGACATCTAGATGCAAAATGACCAATATTATTGCATGCAAAACATTTAAAAGGTGCTTTTACTTCATACTTACTTCCTACCGGTCCTTTCGGTACTCTTCTAGCAAATAGTGCTTCAAGTTGCTCAAACTCATGATCTTCTCTCTTCATATCCTCTAATTATTTTGCATATAAATCTTTCCAATCTTGCTTACCAGTTGCAGATTTAGATGCATGAAAAGTAGGTTCATCTTCATAGCTCCAAAAGGTCCAAATTCCTCAATCTCAAAAGAAAATAGTTTCCCAACCAAGGTATCTTTGTTGACAGATGTATTAGCCATTGTTCTCAACTCATTAATAGCAGTAGCTCAAAGTTCCACCACAACATTGAATTCTCATAACAATCTCATTTACCCTTTCCATGAATGTAGTATTCCTTTCATCTTCTTCCATCTTCAAGTTTTCATATCTCACTTGGTAACCATAAAGTTTAGTAATCTTCATTATAGGGTCACCTTCATTTAGAGTCTTCAACTTATTCCATATAGCCTTTCCAGATGATTTGTCTGCTAATCCCATTATTTGTTGATCAAAAAGTGCACACAAGAGGGCTTCTCTTACTCTACAATCATTCTCAAGCTCCTTGTCCACATTTCCTAGAGGAGGATTACCAGCTCTAGGATTATAGGGTGTGACACCATTCTGTGTGATATCCCAAATCTCCTTGCCAAGACATCTCAGATGAGTCTCTATCTAAATCTTCCATACTATGTAATTTGTTCCATCAAGCCTCGAATATCCCTTTGAAAAATAGCTCCAGAAGAATTGAATGAACTTGAACTGTCAGTCACCATACGTGTTACTACTTATCAAGTTGCCATTAGTTTTATGTTCAAAGTTATTCTATATACTCTAGTCGGTTATCTCTACCAAGATATTCAGTCGGTATGCACAGTCCAGTTGGTTATTGAAGAAAGTAGTCTCAGAGCGTAGTATACACCGAGTTGTCTACCGAGTATCATTACATATCTACCAAGTAGCAAGGATGACACACCGAGTTAAATGTGTTACCAAATTCATTGAACCTGGACATACATATGAAAACGTGTTACAAGATCGAGGAACATCTAACCGTTATCACATTGGAAATTGCACTTAAAGATTGTGTATGATTTTGAGGTCATCTAACCAATGAAATAATTTGCATGATTATTCATTCAATAAAACATGTTTGTAAGATTGAAGCAATGAATGGATCACCATCATAAGAGATCTATTTATACAATAGGAATTGAGATCAGAAATATACATGTAGCATGACAGAAAGGATGATAGAGAGATATATGAAGCAAGACATGTGAAAGCACTAAGTGTTATGACTGTTACAGAGACACAAAGGTCACCGAGAAGGTTTTCAGAGAATAGTCGAAGAACAGAGTAAACAAAAGGGTTTACCGAGTTACTATATGGGTTACCGAGGTATGCTATAAGCAAGGTAACTTATTCTGAGCACATAGAATCTGCTATAACATTTCAGATGTAAAGTTGTAGATATTTGTAATGATTTTAATGTAATATTTTGTAGTTATAAGAGAAACCTTTAACAGTGTAAAAGACTCTAATCAAGTCTATAAATTGTAAAGCCTCTAACTAGGTGCAACATTTAGTTTAAGTGTTGTAAAATCCTTTAGCAAGGTAGATCCAATAGATCTTGTTACTCCTAATAGGGTAAGCTATCAGAAATAGCTAAACATGTAGCTCTAACCAAGCACTCTTTATTATTGCAGTAGTGAAGTTGTGGGTGCCATCCCCACCGCAGTTTTTCTCTCTAACCAAGAGTTTCTGTGTAACCAAATTATATGTGTTGTGGAGTGAATCATGTATGATTGTTATCTATTTGTTTTAGCTTTATATTATGTTACTGCACTATTTGGTTTATGCATAATAGTAAAGTTATTATTGAGGAAAGGTTTTGGAGTACTGATTCACCCCTCCCCTCTCAGTACATTAGCTTTCCATATTGGGCCTAACAATTGGTATCAGAGCTTCAATCTTGGAAAAGGGTTTAACTGCCTAAAGAGAAAGATCTTATCAATGGAAGGCTATAAACAATCTTGGAGGATTGTATATTTGCAAGAAGAACTGGATCATGCTAATCAAGTGATTGTAGACATGCAAAGGCAAATGAAAAAATATCTGAAAGTGAGAAGAAGATTATTTGATGATTTGAAGGACTCTCAAGAGTTAGTGGAACAAATTGAGACATCATCTAAGAACAATATATCTGAAGAAATTGAAGAAATGATTGTAGTATTGAAAGAAAAGAACAAAGCACTGGTTGATCAACTAAAAGCAATGAAAAGAGAACATGAACATTTCAGGACATAGATGACTGAAAATCTTGATGCATTGAGGACAACCAAGGATAAAGTAAGAGATCTAGAAAGAGAGAAACAACAACTTGAAGTCTTAGTATCTGATAAGAATGATGAAATAACAAGGTTGACTAGAATTCAACAAAATCTGTCAGATCAACTTGGTTATGCACATCATGAAGCAATTCTGAAAAATGATGAGAATCAAGCATTGAAACTTGAAGTATCAAGGTTGACCGATGAACTTGAATCAGAGAAGAAATCCAAAGAAACACTCAAGAAGAGTTATGAAGCATCAAAGATGTTGGATGAGCAACTGAATACAAGAAGACCCAACAAGGATGCAGGACTCAGTTACAAAGGAAAAGACTCTACCAAGAAGGGAATTCATAATACTGAGAGAGGATAATCATCAAAGCAAGCTAGAAACAAGAATAACATCAAAAGAAAGAATCCTATTTGCAACCACTATTGAAATCAAGGTCACACTGCCAACATGTGTCAAATCAGAAAAGGTAAGCAACCGAATGTCACTAAGTCCAAAGGTTATTGTTACAATTGCAATAAATATGGTCACACATCTAATCAATGTAGGACAAAGTCTGTTAACAATTATCAGAAGGCAAAATTCAAAGGGTTTTGTAAAAACTGCAATAGATATGGACATAGTACCGAGAAGTGCTGGTTTAAGAAAAATAACTATATGTGGTATGCACACCAACCAAATGCTAGAGGTTACCGAACTCACACAGATCCTTACTGATAGTATTTTGCAGTACCATGGGATTACAATACAAGGATATAGTGTGAATATTGTGGAAGATATGGACATATAAGTGCCAACTGCTTTATAAGGTTTGGAATGAACAACCGAAGATCATGGAGAAATCTTGGTATGGCATATTTTCATTGTCACAAAGTTGGACATTTATTTGGAGATTGCAAAGATCAACCTAGAAAAGACATTGAGGAAATAAAAGAAAAATTAAAGATGATTTGGAAAAAGAAGGAAATTGTGTCAAATAAAGTAAGCACCTTACCTACCGAGTTAGGTGCACCTATTCCAAATTAATCAGTAAAGGTATGAAGGGACTGCATTATCTCAAGGTTAAATCTTAACAGTTCCTATTTTATCATGTATTTAATTCAAATCTTCATAATTAAGATGTAATAGTAAAGTTTGAAATTATATCAAAGTCTTTTGAAGCACTATACAGGAAAATTGTCAAGTCGGTGAATACATGAAACCTGTCTAGTCGGTGAATGAAGGAAGTTTGTTTACTCGGTTAAGATAGAAAAAGGAAAGAAAGTTAAAGAGGAACCAAGTGCATTTCGTTTTTGACCTAACCTGCACGGAGCCCGATAAGGCATATTGTGTACTTAAAAGCATTTTCGTGGTCATTTTCAACTTACCAAGTTTTTGAGAGAGCAGAGAAAAGCGAATCTAAGGTGATCAAACCTCCTACAAAGAAAATTCAAGGTATTTACATCAATCTCAATGCATTGTTAAGCTGGTTTACCGATCTTGTCTAGTTGCCATTATCTGCTAAGTATAAAGTGTCAGTCGTTTGAAAATCCTGAAACCCTAAGGATCCTTTGTTTAGCTTTTACCTGAAATCTACAATGGCACCCAAGATCCAAGATCCCATAGTTGTCAAGAATGTAGAGAAGCCCTCACTAAAATACTCTTTGACTCCCAAAGTTGCATCGAAACTGGATGAAAAAACCACTTTTTCTCTCATCCTAGACAGAGTGTTGTTAGTCAAGGATGTGAGATTCTTCAGCAAATATCGTGTTGAAGAAATTGGTCATGTTGAAATTAAAGACGCCTATGATGAGTTGTGTACCAATGGTAAATTGAACAACAAGTATGAACACATCAAGATCAAGGGAATAACTGAAGCCCTAACCTATCCTCGAGTGTCAAACCCCAGTGGGTTAAGTTTGTTTTGAGTAGAGCTCATGATGATTTCATGTGGCTAGAAGAACAACCATTTAAGATTACCAAGGAGATCATTCATCTGATTACCGGTTACCCCATTTATGATCATGCCCGAGCCCAAAAGATGATATCACAGAAGGAATTGATCAGTTTAACTGGAGTGGAATCAGATTGCAGAGGATTGAAATTGAACAATGTCACAGATGAAGAACTAAAATTTGCCATTAGAGTAATGGGCTATTGTTTCTTCCAATCGGCAAGGGAAAATAGTGTACCTTGTGCAGCAATAGACTTGGCCTACAAAATTGTGAAAAAGGGAATGAAAATTGATCTATGTGAGGTGTTGTTGAAGAACCTGTTTGAGAATCTGAACACCATCAGGAAGCCGAAGAAAAACAACTCAGCTAATACATTAAAGTTTGGATCATTACTGGTATGCATGTTTTTCTATTTTAAGAAATTATTTCCATCAGTTGGTAAAGTTGTTTGGGAACTACACCGACCAATCACCCAATAGATAAATGACTTCATCAAGAAGTTAGGTGATAATTTCAATGATATTATGGATGACTACCTTAGCTAATTTCAAGAGAAAATGCATAACAGATACCGGATTCCACCCCAGCTAGTAGAGAAATACAAAAATGATATATGTTTTGAAGTTGACACCGATTACTGTTATGTGAATGTTGTGGAACCAAGAACTCAATCTTTGTCACCTATGGGTTATGAGATTGATTTTGACATCACACAATAGCAAATTGATGCATTTCTCAAATTACCGAGGCATGCTACTGAGCTAAGGTATGTAACCTATGAGGAAGTAAAGGAAAAGGTAAAGATGAGCATTGTAGTACCCAAAGCTACAAGAAAGGCAACAAAAATGATAAAGGCATTGTCAGAGAAATTTGGAGAAGACTCTTCCTCTACACCTATCAAAGGCACCATTGCCATTACCGAAGAGGAATCTGAAGCCCAAGAGGCAGCAATAACACTAAGCACTAAATTGCCAAAGGGAAAAGTGTTGAAAAGAAAGAAACTAGATTCATCAAAGGCCTCACCGACTCCACCTCCAAAGCGACCTAACACAAGAGCATCTGCAGCCTCACCGAGTAAGACAACAAAAAGTGTTACTACTCCCAAGGTAACAAAGACCTACAAGAAATCTACTTGGAGACTCATTTTGGCAAAAGAGTCTAGTGATACTAAATCAGAGGATGCAAGCAAATTTTAGATTGTCAAGAGCAAGAAGGTAAATGTACATAGTGTTGAAAACTTCTGTGCCAATCTAAAAGAATATGAAGGATTTGGATCATTTAGATATGTCAAGTATGAAACCAGAAATAATGATGAGAAGAGACAAATTGAAGAAGTTGTCATCTACACACTTCTAAAATTCTGGTTAGCTCCATTGGAACTAGCTAAGTCACTTCCGAATGAACTGTACTTACATATTGATAATAGATGGAAGTATGCAATGGACTCGGAGAAATAGATCAGAGAAAGAAGTTTGGTTCATCTCTTTCCTGACATGTCAGTAGCTGAAATTAAAGAACATCTAACAATCTACAACTCAAGGTTTCTTGTCAAGAAGAGAGCTTTAAAACTGATGAATGGGCTATTTATTGAAGTTGAAAATGAGACAAAAGCAAATTGGCAGGAAATCTTTAAAATCAAGGATGTCGGTGAGCAAGCTGAAGTTGAAATCATTGATGTCACTAGGCAAGATCCTGATATTACTGAGAAAGACCCTGCTGACACCATTCAAATAGATGAAGATGTCATGGATATAGAGGCACTGGAATAGGAAATGATAGAAGGCAATGCATATGCAAAACTTGTATCTAGTGAATCAATCTTGGAACAAGTTCAGCCTTATCCACCGGTCAAGCAACCTGTCTCAACTGAAACCCCTCATGACACGGAGCAAGGCACTGAAGGTCACAAGTCTACAATAGGAGAAGGAACTAATCAAGAACAGACATCTCAAGCACCTTCTAACACTGGACATGTTGCGACTGAGACACCAAATATTGAGGCACCAAAGGACTCTACAGAGGCTAAAGAAATCGATCAAATTGTTGCCTCTACCGAGCAACCTACTGAGGGTCATCAAGCCTCACAAGCCATTGTCTTAGTTCCATCGGTGAAAGGTAAAGAAAAGAAGATGAAAAAGCATAGTTTTAAAGTTGATTTGTCAAAACCAATAGTGTTGCCCAATGTAGACATATCAAAATTGAAGGGGCAAGCACTCATTGATTTCGGTGAACTATGCAAAGCAAAGGCCAAACAAGAGAAGTAAATGGCGATTCAAAAGAAAAATAAAGTAATTTAGAAGGTGAAAGAACTCTTAATAGATATGCTACCTGAAGCTACAATATCCACTGATGTAGCCATCCACATTCAACTAGATGAACTCCTAACAAAAATAGAGACGTCTGGAGTAGATGCATCAAAATATTTGAGAAAGTTAAAAGACAAAGAGCTCACTACAAAAATGATAGAAGAGGTACAGAAAGCTATAGCTATTGGCAAAGTTAAACTTGTCAAATTTATTTCCGAGTTGACTCCTCAACTCAAGCACATTCTTTATTTATTCCAGAAACTCTGCACATTTTCTTTATTCATTAAAGACATTAAAAATAAAATAAAGGCAATTGAGAAAGAGATCACCGATCTCTCAAATAAGTTGACCACAGAGCCAAATTCAGTTCAGAATTTTTATACAAAACTCCAACAGCTCATGGCTCAACAATTGGACCTAAGAAATGAAGAACACAAGATCAGGATGGACATAATGACACTTCAGACATTATTCCTTCCTCATCTTTCATCCATCTAAGAACAGATCAACCGAGCTGCCTCCTTATCTACTACACAAGAGGGAAGCACTCTAGATGGCTTAATATCATTATTGGCTGATATTCAAGCATAGAATTATTTAATGGACAGTGTAAAGATTGCACTCTCTATCGCTCTCACCGAAGCCCGGACCAAGTACAAATCCATTTTTGACCAGTTACCACCCCCGAATGGTAATTAAGTTTTGATGTTTGTCAAAAAGGGGGAGTGATATGATATAGTATTAGAGGAGTGATACAGTGTTGGGGAAGTGTAGCATTCAAACCATCAAAGTATAGTATACAGGGGGAGTATACCGAGCAGAGCAAGCAGAGTATCCAAGAGCAGTGTACCAAGTAGTGAACATGAAAGTAAGCAAAGATCAAGAGAAGCACACAGAATAGATCACCAAGCATGCAAAATCAAAGTTTTGTATAGTATATCAATAAGGGGAGTATATCTGGATATATTATTGACTATTGTATATACTGTCAGTATAGTCAAATTTTGCAAGTATATAGATTATTGAGTTATAACTTTGAAAGTAGTTTTTGTCAAACATCTCAACTAATGTCAAAGGGGAGATTGTTACTACTTATCAAGTTGACAATAGTTTTATGTTCAAAGTTATTCTATATACTCTAGTCAGTTATCTCTACCGAGATATTCAGTCGGTATGCACAGTCCAGTCGGTTATTGAAGAAAGTATGCTCAGAGCATAGTATACACTAAGCTGTCTACCGAGTATCATTACATATCTACCGAGCAGCAAAGATGACACACCAAGTTGATATACACCGAGTTAAACGGGTTACCAAATTCATTGAACTTGGACATACATATGAAAACATGTTACAAGATCAAGGAACATCTAACCATTATCACATTGGAAATTGCACTTAAAGATTGTGTATGATTTTGAGGTCATCTAACTAATGAAATAATTTGCATGATTATTCATTTGATAAAACATGTTTGTAAGATCGAAGCAATGAATGGATCACCATCATAAGAGATCTATTCATACAACAGGAATTGAGATCGGAAATATACATGTAGCATGACAGAAAGGATGATAGAGAGATATATGAAGCAAGACATGTGAAAGCACTAAGTGTTATAACTGTTACAGAGACACAGAGGTCACCAAGAAGGTTTTCAGAGAACAGTCGAAGAATACAGTAAACAGAAGGGTTTACTGAGTTACTATATGGGCTACCAAGGTATGCTATAAGCAAGGTAACTTATTCTAAGCACATAGAATCTGCTATAACATTTCAGATGTAAAGTTGCAAATATTTGTAATGATTTTAATGTAATATTTTGAAGTTATAAGAGAAACCTTTAACAGGGTAAAAGACTCTAATCAAGTCTATAAATTGTAAAGCCTCTAACTAGGTGCAACATTTAGTTTAAGTGTTGTAAAATCCTTTAGCAAGGTAGATCCAATAGATCTTGTTACTCCTAACAGGGTAAGCTATCAGAAATAGCTAAACATGTAGCTCTAACTGAGCACTCTTTATTATTGCAGTAGTGAAGTTGTGGGTGCCATCCCCACCGCATTTTTTCTCTCTAACCAAGAGTTTCTACGTAACCAAAATATATGTGTTATGGAGTGAATCATGTATGATTGTTATCTATTTGTTTTAGCTTTATATTATGTTACGGCACTATTCGGTTTATGCATAACAGTAAAATTATTATTGAGGAAAGGTTTTGGAGTACTGATTCACCCCTCCCCTCTCAGTACATTAGCTTTCCATATTGGGCCTAACAATATGATCTTCCTCAAGTGGTTAAGCTTTCCGCAGAGAGGACCAAAGCTCTAATACGAATTCTTAGATAGTTTAGATAACCGGAAGACAACTAAGAGGGGGGGTGAATCAATTGTCACCGATTATAGGAACATTCAATAATTAAACTTTAATACCAGAACCCAAAACAATAATTCCAGAATAGCAGTTAAACCAATTAAGTATGAAGAATAATCACATAATAAAACCCATCCACACAAAACCGAGATTTGTATGTAGAAAACTTGGTAAAGGTAAAAATGATAGTGGGAAGCCTACCCATAGTCAGATAATACTTTTGTAGTAAGTATGTGAATTAAAATGAAGGGACTTGCACTTGTAGGAAGGCCAAAAGCCTAGAGCACATTGCTCATCACAAAAGGAGCCTATCCACATGTTACATTAATGTCGGTCCATAACCTAGATCAACCAGGACCAAGTATAGGTCCACACGATTCACCAATGATCTCCAACCACCAAGTCTCAAACATGATCACTAATAGCATCCTGAAACTCCATCAGAAGTTGCACCAACGCCACTTATGCAACTCCTCAAATATTTCCATCAAAATCTCTGGCGGTGAAACCCTCACCATAACTAGAAACCAAGCTTCTATGCAAGTAGGATAGCATCCGATCACCAAACCGAAATAAACTAACCAAATGTGAGTATTAATATCATGAACAAGCCAATTCCATCACCAGACTATACTGGAGACTACCAGATCATGCCAGATCCAAGTTAACCAGAAACCACTTAACCTACCAGGACCAAAAGGGTGTCGGTAAAGCATCCAAACAACTAGTGTTGACATCAATGACAAAAGATCAATACAACACATAATCAATTCCATCAAATGGCCAACATTTTTAAATGAGATACCCAATGTGAAAAGCAAGGTCCAATGGGCCTACGACAAACTGGGGGCCATGCAGATTGTTGGTGTAATTATTTATTCTTATAGGATATAATTACACTTTACTTAACTTAACTTAGGATAATGCATGTCATCGTAGTTTGGATATGAGATACTTAGGGATGTGTACATATAGGGATGTATCTTGTAGGAGAAATTTCACCTTTTGTGGTCTTATCTTCCTATTACATTTCACATTCGGTGGGTGATCCACCTCTTATGGAATATTATATTATTTCTCCTACCTACCCCTACTTTTTCTTACCTACCCTTGTTTCTCATTGAGCCACATGTCATGATTGTGTGCTCACATATCCATTTGGCCTTGCCTATATATGCAAGCCTATGCTCATTGTATTGGTTAATCCAATTGATCATTTGTATATTGATGAGAATACAGTTTGTTCTTGTCATACTATTGTCTCTCTTTTGTGCTTTTCATTGTGCCCTTCGTCTTGGCAAAATCTCACATGGTATCAGAGCCATTGGGGTTTCATTGACTGGTCTTGGGAGACATCTTGGAAGGCTTCTATTTTCAGATCTAAGGTATTGCATGTTTGGAGGCATCCTAGAGAATTTTCCACCTCACCATTGTGTCCAAGAGGCCATTTCCATAAAAAATTGAGTATAAACTCGACCTATTTTGGTGAAAGTCAAATTTTGGGTGTTGGAGGGATTTTTTACCCAATTCAGGTAGTATGGGTGTAACCCCCCTCCCCCCGCCGACCACCGTACTATAGATTTGATTTTTGAAGGGCCATCGACACTCTACACTACCATTGCCACCATTCATACTGCATTGACCGCCAACATCTCCATTTCCAGCCCCTGCCATGGTGAAGCCCTGACCCGTGCAGTGCCACCGACGTTCGATCAAGCCGTTAGCACTGACATCTTCATCTCGTTACCTCCTGACTCCCTACCTGCCACCAACTTCCCACTAGCCAAATTCCTTCAGTCAAAACTCACAACCTCCTTTCCATTCTATGGACTCTTTTTGAGCCCCACTACCATGTGGGCCTCACCGCCATGTCAACCCCTACCACGTCGGTCACCACGCCAACATTTTCATATGGTCAACTAGGGGATGTGATGGCTATTTTGATGGTCATATGGCCATCAAATTTAATGCAGTCATTTGATGACATCAACCTGCATCAGCAATTTTTTGAAAATTTTAGATCCTTCTCCATTGAGCAATTTGGTTTTTTGGGTCAACTTTGGAGGCTCATAACTTGCTCAATTTTGCTCCTTTTTGGGTGCAATTTTTATTGATTTGGGCTAATTTTCCATTCTCTCTGTAGTCGTATAGTTAGTTTATGATTTTGGTGCACAAGTGTTTCAATATTGTCGGATTTTCTCAGTTGTACCTATCCAATCCTCAATTTTGCAACTTCAAAGACTTTGTTTGGGCTCATACAACTTCCTTTTTAGGTGCCATTTTTTTTGAAAGTGAATAGTTTTTTGTCTACTTTCATAATATATGATCAATTCTTAGAGATTTTGAGTGGATATTGTAGTTTCAGATATTGGTCTTTTTTGGCCTACTTGGTACTTGTAATTTAATTGGATCTTAGTTTAGATCTCTTGAATTTTCAGTTTGAGTCTCCTTTGGCCTCTTTGAGGTAGTTCTAAAGTTGAAATCAGAATTCCACTTTGCCATTTTTTGCAAGTGGCCCATTGTACACGCACTAAGTGTCAAATCATCATTTTTTTTTGGGCGGGGGGTTTCTTGTGTGATTGTTCCTCTCTTTCCTTGTGTTGTTTCATTTTTGTTGGTATGAGTCCTCATAAATTTCCACCTTTAACTCCTCATAACTATGCATCTTGGAAAATTCAAGCATGGAGCAAACTAATGGAAAAAGGACTCACGCATTACATAGATGAAACAATAGAAGCACCACTAGATCCTAAGGCTGATCCTAATGCTTACTTAGAATGGATCACTAAGAATTGTATGGTTCTTGGAACTCTGTGTAAGTATGTATCAGATGACCTCATTTTTCATATTGAGAAGTGTTCTACAATCAAAGAGGCTTGGGATATATTTCAAAAATTGTATGGTCAAGTTGATGAAATCAGAGGTTACAAGATTGACAATGATCTCACTAACTTGGATCCCAAGAGTTTTGATACAATTCAACATTATTTCACCAAAGGAAATGAGCTAAGAGAAAATATTAAGGATTGTGGAATTGACAAAAAGGATGATCAATTGATATTCAACTTGTTGGACAAGCTATCACCTAAATATGTGGCATTTGTTTCTAGCTTCCAAACTCATCATTTGAAAGTGGGGAGTTCCTACACTATCCCTTCATTTGATGCTTTCACATTAATGTTGATGTTGGAACAATCTAAGTTGTTGAACATGAGGATTCTCAAGTCTTCAAAGTCCAAGGCTTTGGTGGCTAATCAAGGGAGTCAAGAGAGTCAAGGCAAAGATTCTAACAAGAAGAAGAAGAAATCTAAGTTAAAGCCACAACAGGAAAAAGGAAAATCATCCTCTCCATCACAAGGCAATTTTTCATCCTCTTCCAAGAAGGGAAATCCACCTAAGAAGGATAAACTAACTTGTTCTTATTGCAAGAAGTGTGGTCATGATGAGCATCAATGCCACACCAAGCAAGTTGATGAGTTGACACATCATCTTAAGAAGAACAACATCAATTTGCCTTCTTCCTACAACAAGAAGGAATCATCTCCTTCTACCTCACAATCCAAGGGAAAAGGGCAAGAATTTGTGGCTTAAAAAGGTTCTTCACAATAGTGGATACTTGACTCGGGTGCCTCTTATCACATGGGTTCTAAAAAGGAGCAGTTTTCTTCATTGGAGCCACCAAAGGAACCTCACATTTACATAGGAGATGATACACAAGTTGAGGTTGAAAGGAAAGGTTTGATTGACATGGATGATGGAACATTTGAGAATGTTATTTATGTTCCTAACTTGTCTACCAATCTTCTCTCTATCTACCAAATCACTTTATGGGAATGGGAAAAAGGTTGAGTTTACACCTAATTCAATTGTGGTAAAGGAATTTGATAATGATGCCTTGGTAGCAGTGGGACAAGTCAATGACAACTCAAGACTTTACTCATTCTCCCACTTTGTGCCAAGTTCTCCTTCTAGGGCCTTGCTTACTCATTCAAATTCAGAAAATAAGCTATGGCATGAGTGGTTTGGTCACCTCAACTACCACTATCTTCAGCAGCTCAACACTAAAGAGATGGTCACAGGTCTACCTTGAGTCAATTTTTTAGAGGGTGTATGTCTAGGATGTTCCATGGGCAAGCATCTCGAGGAAAAGTTTGATAAGGGGAAAGCTTGGAGAGCTTTGGAAGTTCTTCAACTTTTTCACAATGATGTAGTAGGTCGATTTTGATCACCTTTATATAGTCGGGCCTGCTATGTCCTCACCTTCATTGATGACTACTCTTGCTTCACTTGGGTCTATTTTCTTATTCATAAGAGTGAAGTGTTTGACAAATTTCTAGAATTCAAGGCTCATGTGGAGAAGTAATCAGGGAAAGTGGTCAAGATTGTTCACACAGATAATGGAAGGGAATATGTGAAAAAAAGACTTGAGGATTTTTGTACATTTGAGGGGATTGATCTTCAGCATTTAGTTGCCTACACTCCACAACAAAATGGAGTTGCAGAATGTAAGACTAGAACTCTCAAAGAATTGGATACTGGTATGATACATGCATGTTCTCTTGATTCGACCTTTTGGGTAGAGGCTATTAGTCATGCCACACATATCCAAAATTGGGTTCCTCACAAAGCTTTCATAGGTATTACTCCTTTTGAGGCTTGGGCTGGTAGGAAACTGATTGTGAGACATTTCAGAGTCTCCAGGTGTCTAGCATGGGCTTGCATTCCTCTATAGAAACACAAGGCATTAGAACCTCAGAGTAAGCCTTGTATTTTTGTTGGATATCTCGAGGGTGTTAAGGCATATCGATTGATGGATCCTGAGACACATGAGGTGTTTATTGATAGGAGTGTTCATTTTGAGGAAAGATCTCATAGCTTAGCCTCTCTTCCTCCTCTACCTTCCTCCATTATGGATAGTGATTAGAGTTATTTAGATGGTAAGACTCCTTCAACTCCGAATCATAGGATTATACCTCTGCAGGGTCCACTTGCACTTGAGGAGCCTCATTCTCCACCTCCACCTAGACCTCATTGGGCTCGATAGACACTTGATTTAGGGGGTTCTCTTGTTGTGGACCCTTCAGATACATCAAGGAATTGATCATAGCATCATGACCTTCCACATGCATACATTGCAACACTTTCAATCCACACATTTCAGGAAGCATCAACGGTTCTCGAGTGGGACCAAGCTATGGAGGAAATGAGGAACAACACATGGGAGTTAGTCTCTCTCCCTAAGGGGAGGAAGATGGTTGAATGTAAGTGGATCTATCTGAACAAGTTTGCAACTAATGGTAGTGTGCATAAGTATAAGGCTCGACTTGTTGTGAAAGGTTTCTCACAAGTTCCAGGTGTTGACTATACTGAGACCTTTACACCCATAACCAAGATGTGCCGCATTCGCTTGACACTTTCTATTGTTGCAGCTCATGGTTGGGTTGTACATCAAATGGATTTGAAGAGTGATTTTCTTCATGGGGATATTGATGAGGAGATATATATGGAGCAACAACAGGGTTTCATCTAGGATTCTTCACTGGTTTGCAGACTAAGGAAAACTCTCTATGGCCTTAAGAAGGCCCCCAGAGCTTGGTACGACAAGATGGATTCCTTTCTTCTCTCAGCAGGGTTCACTAGGTGTCATTTCGATCTGAATGTCTACATTTTTTGACAGGATGACTCACACTTGATACTTGTGCTCTATGTTGATGATTTTATCATTACAAGGAGCACCGCATCCATCATTAGCAGTGTCAAATCTGCTTTGCTATAGATTTGCTATGACTAACTTGGTTCTTTTGCATTACTTTCTTGGGATAGAGATTTCACAGTCACCTTCCGGGATTACACTATCATACCCCAAGTGTGCTCTTGATATACTTCCACACTTTCATATGGTTGATTGTAAGCCTACATTGACTCCCTTTCTTTCGGGAGTCAAGCTTGAGGCTATGTGCTCTTCTCCACCAGTTGATGCCACATTGTATCGTCATCTTGTGGGTAGTCTCATCTACTTTACCCACACATGCCCTGGCATTTCATTTGCAGCTGGCATGGTTTCTTGCTTCATGCAGGAACCACATGAGCTTCATTGGAAAGCCACCAAATGCATCTTACATTACATCCAGGGTATACATCATTATGGGATTCACTATGCAGTAGGCATAGGACTTTTCTTGGTTGGTTACATAGACTGCGATTAGGCTGGCGATCTTGATGATCATATGTCTACTTTTGGTTATAGCTTCCACCTTCGTTCGGGCCCTATTTGTTGGCAGAGCAAGAAGCAACATGTTATTTCTCTCTCTTCAACTGAGGCAGAGTATCGAGGGGTTGTTAACACAGTGACTAAGACTATTTGGCTTCAACATATTCTCATAGAGTTTGGGTTCTCCATTCCATGGCTAATAGTTCCACATTGTGACAATCAAAGTGATATTACAATCTTGAAGAATCCAGTTCAGCATTAGTAGACCAAACACATCAAGATTCATACATCTGAGAGCTGATTCAGGATTAGGTCATTGATTTGCAGTATTGTCCTACAACAGAGCAGGTTGGAGGAATATTCACCAAACCCTTCACTGAGAGTAAGTTCTAGTAGTTGCCAGCTTTCTTGGGGGTGAGGGATGTCTCATTAGGGGGGGTCAGCTAAATTCTCCTTCCTCTCTTATGGGGAGGACTTTTTCCTTCTTTTTGACATTTATCTCTCTTTTGTGGGGGAGTTTTTTCCCGCTGGGTTTTCTCCCTTTCTCTGTTTTGATAGAGATTGCATTGCATAGGTTTGCTTGCATTTGCATATTGTACATGGGTACCTATCATGGTCTAGTAGCTGGGACCCATCTTGCATTGTTGACTTGAATCTTCATTCCCCTAAGTTGAACTTAAGGGAGGGTGTTGGTGTAATTATTTATTCTTATAGGATATAATTACACTTTACTTAAGTTAACTTAGCATAATGCATCTCATCATAGTTTGGATATGAGACACTTAGGGAAGTGTGCACATAGGGATGTATCTTTTAGGACAAATTCCACCTTTTGTGCTCTTATCTTGTTGTTACATTCCATACTTGATGGGTGATCCACCTCTTGTGGAATATTATATTATTTCTCCTACCTACCCCTACTTTTTTTTACCTACCCTTGTTTCTCATTAAGACACATTTCATGATTGTGTGCTCACATATCCATTTGGCCTTGCCTATATATGCGGGCCTATATTCATTGTAATGCCCACCAAAATACCCTAAAGAAACTAAACAATAATATACAAATGGAGATAATTTTTTTCTTAATTAACATCTAATAATAGCTAATGCAACATATAACATCTCCATCTATTTACATTCATTAACCAATGAACCATTATGGACATACATCATTGCTCATTTCATCAATTAACGCAAGTGGAAATAATACAACATCGATAATCTTTCTCTAGGGCACTTTAACATCATTACTTAATTCATTTCCACCATAACATACAACACACATGATAGGTATATTTCACTTTCATTAATGAATCATATTCTAACTCTTTAACCATGAGATATGTAGCCTACAACATCACTTATTCCTCATGATGTGCATAATTTGATGTATTGGTTAATCCAATTGATCATTTGTATACTGATGAGGATACAGTTTGTTCTTGTCATACTATTGTCTCTCTTTTGTGCTTTTCATTGTGCCCTTCATCTTGGCAAAATCTCACATGGTATCAGAGCCATTGGGGTTTCATTGATTGGTCTTGGGAGACATCTTGGAAGGCTTCTATTTTTAGATCTGAGGTATTGCATGTTTGGAGCCATCCTAGAGAATTTTCCACCTCACCATTGTGTCCAAGAGGCCATTTCCATGAAAAATTGAGTATAAACTCGACCTATTTTGGTGAAAGTCAAATTTTGGGTGTTGGAGGGATTTTTTACCCAATTCAGGTAGTACGGGTGTAACCACCCCTCCCCCCGCCGACCACCGTACTATAGATTTGATTTTTACAGGGCCACCGACACTCTACACTACCATAGCCACCATCAATGCTACACCGACCACCAACATCTCCATTTCTTGCCCTTGCCATGCTGCAGCCCTGGCCCCTGCAGTGCTGCAGACGTTCAATCAAGCCGTCAGCACCGACATCTTCATCTTGTTGCCTCCCAACTCCCTACCTGCCACTAACTTCCCACTAGCCAAATTCCTTCAGTCAAACCCCACAACTTCCTTTCCATTCTGTGCACGCTTTTTGAGCCCCACTACCACGTGGGCCTCACCGCCACATCAGCCCCTACCACGTCGGTCGCCACGCCAACATTTTCGTACAGTCAACCAGGGGGTGTGATGGCTATTTTGATGGTCATATGGCAATCAAATTTAACACAATCATTTGCTAATGTCAACCTGCATCAGCATTTTTTTGAAAATTTTAAACCCTTCTCTGTTGAGCAGTTTGGTTTTTTGGGTCAACTTTGGAGGCTCATAACTTGCTCAATTTTGCTCCTTTTTGGGTGCAATTTTTATTGATTTGGGCTAATTTTTTGTGCTCTCTATAGTGGTATAGTTAATTTATTATTTTGGTGCACAGGTGTTTCAGAATTGTCAAATTTTCTCAGTTGTACCTGTCCAATCCTCAATCTTGCAACTTCAAAGACTTCGTTTGGGCTCATACGACTTCCTTTTTAGGTGCTATTTTTTTTGAACTTGAATAGTTTTTTGTCTACTTTCATAATCTATGATCAATTTTCAGAGATTTTGAGTGGATATTGTACTTTCAGATATTGGTCTTTTTTGGCTAGTTGGTACTTGTAATTTGTTTGGATCTTAGTTTAGATCTCTTGAATTTTAAGTTTGAGTCTCCTTTGGCCTCTTTGAGGAAGTTGTAAAGTTGAAATCAGAATTCCACTTTTCCATTTTTTGCAAGTGGCCCATTGTACACGCACTAAGTGTCAAATCATAATTTTTTTGGGGGGGGGTTCTTGTGTGATTGTTCCTCTCTTTCCTTGTGTTGTTTCATTTTTGTTGGTATGAGTCCTCATAAATTTCCACCTTTAACTCCTCATAACTATGCATCTTGGAAAATTAAAGCATGGAACAAACTAATGGAAAAAGGACTCACGCATTACATAGATGAAACAATAGAAGCACCACTAGATCCTAAGGCTGATCCTAATGCTTACTTAGAGTGGATCACTAAGAATTGTATGGATCTTGGAACTTTGCATAAGTATGTATCAAATGACCTCATTTTTCACATTGAGAAGTGTTCTACAATCAAAGAGGCTTGGGATATATTTCAGAAATTGTATGGTCAAGTTGATGAAATCAGAGGTTACAAGATTGACAATGATCTCACTAACTTGGATCCCAAGAGTTTTGATACAATTCAACATTATTTCAACAAAGAAAATGAGCTAAGAGAAAATATTAAGCATTGTGGAATTGACAAAAAGGATGATCAATTGATATTCAACTTGTTGGACAAGCTATCACCTGAATATGCGGCATTTGTTTCTAGCTTCCAAACTCATCGTTTGATAGTGGGGAGTTCCTACACTATGCCTTCATTTGATGCTTTCACATTAATGTTGATGTTGGAACAATCTAAGTTGTTGAACATGAGGATTCTCAAGTCTTCAAAGTCCAAGGCTTTGGTGGCTAATCAAGGGAGTCAAGAGAGTCAAGGCAAATATTCTAACAAGAAGAAGAAGCAATCTAAGTTAAAGCCACAATAGGAAAAAGGAAAATCATCCTGTCCATCACAAGGCAATTTTTCATCCTCTTTCAAGAAGGGAAATCCACCTAAGAAGGATAAACCAACTTGTTCTTATTGCAAGAAGTGTGGTCATGATGAGCATCAATGCCACACCAAGCAAGTTGATGAGTTGACACATCATCTTAAGAAGAACAACATCAATTTGCCTTTTGCCTACAACAAGAAGGAATCATCTCCTTCTACCTCACAATCTAAGGGAAAAGGGCAAGAATTTGTGGCTAAAACAAGTTCTTCACAATAGTGGATACTTGACTCGGGTGCCTCTTATCACATGGGTTCTACAAAGGAGCAGTTTTCTTCATTGGAGCCATCAAAGGTACCTCACATTTACATAGGAGATGATACACAAGTTGAGGTTGAAGGGAAAGGTTCGATTGACATGGATGATGGAACATCTAAGAATGTTATTTATGTTCCTAACTTGTCTACCAATCTTCTCTCTATCTACCAAATCACTCACTATGGGAATGGGAAAAAGGTTGGGTTTACACCTAATTCAATTGTGGTAAAGGAACTTGATAATGATGCCTTGGTAGCAGTGGTACAAGTTAATGACAACTCAAGACTTTACTCATTCTCCCACTTTGTGCCAAGTTCTCCTTCTAGGGCCTTGCTTACTCATTCAAATTCAGAAAATAAGCTATGGCATGAGTGGTTTGGTCACCTCAACTACCACTATCTTTAGTAGCTAAGCACTAAAGAGATGGTCATAGGTCTACCTCGAGTTAGTTTTTTAGATGGTGTATGTCTAGGATGTTCCCTGGGCAAGCATCCTAAGGAAAAGTTTGATAAGGGGAAAGCTTGGAGAGCTTTGGAAGTTCTTCAACTTTCTCAAAATGATGTAGCAGGTTGATTTTGATCACCTTTATATAGTAGGGCCTACTATGTCCTCACCTTCATTGATGACTACTCCTGCTTCACTTGGGTCTATTTTCTTATTCATAAGAGTGAAGTGTTTGACAAATTTCTAGAATTCAAGGCTCATGTGGACAAGCAATCAAGGAAAGTGGTCAAGATTCTTCGCACGGATAATGAAAGGGAATATGTGAAAAAAAGACTTGAGGATTTTTGTACATTTGAGGGGATTGATCTTCAGCATTCAGTTGCCTACACTCCACAACAAAATGGAGTTGCAAAATGTAAGACTAGAACTCTCAAAGAATTGGCTACTGCTATGATACATGCATGTTCTCTTGCTCTGGCCTTTTGGGTAGAGGCTATTAGTTGTGCCACACATATCCAAAATTGGGTTCCTCACAAAGCTTTGATAGGTATTACTCCTTTTGAGGCTTGGGCTGGTAGGAAACTGATTGTGAGACGTTTCAGAGTCTTTGGGTATCCAGCATGGGCTTGCATTCCTCTATAGAAAAACAAGGCATTAGAACCTTAGAGTAAGCCTTGTATTTTTGTTGGATATCCCGAGGGTGTTAAGGCATATCGATTGATGGATCCTGAGACACATGAGGTGTTTATTGATAGGAGTGTTCATTTTGAGGAAAACCCTCCTAGATTAGCCTCTCTTCCTCCTCTACCTTCCTCCATTGTGGATAGTGATTAGAGTTATTCAGATGGTGAGACTCCTTCAACTCTGAATCATAGGGTTATACCTCCACAGGGTCCACTTGCACTTGAGGGGCCTCGTTCTCCACCTCCACCTAGACCTCGTTGGGCTCGACAGACACTTGATTTAGGGGGTTCTCTTATTGGGGATCCTTCAGATACATCAAGGAATTGATCATAGCATCACGACCTTCCACATTCATACATTGCACTGCTTTCAATCCACACATTTCAGGAAGCATCAGCGGTTCCCGAGTGGGACCAAGCTATGGAGGAAGAGTATAGTTCCTTGATGAGGAACAACACATGGGAGTTAGTCCCTCTCCCTAAGTGGAGAAAGATGGTTTGGTGTAAGTGGATCTATCAGACCAAGTTTGCAACTGATGGTAGTGTGCATAAATATAAGGCTCGACTTGTTGCAAAAGATTTCTCACAAGTTCTAGGTGTTGACTATACTGAGACCTTTGCACCCATAGCCAAGATGATCTCCATTCACTTCACAATTTCTATTGTTATAGCTCATGGTTGGGCTATACATCAAATGGATGTGAAGAGTGATTTTCTTCATGGGGATATTGATGAGGAGATATATATGGAGCAACCACAGGGTTTCATCCAGGATTCTTCATTGGTTTGCAGACTGAGGAAAACTTTCTATGGCCTTAAGAAGGCCCCCAGGGCTTGGTACGCCAAGATGGATTTCTTTCTTCTCTCAGCAGGGTTCACCAGGTGTCATTTTGATCTGAATGTCTACATTTTGTGATAGGATGACTCACACTTGATACTTGTGCTCTTTGTTGATGATTTTATCATTACAGGGAGCACCGCTTCCATCATTAGCAGCGTCAAATCTGCTTTGCATGACAGATTTGCTATTACTAACTTGGTTCTTTTGTATTACTTTCTTGGGATAGAGATTTCACAGTCACCTTCCGGGATTACATTATCATAGCCCAAGTATGCTCTTGGTCTACTTCCACGCTTTCATATGGTTGATTGTAAACCTGCATTGACTCCCTTTCTTTCGGGAGTCAAGCTTGAGGCTATGTGCTCTTCTCCACCAGTTGATGCCACATTGTATTGTCATCTTGTGGGTAGTCTCATCTACTTTACTCACACATGCCCTGGAATTTCATTTGCGGTTGGCATGGTTTCTCGCTTCATGCAGGAACCACATGAGCTTCATTGGAAAGCCACCAAATGCATCTTACATTACATCCAGGGTATACATCATTATGGGATTCACTATGCAGTAGGCATAGGACTTTTCTTGGTTGGTTACATAGACTACGATTAGGCTGGCGATCTTGATGATCATATGTCTACTTCTGGTTATAGCTTCCACCTTCGCTCGGGCCCTATTTGTTTGTAGAGCAAGAAGCAACATGTTATTTCTCTCTCTTCGACTAAGGCAAAGTATCAAGGGGTTGTTAACGCAGTGACTAAGACTATTTGGCTTCAACATATTCTCACAGAGTTTGGGTTCTCCACTCCATGGCCGATAGTTCTACATTGTGACAATCAAAGTGATATTGCAATCTTGAAGAACCCAGTTCAGCATTAGCAGACCAAACACATCAAGATTCATACATCTGAGAGTTGATTCAGGAGTAGGTCATTGATTTGCAGTATTGTCCTACAACAGAGCAGGTTGCGAGCATATTCACCAAACCCTTCACTGAGAGTAAGTTCCAGTAGTTGCGAGCTTTCTTGGGGGTGAGGGATGTCTCATTAGGGGGGGTCAGCTGAATTCTCCTTCCTCTCTTATGGGGAGGACTTTTTCCTCTTTGAGGTTTTGTCCTTTTTATTTCAGAGTCTTTTTGACATTTATCTCTCTTTTGTGGGGGAGTTTTTTCCTGCTGGGTTTTCTCCCTTTCTTTTTTTTGTGAGAGATTGCATTGCATAGGTTTGCTTGCATTTGCATATTGTACATGGGTACCTATCATGGTCTAGTAGCTGGGACCCATCTTCCATTGTTGACTTGAATCTTCATTCCCCTAAGTTGAACTTAAGGGAGGGTGTTGGTGTAATTATTTATTCTTATAGGATATAATTACACTTTACTTAAGTTAACTTAGGATAATGCATCTCATCATAGTTTGGATATGAGACACTTAGGGAAGTGTGCACATAGGGATGTATCTTTTAGGAGAAATTCCACCTTGTGTGCTCTTATCTTGCTGTTACATTCCATACTCGATGGGTGATCCACCTCTTGTGGAATATTATATTATTTCTCCTACCTACCCCTACTTTTTTTTACCTACCCTTGTTTCTCATTGAGACACATGTCATGATTGTGTGCTCACATATCCATTTGGCCTTGCCTATATATGCGGGCCTATATTCATTGTAATGCCCACCAAAATACCCTAAAGAAACTAAACAATAATATACAAATGGAGATAATTTTTTTCTTAATTAACATCTAATAATAGCTAATGCAACATGTAACATCTCCATCTATTTACATTCATTAACCAATTAACCATTATGAACATACATCATTTCTCATTTCATCAATTAACGCAAGTGGAAATAATACAACATCAATAATCTTTCGCTAGGTCACTTTAACATCATTACTTACTTCATTTCCACCATAACATACTACACAAACGATAGGTATATTTCACTTTCATTAATGAATCATATTCTAATTCTTTAACCATGAGATATGTAGCCTACAACATCACTTATTCCTCGTGATTTGCATAATTTCCTTTCTACCAATGCATCTATGTGAATCATTCCCATTTACTAGATCCTATTAACATCTTCTAACATATTCAATTATTAATCCATGAATATTCCTCTTTCAAGATTATTTAACATTGTAACTAACCTCTAAACATTCCATGAAATAATACAACTAATCCATGAAGCAATTCAATTCTATTCTAACTATAATCCACTTTATTTTCATGATTCATAAAATCACATCTCTACAATAGTACAAATACAAATATGCCTTAATTCCAGTTTCCAAGTACAATTCATCTTACAATTAAAAGTACATTAAATACATTATGAGCATATATCTTTCTATTACAAAATTCCATCTACTATATACAAAAATATTACATTACATACATTCCATCTTATCCATTACATAAATCTGCTACAAGGTACATCCATAGTACATCATGAAGAATAATCCACATCCACACAAGAAGAATACAAGACATCCCAATGGCTAAAAGGCACCAACCTCCTGACCATGTGGAACCAAAGGAACCACCCCCCATGCTAGGAGATGACACAAGATCCCAACACATACTCTAAACCTAAGCTGACACCTATAACCAAGGAGACTGACCACACAAGGACTCTCAAGCAAGAACTCACACATACAATAAGAATGAACCCTCAGAGGTGTAAAACTCATTAAGACATAAATGCACCCAATAAGCATAATCATAAATCATTAAGGGGAAACGCATGTAGGAGTGGAGTGTCATCACATGCCATCCTCATAACATAATAACATAATAATACAAGGCACTAGCTTGATGTACATGTGGAGCCATCTCAACCTATGAGAGACTAAGAGAGATTATCTTACTGTCTTCACGGCCTTCTCATGCTTATCCTAAAACATCCTCCCTAGGACTAAGTCATGAGGTACAAATCAATTTAGCATCTTATTAATTAATCTCACTACCCAACCCATTAATTATTAGGCTATCACTTATTTACAAATCACAGAAAACTCCAATGTGCCCTGGTGGTCTAGACTTCATGCATCCTTACAAGGAACCTCATGCAGTCCTATCTCTCATGACCCCAGTCATCACAAGGTAGCCCACTCCTCCTAACATGGCCCAACAATAAATCACAAGAGGCTCTACCAACATAATTACATGAAAATAATACTCAAAGTAGCCAACAACTTCCACACATACTCTTACAACATAAACAAGGCTACAACAACATATACAACATCAATATAGCAAAATGAGCCTCTTGGCTAGCAATAACAAAGGCATATCAAGCCATCAAATGTTGCCATCAAATAAAGAATAACATCACAACAAGGCCTAAACATTTGCTGGTCCAAAACAACATAGAAATCATCTCAAACATCTATGGCCTATCCACATGGAAGAGAGTCTAAAATATACATAATGGATAGAGAAATAAATATACTCAAACCATCAAAATGCATCAAAACTGATCAAACCCAAAATTGGGAAATATTAACAGACCTCAAATAAAGCCTCTGGTACAAAAATTAATTCAGGAAAATACTTCAAAAATGACCAAAATTGGGAAAATACAAAACATAGACAGGTTAGCGCTTTTGCCCCGCGGAACAACGCTTCTGCCAAAAGGAACAACACTTATGTCAAGAAGAACAATGCTTTTGTTTTCCAAAACTGCACATATGCATCCTAAAACAGCGCTTATGTTTCCATATTCACGCTTATGCATCCTAAAATAACGCTTATGTTGCGTAGAGCAGTGCAAATGCAATACAAAACAACGTTTTTGCAAAAACAACTCTTTTGCACAGAACTTATGGAAAACTTAGAAAAATTTCGGGTAAAATAATAAAATACAGACTTAACGAAAGGGCTCAAAATACATACGAAAAGAAATGCCTAGAAACAAGGAATACTTGGGTATAAACACAATAAAATAAATCAACCTATAAACCAAGATTGAATCAAATAACTTCAGAACAATTTCTCATATAGCCGTGAAATGTATACATGGGAAAACCAAAATAAATATCTCCCAACAACTATATAAAAACTCCCATAACAAAAAGTTTCCTTCCCAAATATTTCCCTTCAGCAATAATAAAACTATAGAATAAAATATTATTTCAACCCAAACCCAAAACAATGCAGACACAATGCATACACAGAGAAGCCATTGAAAACCAAAATACAAAGTGAAGAACTCCAACCTTCAACTTGAAGTGATAGATTGAAGCTGAAGAAGAGCTCCCACAAGCCAAAACCAAATCCAATCCAAGCTCCAGCAAAAACCAAGAGAGAAGGAATCCAAAACCAAGAAGAAAACTTGCTGGAGAAATTTCCAGAGAAGAGCCAACCAACCTGAAAAACCTCATGGGAAAGAAAATAAAAAGCAGCAATAATCCAAAACCCTAGCCTCAATCTCAGCCAATCAAAATATTCCATTTTGGAGTAGATTTTACCAACCCACCATATAATATAATTTATTCACCCATTTTGAATTTAACCAATGAGAGTGAAGGGTAGGTAAAGTAAATAAAATATACTTATCCAGCTAAGTGGGATTGTTTTATTTCTTTATTTAATTTAATATGTTCATACACCCCACTTAGGAATAAAAGTAAAACTATTAAATAAACATAAGCTATAAATAAATAATCCAAACGGGGATTAAAGTCAAATAACCAAAAGCTAATAAAATAAATTAAAGAACCAAATAAATATAAGATATCAAATAAATATCAAACCATAGAAGGTCAAATAAATAATTAAATAATCAAATATCATTAAAGATTAAATCATAAATATTAAATAAATATTAAACGGCAACAAGGCTTATCAAATATTAAATAATCATAAAATCAATAAACGTTAATTATCAAATAGATATAAATACCAAATAATTAAATATTCAAAACTTATAAATTAAATACTTTAAAATAAACATTACCAAATATAAAATTACACATCAAGAGACACATAATTATTCTAACATAAACAAGTAAATCAACTGGCATAAACTGAACTCACAATACCAAAAGACCAAGCTTACTATCTAACATGGTGAATTATGCCAAGACATTGACTACTCACGGTGAACAACTTAGACCTAGAGTATGTGAGGGTAAACTCATGCCATCTCCGAACCACATAAGCCATTGGAACTAAAGACATGCTCAGACCTGTGAAGCCAGGTGGAGTCGATGTCTGGTACTTGCAAAATCCTGCAAACACAAAATGACAATACTGCATATACATATACATATATAGAACAAGCAAGTGATAGAGAATGATGACGACACATCTTGCTCGCAATGAGTGATGTGGAATCGTCTCTATCACAAAGACAGTCAAACAATAGTCAAACACATCTCATTAACATTTCTTCATTTGTAATCATGAAGTAGGGTTAGTGTAATCATAATCATCATCAAAACCATGATAAATCTAATCTATCAATAATTCATCACATAGTGAGCATATTAAATCCATCGAGTACATATATCATCAAATCATACGATCAATCATGATAGTACCAACATCCATATAGATAATCAAAATAGCATATATCCAATAGTGTCTAACATCAATCATAAGTCACTGAAGCATATGAGTAATCATCATCCAAATCATCAAAATATAGTCTAGATAAGTCTATCAAGCATAATATAAAAGTCAACTCTAGACAAAATAAGTCAAATCAAGGGTGGACACTACATTCATTGTATTGGTTAATCTAGTTGATCATTTGCATATTAACGAGAATACAGTTTGTTCTTGTCATACTATTGTCTCTCTTTTGAATTTTAAATTTGGCCCTTGATCTTGGCAAAATCCCACATAGATTAAAGAGGGATTATTAGGAATTGGAGATGCAACAATGTGAATATCTGCTCTATGGGGATACTTCAAATTGTTCCAAGAAGCAATGAAAAGAAGAGAGAGGATTCTCAAGGAACTTGTAAAAAAGTATGAGCAAAACATATACTTCATGGCCAAGAAAGATCAATGAAAAATGGAAGTAGTGGAACCCAAGATAGCATGGATTATGCCCATGGGGTATGAAGTTGACTCCATTACACTTGAGGCATATGCTCAAAATTTACCGAGTCAATCGGTGGACCCTAAAGAAGGTAGATTCAGAACATTCAAGGAGAAAGACCTTGAATTTCATAAACAATTCACTGCACCTACCAGAAAAAGGAAAGTTACAAAGATGGCTGAGGAGGTGGCAGCTTAGATGGGATTCACCCAGGAGGAGGTGAAGAAAGAAAGAGAAAGATATGCACAAAAGGAGGATAAAAAGGAAACCAAGAAACCTAAGGTTGATCTAGTTCCTTCCAAGGTGAAACCTAAGGAGACCAAGTCTGCTCCTGCTTTGGTGGCACAATCTAAAGGACCTAGCCCATCTAGAAAAGGTGTGTTGAAGAAGAAGGAGAAGCCTAAAAGGACCTATGTTGCAGTATCTTTGATAGCTTCTAAAACAAAGTCCAAGGAGGAAGTAGGAAAGCCAAAGAAGAAAGGAGAATTCATCAAAGTGGTGAGGAAGCTGCAATCCGGCGGAGCCCAACAAAGGAAGAAGGCAAAATCAGGTTTTGCCCCTATCAGAAGACCTAAGAGAGAAAGAAAGGTCAAAACTCAACTCGAGTTCAGTGTTAAACAAGTTAAATATGAATCTGTTCCCTCATTGACAACAGATTGGTTAATAGATGAAATAATAATTGATGGCAATCTAAAGAATATCAGAGTGTGTTATGCAAATTTGAATGAGGTTGACCAAAGAAAGGTAGAAGAAGCAGTTGTATTATATTTGCATAATTTTAGCAAAACTTTAATTGAGCTAGAGAAGAGCATTCCCAAGTATCTATATAGTTTATTGATGCAAGGATAATGATAGCCAACAAAACTGACAAAATGATGAAGGAGAGAGAGCCAATAAATATTTGCACCTGTATCACTCATGAAGAAGCCAAGAGGTTAATTGAGGAGGAAAATAAGAAAGAATTTTGAAGTAAGAATAGGGTGAACATGCTAATGAATAGGAAGGTGGACGAGGTGAGGTGAGAAAGAGAGGATATATGAAGAAAAATATTTCAAAATGATCCCCTGTACAAGGATGCATTTAAGTCCTCTCAGCTGGAAGAAAAGAAATGTGTTTCTAGTGGTCAGAAGGATGAAACTCAGATTGAGGGACATTCGAAAGATTAAGGTAACCCACCACTTGATGTTGAGATCCGTGATAATCCTCCAATGGTGGAAAACTCTATAGCCCCTGAGATCCAACAATTTGATAGTGCACCAAGTGGGAACACTGGTGCAAATGATAAAGGGGATGAGGGAGAGAAGAAGGATGTTGGGAGTACAGAGGCTAAGGCTGTTGAGTTTGATAAAAGTAAAGGAGTAGCTGATTCAAAAATTGTCACTCCTCCAGTTACAGGGACCACACCTCAGATGCCTATCAATCTATATGGTCCACTGAATCTTGGAAATATGTCTCCTATGAAGAAGTTCATTCTCGCAACTCCTATGAAAGATCAGGCAGCCAGGATCTGGTGAAGTCTAAATCTGAGGACAAGAAGCTAATTTTGATATTTGTAGATGTTTTGCAAAAGGTGGCTCCAAATGTATAGCTAGATTTTGAGAATAGCCCCTACGGTGAATTGTTGCAACTGATTAACAATATAAATACCATGATGGCAAGTACTCGCTACTACATGGCACTTCTTATAAAAATATAAATTTTAATAAAATATTTTGAAATGGTAGGGAGAAGTCTGCTACTCATAAAGTGTTGGATAAATCTAAGGATGTCAAGATATAGACATTCCGGAAGATGATTGAGGATGATAGAGTGAGACTTAATAAAAGACTGCAGATTATTTTTGACACATTGTCAAAAGGCGGTAAATTGTACAAATCTTGCCTAATTTTGCCTAAATTTACTGTAGATATTGACAAACAAATAGGTATTTTCCAGGGCAAGATTGATAGTATTTCATAGTCTTTTGATCCTAATGTGACTTTAACCAGAAGTGTCGAAGGGCGGATTATAGTTCTAAATGATTAGATTTCAAGCCTTCAAGCGGACAAGGACAAAATTTTGAGAAAAGTTGGTGATCTCCGGAACCTAATTATCTCCTAGTTGGACACCATGTTGAGTAACAGGGTAGATTGTATGAAGGATATGGCCCAGCCTGTGTCATCTAACCTAAGGAAATTAGAGATTCATGCCATTGTATTTAGTGCATTCATCACAGTTTTGGATAAGTTGAAGAGTGGGTGGGATAGTCACCTAGGATGTTTTAAGACTATTTATGCTGACATCTTCAAGTATTTATAAATATCTCTGTATATAAATTTTGGAAAATAACTCATCTTTGACATTGTTGTCAAAGGGGGGGGAGGAATGGTGAAAAATGTACAATATTGCAGAGTGGAATTCTTTGTCTAAGGGGGAGCCTTAGAAATTATTTTGATTCTTTTAAATCAATGTATAGTGCTCAACACTTAGTCATTTTTCACGAGTGTTGCCATCAATGTTAAAGGGGGAGATTGTTGTCAATTGACACTCATCCAGTGGTTTCCAGTGGCTGATTATTGGTTTAGGGTTGTCATTGATGGAAAACCTTCATAGAGATTGGATCCGGTGGTCATAATTTTTCTTATCTGGAAGCAGGTGTTAAGCGGTACCTTGTTAACCGGTATTTTAGGAAGAATAGAGCATTTTTGGGTCCGAAATCTTTTTGATGATTGTAGTGCATTGAATCATGTTTTGGATGATTGTGCCAACTTAGAAACATCATTTTATTATTATTTTGGTGATCCACATTTATCTTTGGTGATCCATTCAAGCCAACATGAGACTACATGTTACACTTGCAGGCCAACATGACAAATGTTCTATTTTGTGGTTTCCAATAAATAATTTTGTTGTGGATGATCTTCTTAGTGAATGATGCGATTGTATGCAAGTGAGAGGTAATCGAGAATCTATTTTGGCATAGTTTCACGTGTGCATTCTTGATCCAGTAGCTGACTGAGATAGAGAATAGGGAAGAACAACAAAAGTGATCCAGACAATATATTTAGTACTCAACTGAAACTCATCCAGGCATTGTAGATGCTACTTCAGAGTTCATTTACTATAATTCATCACTGTATCTATCTTGGAAGGTAGTGAGCCTTCCTTGAGGGTTGTAGCCTTACGGGCTATTGCAATTAAGCAGTGAGCTCTAATTAGTGTGCCTGAATGCCTATAAATTCCCATTTTATAATATTGTTTTTCTACTGGCCATAGTGAAATAATATTGTGGGTTCAAATACCACCGTGGTTTTTCCCATTTGGGTCCACGTAAAAATACCGATGTTATGATCTTGTGGTTATTTGTTTTATATTTCTGCATTTCAGTTTTAAGTATTTGCTTTTGGTCATTTAAAGTTAAGTTTGAAAATCTGCTAATCGATAGATCACTAATTCACCCCCCCCTCTCAATGATCCCTGATTCCAATAACCAATAGTTTATATCATTATGAGATTATGAACTAGTGTATAAAATTACATCCTATGAATTTATTTTCATTTTTAAAATTTCATTAGATTATTGCACCCAAATGTTAGTGATAGGGTGTAATATTAATCACAATATCATAGGATAATTGAATTTTTCAAAATGCTAACCCCTCCTTTTTTTTCTTATGAATTGTTATAGTAGGATTAGGTTAAGAACAAATTTATTCAAGAAAATAAAATATTTGTAAATTGTAAAGCATATTTAATACATTTAGTACAAAAATTGTCAAGTATAAATCTTCTACCAACACATTCTCCTTAAAGAAATATTTTGTGCATTATCCACTTAGCTACTCCAACACTACAATGACTTAGCAACTAGGACCTTGGAGGTGATTTATTGATGGACGTATTTTATTTTTAGTAGAAGTGGATTGATTCTTATTTTGCGTGCATTGATGTGTTAAACCGACCATCAACAAGACACTTGGAAGCATCATGCATCCTCAAGTCCATTAAATGCATGCATTTTATCGTGAGATACAAATTTAGATAGAATTTTGGTTCATAATCTTATTCATATAATCTTAAATTTCATATAAGCATAACTTGAATATTGCTAGTAAAATTTTTCATTTTTATTTTTATTTTTATTCTTCTATTAGACTTTTGTTGAGCACATCACAGGACTGAGAGGGTGTGAATTAGTTTGAACCTCAAAATAATTCACTTTTGATTTATTAACTTCAAACCACAACTAACTTACTACTGTAATTTTATGAAACATGAAAATTTAAATTACAAGAATCACATGAACACTAGATTTACATGGAAAACCCTAAACATGGAAAAACCATAGTGAGAATAACACTCATGATTTGAATAATTGATTACAATGTTTAGGATGAAGGACAATGAGGTCACTACCCATAAATATACTTGCAAGACTAAGGAACACAACCTTAGGGTAAGATAGAAAGGGTTGTATAAAGTGCCAAAAGGAATGCACCTTCTACCAAGTGCAGAGTGTAATGCCTACCAAAATACCCTAGAGAAATAATGTATAATCTACTAGCAATTGGAGTTAATTTTTTTTTTAAAGCATCCATTACTTTATGTTATCATTAACATACATCAATGCAACATTAACTCTTTTCAAGATCACATAAACCAACATGAACATAACCATAGAACTAGATTACGCAAGTGGAGAAAATCATTTAAGCATTAACCTATCTCCAAACACACTCTTACAACAAAACCATTCCCTAGGGTAACTTAACATCGCTACTTGACATCATATTCACCTAACACTTATCCATCTAAATGATCACTTTCTATATTCCAATTAACCATTTACTTTTCATAAAACTAGAACAACATTAACACAAATGCATAGCTCATTCACATAATACTTTCTTAGATTTATTTTAATATACCAACCAAATGTTCCTAATTCCCATATTGATTCATTAATTACTTAACGCATCATGAATCTAAATGCATTTATCTTTCCCTTACTCAAGGAATTAGATGATCTCCTTAAACACAACTATTACCATCCATATTCATATGCAAGTTTACAACAACAAACACTTACCTAATTTCAAATAGGATACCATGCTACTAAACAAATCAAGAGGCATATGAAACTACAAGAATAAACAAAATCAATATTTCAATTCCCTAATTTACCATAGGATCTCATACCCAACATAATGATCATTTATACAACATAAACCAAATAGTAATGCATCATCCTATTACAAGATCAAAGTTTCTACATCATCAAGACATAATACATAAAGGAACATAGAACAAGAACATAGTCTCGATTGCCACATCACAACCTAATGCTTAATACTATAGGTTACACAAGTACATAATCTTATCTCCTTTTATAATAATGTATTGTAGATTCATTTAAACACTTCATCTAGATAGCTCCCATTTACTCAATAGGATTTAAGATAACTATTATATTCATTCCATCGTTTACTCTAAAGCATGACATAATACAAATCCATCTCATAAATGCAAATTCAACTCAAATACATATAACTATTCTTGTTTACTTTTACATAGAATTCATATTACATAATGAACAACCGATACATCTAGGAATATTCAAGGACTTTTCTCCTACTCACTACATAATACCCTATTACAATTTAATTTACAAGTACATAGAGATACCTAACTCAAAGATTCATAAAATCTTTTATATATGCAAATCATCATGATACAATGTCTTCTTTTCCATGTACTTAGAAATCAGCTCTAAAGAATAATTACATGAAGAATCAAATCCACGCATGCTAACATCCAAGGAGAATATCCCAATGGAAGAAGGCATCAAACCACCCATCCATGTGGAACCAAATAGGAACCACCCCCCATGCTAGGAGATGACATAGGGTTCAAACTCACAACCAAGACCTAAGTTGACACCTATCAACCAAAGGATATAACATGGCTTCACAAGACTTCAACATAAGAATACAACACCAAAGTACAACACATGGCTAAGTCAATGCAATCAACCTCTAGAGGCAAATTGATAAAATAAGGCATAAGGACAATGGACACATGTGGGGTAGAGTGTCATCACATGCTAACCTCATGTGGAATCTATCTCCACCTTGGAGTCACTCAAGGGAGATCGGGTATACCACTTCAATGGTCTTCCCAATCTAGGATCCCAAAATCACCTCCCTGTGTTCATCCAATTGGGGTATACAACATCATATTATTTATCTTGATTAGGTAAATTCCTAGATACCCAGCCCTCTAATCAATTATTATTATGTTATCACTTGAAATTAAACCATAAACTCTTCATGTGGTTCCATAGGTTTAGACCCCCTTCCTAGGGATCTAGTACTCACAACCTAGGTCCAACACATGCAAGTGTTGGCAAATTGGAGGAATTGATTGTGTGTTGCATTGATGGCAACACTAACTATTTTGGTTATTTACTGGTTTCTGGTAGAGCAGTTGGATTATGATAATGATCCAGTATGCTCTAGTATGCTTTGGTTTGTGGAATTGGTTTGGATCTGTCATTCATGCTATTTATATGCGTATCATGATTAGTTGGTTCAGGATCTCATGACTTAAGAGCTATCATTTGTTCTAGTAAGCCTTTTGGTCACCAATAAGGGTTTTACTGGCAGAGCTTTGTTGAAGATCTTTTGATGCACTTGATAAGTGGTGTTTGTGCGGCTTCTAGATGGCTTTCAGGATGTTGTTGGTTATCTTGTTTGTGTTCCTATTGATCAATGGTGTCGCATTTAGGACCGGACCTAATGCTATCTTATTTTGGTAGGTTATGAACTGATTTATGTAACATGTTGGTGGATGATCCTGATGCATTACCGATTGGATCTATTGTTTGGATTATGTTGTTTCGGTCTTAGGCTGGCTTGGTTGATCATTGGATTGCGGGTTTATGTTATGAATTTATTGTATTATCTTTTAGGTGGCTGACCTAATTGTTTAGGTCTCAAGTTGGTATAAATATGATGTAAAATCTCTTTGTAGATCATGGTTATGGTTATGGGTTTATGGTTTTAGGAGTTATACAATTATCTATGTGCGAATAAGGTTGTAATCATATGGAGAGGTTTTGGTCAATCATAGGTGATCAAATTGGGTTGGTGAAAGAGGTTTAAGACCTCCGGTACTAAGCTTAACCAAAACTATACTCAGGCATAGGAGATGCTATTCTTGTAGTTCACTCTTCTTTCCGGATTGTAGTCTAGATTTATTTTGTAGTCAGTGAGGCTCCTTTTGTGATGAGAAATGTGGTCTAAGCTATTGGCCTTCCTGCATGTGCAGGCCCCTCTTTTTGTAATCACATACTTACTATAGAAGTATTATCTAACTATGGGTAGGCTTCCCACCATGGTTTTTCCCTTTACCAGTTTTTCCATGTACAAATATTGGTGTTGTCTTTTGTGGAAGGTTGGTAAATTTTTTGTGGATTATATTTGTTCTTAACTATTATATCTTTTATTCCAGTAATAAGGTTTTAATGCTTAAAGTTGTATAATTTGTTGACAACTGATTCACCCCCCCCCCCTCTCTCAGATATCCACTAGTTATCTGAGTTGTCTAACAATTGGTATCAGAGCTTGGTCCTCTCTACAGAAGCTTGACCGCTTGAGGAAGATCCTATGGCATCTAATAGTTCAAGTTCATCAAGCTCATCAAGTTCATCTGCAGTTGTTTTTTGGAGAGAAATTGCTAGGCTTGATGGAACAAATTACAGAGTATGGAATATTCAGATGGAGACTCATCTGAGATGTCTTGGTAAGGAGTTTTAATAGATCACTGAGAAAGGATATACACCTCATAATCTGGCATCTAGCAATCCTCCTCCAATAGGCTTGGATAAGGGAATTGAAAATTATTGTAGAGCTAGAGAAGCCCTTTTGTGTGCACCTTTTGATCAGCAAGTTATGGGACTAATTGACAAATCAACTGCAAAGGATATATGGGATAAATTAGAGACTCTAAATGAAGGTGACCCTCCTATTAAAATTGCTAAACTTGATAGTTACTAGGTGAGGTATGAGAACTTGAAGATGGAAGAAAATGAAAGGATTACTACTTTTACAGAGAGAGTTAATGAAATTGTTCCGGGAATTCAATGTTGTGGTGGATCTCTGAGTGAAGATGAAATAGTTTTTAAAGTATTGAGAGATTTTCCACTAGCTTACAAGATGAGGGATACTACAATTAATGAGTTGAGAACAATGGAAAATACCTCTATTAATAGGGATACTCTGGTTGGGAAGTTATCTTTTTTTGAGCTTGAGGAATTTGGTCCTTCTCGAGTTGCAAAATATGAGCCTAATTTCCATGCATCTACATCATCTACCGATAAGAGTGATTGGAAAGCCTTATATGCTAAGTAACTGGAGGAAATGAAGAAATAAGATGAAGAGTTTCAGAAACTTGGAGCCCTATTTTCTAGAAGAGTACCTAAAGGTCTAACAGGAAGTTTTTAGGAAGGAAAATCACATTTTAAATGTTCACATGTAATAAGATAGGTCATTTTGCATCTAGATGTCCTGAAAGGAATTCAAGATTTGATGAAAGAGATAGAAGATATTTTAGGCCTAACCATGATTATCTGAACAAGCATAAGTACAGGAGGAACAAAAAATAAATCATGCTACTATGCAGATGAGGAAGGTGTGACTGATTCTGATGATGAACCGACACAAGATTCAGCGAGTGGATCTAGTAATTGTAAGGAATGGGTATTTTGGCTATCAAGGAAGATGATCTGGTACTTGAAGAAAAGGCCCTTGCTGCTAAAGTTGAAGACAAGGATGAATGGGTGATAGACAGTGGATGTTCACATCATATGACTGGAAATAAAAGGAAGTTTCTATCTTTGCAAGAATTTGATGGCAGTCTGTCTAGATTTGGAGATGACAAAGCATGCATGATCAAGGGAAAAGGAACTATATCATTGGATGGTAAGCATGATAATGATAATATTTATTATGTTGAAGGTTTAATGCATAATATTTTGAGTGTAGGATATTTGGTGGACAAGGTACTTCAGTTACAATTCAAGGATGGAAAATGGAAGATTATCAATAGATTTGGATTGGAGATTGCAACCGGTACTCAAACTAGAGGTAACATATTTCATTTGAACTCTGGTGAGAAGACATATTTGATTGCACCAATTGATGAGAGTTGGCTATGACATAAGAGGCTATGTCATGTGAATTTTTATTGCATTGTAAAGATCAGTTCTACTAAGGCATTTAGAGATATACCTAAGATTGTGAAGCCCTATAATCCGATATGTAAGGAATGTCAAATGGGAAAGAAAGTCAGAACATATTTTAAGAGTATACAAGAAAAATCTAATGATGTTCTTGATCTTGTTCATACTAATTTGTGTGGTCCTGCTAGAATCAAAAGTTTTCAAGGTGATAGATATTTCATGCTAATCATTGATGACTATTCTAGAATGATGTGGGTTACTTTTCTAAGGGGGAAATTTGCAGCATTTGAAAAGTTTAAGATCTTTAAAGTTAAAGTTGAGACAAAGATAGAATTGAAGATTAAACTATTAAGGTCTGATTAGGGTAGAGAATTCACATTTGGTGAATTTAACAATTATTGTGAAAATAATGGAATAAGGAGACATTTATATGCACCCTAGAACCTCAGCAGGATGGTATTGTGGAAAGGAAGAACAAAAATATCTTGGATGTGGCTAGAAGTATGATGATGGAAGCTAATATGCCTCATATCTACTGGAGTGAAGATGTGAGCACAATGGTATATACATTAAATAGAGTTCATATCAAAGGAGACATCGTCATGATACCTTATGAGTTTGGTTTGGTCATACACCTACAATTAAGTATTTCAGAATCTTTGGTAGTAAATACTATATCAAAAGAGATGATTCCATTGGAAAGTTTGATCCTAGATGAGATGAAGGGATATTTCTTGGTTATTCTAATGAAATCAAAGCATATAGATGTTATAACAAAAGATTGCATAGAATTGTGGAGAGCAATAATGTCAAGGTGGATGAGTAGAACACAAGTCAAATCAGAACTTATGAGAGAGAAACGATAGTGGAAATGATCATAACTGAACTAGTAGCACCTACACTGGAACAAAATGTTGAACCAGTTACTCCGGAAGTATTAAAAAAATCAACAGTAACTAAAGATTAGAGTAGAGGAATAGAAAATCAGAAGACTCCTAAGTATGTTAGGTTAAATCATTTACAAGATCAGATCATTGGAGACAAGAATAAAGGAGTAATGACAAGAAGAAGGTTGGAAGCTAACGAGGTATGTTAAATTTCTCAAATTCAACTAGCATCAGTAATTGAAGCATGTAAAGATGAATGTTGGATGAAAGTTGTAGAAGAGGAATTAGATCAGATAGAAAAGAATAATACATGGACTTTAGTTCCCCAACCTAAAAATAAGAATGTTATTGGGAATAAATGGGTTTTTACGAATAAATTGAATGAAGATGGAGAAGTTGTGAGTCTTAATCCTATTAGGATCCAATTAATACTAAGAGGGGGGGATCAGTATTAAAACCAATTGAAACTTTAAACCCAAAATCAAACTTATATAAGATCTGAAACCATTTAACAAATGTCTCAACTTCTTTAATCAGATCTAACAACCTCTTTATCATATTTGCTCAACACATTAATCAAATCATTACCACATCAATCAATACTTTCACCACTTAAGAAGTCATATAAACTTGCTTATTAACATCATCAATCAAATCAAATGATTTCTCTACCAATTCTTATCAGTACCGGTAACCTCTGATAAACTTCTGATAAAACATCATAATCAATGTCTTAAAAATAGTGCATGAATGAAACATAAAAGAGAACATCACATGAAAAACATTCCACACATGAACACAATAACTTTTTGACATGGAAACCCAAATAGGGAAAAACCACAGTGGGAGTTGGCACCCACAAATATTTGTACTCTTTTTAAGCATGCCCTATTAGGAGCTTAGTCATGTTAGAACCTTACAATACGCCCTATTAGGAGCAAACCCTATTAGGAGTCACCTGGTTAAAGGGTTTGTTTAGCAACCCAGTTAGGAGCTTGATGATTTGTTAGGATCAACCTCATGAGAGGATTTAACACTCTTTTGAGAGGTGCCCTCTTAGGGGACTTAAATGTTTAAGGCCTGTTAGGACCTACTTGATTAAAGGATTTAACCTGTTGCAACTTTTAGGGAACACTAGTGAAAGAATGATTTGTTACTTGCACTTCTCTGCTTGCTTGATCAGATCCAATTATGCACAACACTCTGCAACTCTCAAGAAGATCTCACACTTCACTTGGATGGCTCAACACATTATCTAAGACCACCGACATCATAAACATCAACTGTGTCTTCCTAAATAGCCATCTCAACTAGGTCGACCACTAAACCCTAATTATATCATGAATTTACAATACAAATCATAAGAGATCATTACAACAAATTACAATGCAATATCAACTATTGGTTGATCGTAACCCATCACAAAAAAATTTGATCTGTACCAAAGTCAAAACCTTAAAACACTCTACTAAGTGTTTTGTTGATTCCCAAGAAATTCTTCCTTGAATCGTGCCAAAATAGTAATTAAATCTTTTCACGTGGGTTGTGTCGTGTTACCATCTTCATGTAGACTCGCCATCAATCACCATCATAATAGAAATCATTACCGGTTTGATAATTGTTAGATGCAATGATAGTCCCAAAGATAGTGAGAGGGGGGGTGAATTAGTGTCTAACCAGTTTGTGAAATATTTAAACTTATTTATAATTTTGCAACTTAAATTAATGTACCAATAAATAAGAAATAATGCAGTAAAGAGAAATGATAGAGACAACATAGATGCACACCATAACACAAGATATTTTGGTGAGGAAACCCAGTGTGGGAAAAACCCCAGTGGGATTTGTGACCCATAATATTTACTCACTAGCCAATATGAATAAATATTACTTACAATAGGGGCCTGCACATGTAGGAAGGCCAACAGCCTAGAGCGCACTGCTCAATCAAAGAGTCTCACTGACTACAATATGGATAATTAAATCCAATACAATGTACTGCTCAAAATACCATCTCTAATGCCTGGTTTAGTACCAGTTTAAGCTCAGTCAGATACCTTAACCAAAACCTTTCACTGTCTTACATAATATTCTTCTATTCCAAGCTATTAAAAAAATATCCTTCTCTCCTACAAAATGATCTATAAGATCTCATACATATATGAGTCTTTTACAATACACCAAGTCAAATTACAAATAATTAGTTACATTTACAATAAAATTCACATAAGGAAAACTTTGTCTCATGTCAGCTTGAGTGCCGGTGTAATCTGGATGTCGGTGAATGTGCCTGTCAATGCCGGTTCCTGTCGATGTATGATGTAGAAACCTATTACCAGTTGGTTTCCATCAATGACAACATCAACCATTCTTATTTGAGTGTATAATTCCAAAAATCTCCCCCTTTGGCATTGATGGCAACACTCATGAGAAAAATCCAAAACTATTATCCAAAAATGAAATCCAAAAGAAGTGTGCTCCCCCTGAGAAAGTGATCTCCTATGTGCATTTATTTTTCTCCATACTACTCCCCCTTTGACATCAATGGCAAAGGATGTAAAAAAGAATCAAAGAATATAAAAATGCTACGTCATAGCCTGTAACCGTTGCTTACAATTTGAAAAAAGTCCACCAAAATTAGATTTAGGCTCTACATGAATTTGTTACAGTCAGAAAGAATGGTGTTTGTTTGTTGGATCATGTCGGTCAGATAGTGCATCTATTGTTCCGGTGACCGTTATCCTTGAATTGTTGCCTTTGATAGCTCAACCCATTGAGTAATAAGACTGTTCAATCTTGGACCAAGTCTTCTTTTCAATTCTCAGGCCTTTAACCTTATCCTTTCTTTCTCTTTCTCAAGTTTCTCTAACTTTTCCTCATAAACTACCATTACCTGTTCAAAAACTGAGGTAAGTTTCGAAGAACCTATCATATTATTCACAATGCCATCTATCTCCTTCTGTGTCTTCTTAATTTCCTCAGCAATATCTTCAGTTAGGTGGTGAGGTTTGCAGGCATCTCTATACAACTCCTTATATTCCAAAATTGTTGAGTTAAGTACCAGTAATAATGAATCCATGTGTTCAGTACAGTCTTTGATAGTTTTCTCAAAGAATTCACCTTTCTCTTTATCTACTCTTTCCTTTACAATTTCCTCATTCACCTTATCTATGGTTAGAACATTTTCAGCAATGAATTTGGACAATGTGTCCAATTTACCTAAAGAATTATCAATATGATCTATCTTATAGGTCGGTGCAGTCATCTTCAAAATAGGTAATGTGTCATCAATAGCCTTAAATTCTAAGGTATTGTAATCTATTATCCTCTTGATTGAATCCAATAGAACATATGTTACATTAGTGGTCTGAATTCTCCAGTTGATGTACTTGGTTCTACAATGGATTTCCTTTCAACAGATACCTGCCCAATTACCTTCACTATTTCTTCCTTATTTTCATCAATTGCTTCCTCTTTACTTACATTTTTTGTCGATTTCTCTATCTGTGTATGTACCTCTGCTTCTGATGATTTCTCAGTGTTAGTGTCTTTAGCCTCTATCGATTTCTTAATCTCTAGTTGCTTAGCTTGTGTCGGTATTTCAGTCTTCTGAGAGTTAACAGTGTGTGTCGGTGACTCAAAGATCTCACCATTCTTAGCATTGACTACCTTAACCTCTGCAGTCTCTTTATCCACAACAATGTTAATATCTTGTGTATATACATTCATGGTGAAAAGAATTTTAGAGTCTAGGTTAGTGTCATCATGTGTTACTTCTTCAGTTGCCTTATCCAATTGATTGTTTGTATGTACCGGTGATACTGAAGTTATTGGTGGGGTGACCTGTGCTGGTGGGGGAAGGTTATCTATTACCCTTATAGCAGGTACACTACCAATTTTTCTTTTACCTTTGTCCTTTTGGTATACCTTCACAAAGGACTTATCCATTTTCTGTCTTTCCCTTTCCTCTTTCTTTTCTTTTTCAACAAAAAATATATCCCAATTGTCCGCAGTTTCATCAGCAATCTCTTTTACCCTCCCAGCCATTAGGTTAACTTGCTGGTGTCCACTCACAAAAACTGACCGGTTTGCTTTAGAAATTAGTTCATCAATTTACTCTTTAGAATTTATAGGGTGTACTGCCAATAATGCTTCAACTTTTAACTTTTTATCTGATTTCATCACTGACATTCTTTTAGCCTCTAATCTTAGATACAAGTCATTCGGCAAATCATCTACAACTTGAATCAAAACATTCTTATAGATGTCTAGATGCAAAATAATACCAGCCTCTATTGTCTCCTTGTCATAATCTTTGTAAGAATGATAATATTTATTTACATTGCAAAGATTACCATCTTGAGTTATCTCATTTACCAATTCCTCCGGTGTAAGGGTATTCGGTGTCTTAGTTTGTTTCTTCTTTGGTGTTATCTTTTTCTTAGGCTCCCTTACAACCTGTTGCTTCTTCCTTAAAGTTCTAGTCCTTTTGGGAGAAGGAGAGGGTACCGGTGGGGTTTTCCTCTTCTTCCTTTCAACTCTCTTGAACTTGGCTTCTTTTCCACTGTCTGTATCTGAAGAAGTGACAACCGGTGAAACATGAGCTTCCAGTTTCAATCCTTCCAGTTCACTAGCAGATATACCACTCAAGTTCATTACATTTTCCTTAACCTCCTTAGCCATCTTGGATGCATCTCTGATAAAATTTTCTCTTCTTTTTATTTGCTTCTGCATTAAAACAACACTCTCAATGGTCTCAGTAATACCAAAAATTGCTTGTGAAGGTTCCTTAGGTGCATCAAGAAGTATTTTAGCATATGCTTCAAAAATATTCAGGTCAACTTCAGAACCCATTCCTGTTATCCAAATGGTTCTAGGAGTAACAACTTCCATCCATTTTTCATCTTGTTTGATAACAAAGTAGATTTGATGGTCATACTTATCTACAATGCTTTCTGGTTGTTGGTATTTTGGTATGGTTTTGTCATTGATGTCAACACCTGCTAAATTCACCTACTTTGGAGATCCAACAACATTCACCGGCAATCAGTAAACTGTTCAAACAATCACCAGTATATGGTTAACCGGCAGGATATAATGTTCACCGGCACCTGCATTGACATGGAAGACACCTGGTAATGTCGAAGACATCATGTGGACACTTTTTTTTGAAGTAATAATCATTGGTATATTCTCATTTGCATATTTGCTTTTACTGGCAAATAGGTCCAGGTTATCTAGGGTTACACCGGCAGGTTTATCTTTTCCAGATCAGCATGGCACGCTATGGAGATGATTTATTATTGTTGTAAATGCATTAAGTCGACATGTTCAATCAGTTATTGCATCGGATATTGTATTATTTGTAAAATGTTTTTATTGTAATATCTTGTAGAGCCGACCTACTAAAATTGGTCTTAGAGTATGGTATAAATGTAAGATCTTATTTGTAAGATCAAGTGTGGAATGTGAAAAAGATTTAAGGAAGGATATATGCAAGATCAAGCAGAGATATACATGAAGACATCATTTGAAGGTGAAGCTAGGTTTTTGTAGAAGCATATCAGCATTACACCCGTACTGAATCCAGCATATGAAGATGCTATTTTGTGCAGTACATTCTCATTGGATTTAACCATCCAACTATAGTCAGTGTGACTCCCATCTGTGATTGAGCAGTGAGCTCTAGGATGTTGGCCTTTCTGCATGTGCAGACCCCTCTTTGTACACTTACTATTTGCAGTAGTATCATCTGATTGTGGGTAAGGTTTCCCACTATGGTTTTTCCCCTTACAGGGTTTCCATGTACAAATATTTGTGTCATGTGTTGTGGATGACTTTATGTTTATGTTTCATGCATTAATTCTTACCGGTATAGCAATTTTCTGTTAACACTGTTTACCGGCATACTTAACTGTCTTACCAGTACTAAGCATTAAGTTGGCTAATAAGATTTTGGTTTGAATTTATTGGACAACTGATTCACCCCCCCACCTCTCAGTTGTCCCCGGGACCTACAATTGGTATCAGAGCCTAGTCCTCTTTTTGCAGAAGTTTAACAACTTGAGGAGATCCAATGTCTACTAATTATTTCAGAAAGGATAGTCCTAAACTTGATGGAACCAACTATGGAATATGGAAAATCAGAATGGAGACACATCTGAATTGCATTGGTAAAGATATCTAGGAAGTTACTAAGAATGGTTATACTATTGTTGTAGCTGGTCAGACTGCTCCTATTACTTTAGCTAAAGATGAAGAAAATGATTGCAAAGCAAGAGAAGCACTTTTGAGCACATTATCAGATCAACAAATCGTGGGATTATCAGATAGATCCACTACAAAAGCTATTTGGGATCATTTGGAAACACTGAATGAAGGGGATTCCACAGTCAAAATTGCAAAACTTGAAATCTTCCAAGTCAGGTACGAACATCTAAAAATGGAAGAAGATGAAAGAATTTCTGCTTTTATGGAAAGAGTAAATGAAATTGTTTTAGGTATCAAATGTTGTGGAGGAACGTTGAGTGAAGATGAGATTGTTTCAAAAATCTTAAGAGGTTTCCCACCGGCATATAAAATGAAGGTTACTGCTATTAATGAGTTGAGAACAATGCCTAATACATTAGTAACTAGGGATACATTGATTGGAAAACTTTCAGCTTTTGAAATTGAGGAATTTGGTCTTGTTGCTACTATAAAAACTGATTTGGCCTTCAAAGCATCAACATCATCTGCTCCATCTTTTGATAAATCAGACTGGAGAGCCTTTTATGCAAGAGAACTTGAAGAAACCAGGAAGGAAAATGAAGAGCTTGAAGAACTTGAAGCACTATTTGCAAGAAAAATGTCAAAAGGTCCCATTGGAAGTAAGTATGAAGGAAAAGCACCCTTTAAATGTTTCAACTACAATAAGATTGGTCATGTGGCTTCAAGATGCCCTAATAGACATGCTAGACTAAGAGAAGAAGCTAGAAGGACATACAAACCTAATCCTGAATATCAGAGATACAGATTTAAGAAAAAAAAAGATAAATCTTGTTACATTGCTGATGAAGGTGTGACTGATGATTCTGATGAGGATCCAATAGACAACAGATGGGTCTTTGTTGCTATAACAGAAGATCAACTGGTAACTATTGCTCAACCGGTAGAACAAGCCCTAGCAGCTAAAGTGGAATCAAAGGATGAATGGATTATTGACTCAGGATGCTCACATCACATGACTGGAGGCAAAGGTAAATTCTTGAACTTTCAAGAATACAATGGAGGTTTAGTAAGATTCAGAGATGACAAAGCCTATTCAATCAAAGGTAAGGGTTCAATATCTCTTGATGGTAAACATAACACTGACAATGTCTACTATGTTGAAGGATTAAAACATAATGTTTTAAGTGTTGGTCAATTAGTTGAGAAAGGTTTTCAGTTACAATTTAAAAATGGAAAATGCAAAATCATGAATAGAACTGGTTTGGAAATTGCAATTGGTAATCAAACTAGAGGTAATATCTTTCATTTGAATAACAGTGAAAAGCCATGCTTAATTGCTCATATAGATGAAAGTTGGTTATGGCATAAAAGACTATGTCATGTAAATTTTGATTGCATGGTAAAAATCAGTACTTCTAAGGCAGTTAGAGATCTACCTAAAATTATGAAACCTCATAATACAATTTGCAAGGAATGTCAATTTGGAAAACAAGTTAGAGCTAGTTTCAAAAGTATTCCAGAAAAATCCAATAATGCTCTTGATTTAATCCACACTGATTTATGTGGTCCGGCTAGAACTAAAAGCTTACAAGGTGATAGATATTTCATGCTAATTATTGATGATTATTCTAGAATGTGTTGGGTTACTTTTCTCAGAGAAAAATCAGAAGCACTTGGGAAGTTCAAACTATTCAAAGCAAAGGTTGAAAATGAAACTGGTATGAAAATTAAATGTTTAAGATCAAATCAAGGAGGAGAATTCACATCCAGAGATTTTAATACATTTTGTGAAGTAAATGGAATCAAAAGACAGTTATCAGCACCTCAGACACCACAACAGAATGGAGTTGTTGAAAGGAAAAACAAAACTATTTTGGATGCAGCAAGAAGTATATTATCATAAGCAAATCTACCACATGTGTACTAGAGAGAGGTAGTAAGCACTGCTGTCTATACATTCAACAAAGTTCACATCAAAGGTGAAACCGGTAAGACGCCTCATGAACTATGGTTTGGTAATACTCCTACTCTTAAGTATTGCAGAATTTTTGGAAGTAAATGTTATATTAGAAGAGATGAGTATATTGGCAAGTTTGATCCTAGAAGTGATGAAGGAATATTTCTTGGTTATTCATCTACGAGTAAAGCTTATAGATGTTTTAATAAAAGATTACAAAAAATTGTTGAGAGTACAAATGTAAAGATTGATGAACAATTCAGAGGAACTTCAAGGTATATAGACTTTGAACTAGTAACAAAAATTATGACAAATGAACCAATAGTAAATCCACTGGTACAGAATGATGATCCAGTTACTTCGGTATCATCAGAGGATTCCACAGTAATTGAAGAACAAGAACAGACTAAGACACCCTGGTATGTAAGACTGAATCATTCTAAAGATCAGGTAATTGGAAGCAAATTTAAAGGAGTCATGACAAGGGAAGATTGGAAAATGAAGAGGTATGTCTTATTTCTCAAATTGAACCATTATCTATCAATGAGGCATGTGAAGATAAATTTTGGATTAAAGCTATGGAAGAAGAATTAGGACAAATTGAGAAAAATAATACTTGGACAGTAGTTACCCGACCTGAAAATAAAAATGTAATTGGAACCAAATGGGTATTTAGAAACAAACTCAATGAAGACGGTAAGGTTGTTAGGAATAAAGCAAGACTAGTGTATAAGGGATATTCTCAGAAAGAGGAGTTGATTACAATGAAACCTTTGCACCGGTAGCCAGAATTGAGGCAGTTAGATTATTCTTGGCCTTTGCAGCTCATAAGGATTACAAAGTTTATCAAATGGATATTAAATGTGCATTTTTGAATGGAGATCTTGAAGAGGAAGTCTATATTGAACAACCTGATGGATTTTATTTGACAGATAACAATGATATGGTTTGCAGATTAAGAAAAGCTCTATATGGACTAAAACAAGCTCCAAGAGCCTGGTATGCAAGATTGGATAAGTATCTTTTAAAAATTGGTTTTACTAAAGGAAATGTAGATAGCAATTTATATTACAAAGTAACTAATGATGACATCTTGATTATGGAAGTATTTGTTGATGATATAATCTTTGGAGGAGAAGATGGATTATGCAAAGAATTTTCTCTTAAAATGCAGCATGAATTTGAAATGTCTATGATTGGAGAAATAAAATTCTTTTTAGGATTGCAGATTTTACAGACTGATAAAGGCATATTTTTAAGTCAATCTAAGTACTTGAAAGAACTACTTAACAAATTTGGGATGTAAAACTCTAAACCGGTAAGCACACCTATGACTACAAATGACAAACTATCTCACAGGGATGAATCTACACCTGTTAAACCAACTAAATACAAATCTATGATAGGAGGTTTACTATATTTGACACAAACTAGACCTGATATTATGAATGCAGTATGTATAGTTTCTAGATTTCAGAGCAATCCTAGGGAAAATCATGAATCAGCAGTAAAAAGGATTTTCTGGTACTTAGAAGGCATAGCAAATCTTGGATTATGGTATCCTATAGATGAAAATTTTGATTTATATGCATACAGAGATGCAAATTGGGTAGGAGATGTGGATGATAGAAAAAGCACCACTGGAGGAGCATTCTTTCTTGGAAAGAGATTAGTTTCTTGGTTAAGTAAGAAACAGAGTTGTACATCTTTATCAACAGCAGAATCAGAATATGTTGCAGCAGCAACAAACTGTACACAGGTACTTTGGCTTAAGCAAATGTTGAAAGACATAAAGGTAAAATGCAAGGAACCTATTACTCTATATTGTGATAACACTGCAACAATTGATATATCTAAGAATCCAGTATTACATTCTAAAACAAAACATGTTTCTATCAAACTAAATTTTCTAAGGGAAAAAGTTGAAGAAAAGGAGATAAAACTGGTTTATCTGAATACTAAAGAACAACTTGCAGATATTTTCACAAAACCTTTTTCCTAAGGAAACTTTTGAGTATCTCAGAGATCAGCTCGGAGTCTTACCTCCACCGGTAGAGACTTAGACAGTTGATGATTGTCATCAATTGGCAAAATTAACTGGACAAATCTTTTATTCTGGTATTTGATGAGGAAGCTACTTCTCAGGGGGAGTAGTTGGTATATTGAATTGGTTGGTATTTTGTATGAGCTTGACCTTTTGTGACTTTGGCATTTGATGTCAAAGGGGGAGAGATATATGGAAAAACATTAGGGAGAGATAAAACATTGAGGAGAGATTGGTATGAGAGTTTGGTATAAACACATATTACTCCCAGGGGGAGAATTGGTTTCTGTACTTGGCATTTCTGTTTTGGCACTTTGATGATTTTTCCATCTTGTGTTGCCATCAATGCCAAAGGGGGAGATTGTTGGTATTTTGGTATGGTTTTGTCATTGATGTCAACACCTGCTAAACTCACCTACTTTGGAGATCTAGCAACATTCACCAGCAATCAATAAACTGTTCAAACAGTCACTGGTATATGGTTAACTGGCAGGATATAATGTGTTGGCATATGGACACTCCAATGAGACATTGTGTGTGATTGAAGGTCTTGTCATTGATGGCAACCTTGCAATCCTATGGCACCTACAAAGCATTACTCAGGCAACCTTGCAATCCTATGGCACCGACAAGACATTATACTGGAAAAGCATTACTCAAACAAAACAATGCTCCGACATCAACAAAATCAATCTACATCAGCATCGGCACAGAAGATGTACACTAGCACAGAAGGAAATATGTATACTGGCATAGAGGCCAACAGGATTTTTGATATGTAATATTTTGTTTATCATTGTAAGCAGACTTGGCAAATAGTAAAATGACTCTTGTATATAAAAGAGATCATTATAGGCATTTGTAGGATATGGATAGAAAGCAATAAATAAATTATAAGGCAGACCTAATGTGCGAATTGTAGGTCAAAGGTATATGTAAAGAACAGAGAAAGAACCAGTACTGAATCTGGCATTGAAGATGCTATTGTAAAGTAGTACAGAATATTGGATTTGTGTAAATCCTCATTGTAAGTTAGTGTGACTTCTTATTGAGCAGTGAGCTCTAGGCAGTTGGCCTTCCTACATGTGCAGGCCCCTATTGTAAGTAATATTCTCTTATTGGCCAGTAAGTGAATATTGTGGGTCACAAATCCCACCAAGGTTTTTCCCACACTGGGTTTCCTCATTAAACATCTTGTGTTATGGTGTTTTTTTCATGTGGATGCTTTTGATTCTATTATTTGCATTAATTCTTGCATACCGGTATACTGTTACTTTATATTCTGCATATTCAGTTTTAAGAAAATTTCATTACCGGTCAAATATTGATTCACCCCCCCCTCTCAGTATCTGTGGGAACCCTAACAATTGGTACCAAAGCTTGGTCCTCTATTTTCAGAAGCCTAACAACTTGAGGAAGATCTTGACACCGGTAAAGATGGAAAATCTGATGAAGCAACTTGAAGGAGCTCTTACTGACTATGATGCAGAGAAGTTGAAAAATATCAAATTAGAAGATGATTTAAAAGTAGCTCAGGACATTATTCAGGCACTTCAAGAAAATCTTACTGTTACAAGAAACAAGAGAAGAGAACTTTGTGAAAAATTGCAAAATGAAAATGATGAAAAGGAATCACTAAATGATATGATAAGAAAATTGAAACAAGAGATCATGACAACAAAAAATGAAATGCAGGATATGACTATGAGATTCTGCAAAGAGATTGAGGACAGAAAGAAGAATGAAGAAGAATTGACTAGAAGACTAAGTGATGCAGCAAATGAGAACACAAGACTTAGCTATGAAAATGACATATTGAAGACAGATCTGATGCATACTCAAAATGACTCGAATGAACTAATGAGACAAAAAGAGATCTTGGAAAGGGAATTGGAAACTCCAAATCAACACAAAGAAAAATTCAAGAAAAGCTCAGAAGAACTTGGTACCTTATTGAAGAATCAAAAACCCAAAGGTGACACTTCTGGAGTTGGATTTGAAGTTGGAGAAAGCTCCGGTATTGCAAATACCCAGGATCAAAGCAAACCGGTAAGACCCTCTAATACTTACAAATTCAATGGAAAATGCTTTAACTGAATAAATATGGTCATAGGGCAAATGAATGTAGATCTAGGAATTATCAGAACGTCAATCCTCCCACCGGTCAATGCACCAAATGCAACAAAATTGGTCATAACTCTGAAAATTGCAGAATGAATGTAAGATGTTATGTTTGTGGAAGATTTGGTCATTTATCAAATAAATGCAAAACACAAACCGGCATAGGTTATGGGAAAGCTATTCAAAAAAATAATGTAACTTGTTATGCATGTAACAAGATTGGTCATATTGCTAAATTCTGTAGAAGTAAAGGTACACCGGTAGATAACAAAAGTACTAGCTTGAAAGGTAAAGAAAAGGTTGAAGAGGTTAAGCAATAATTTTCAAAGCAATGGATTAGAAAAGGTAATCTAAATATTGGGGTTACTCCTCCACTGGTAGAACCAACAAATGCTTCACCGGCAGGACAGAGCAATGCTCCACCGGCAGGATGTTCTTCATCAAATTGAAGAAAATTATCTTGAGGGTTTGGCAATTTAATGACACATGTGCTATTATTCCCTCGATTAGAGAAAAGAAGTTGAAAATCCTTCATTACTGGCAAATAAAGTTGAGTTAATACATTGCCGGAAAACAATTAATGTGGTAGGTAGCAGAAAAGACTCTATAAAATAAGGTTTTTGGCTCCATTTCATTTCACCGTGAATTCAAACTTTCAGAGAGCACAAAGATTTCCGAGCTAAGGCATTCCAAGCAAAGAGGCAAAGCACTTCAGAAATCAATCCATCCAAAGGTAGAAAAAGGTATTTATCATCATGGCATCCTCCTCTGCACTTGAATTCATAGCAAACCCTACAATAGTCAAGGTTATAAAATGACCTAGGCCCGTGTTTCAGCTAGTTCCCGCGGTAGCTAAGAAAGATGACAACACAGGTGCTTTTTCCCAAATTCCAAAGGGTGTTGTTTATGCAGAAGACCCTAGAATGTATATTCATTGCAACATAGAGGAATTAGGTGATGAAGAAATCAAAAACATGTATAAATCTGTTATATGTGACAATGCTAGAAATGTGAAACCTGAACATAAAATTGTTGAAACCCTAGGATTCACTGAAATCCTCTGCATTCCTGAATTTCCCAAGGAAGTGGTTAGGATAGTTCTTATCAGGGTACATGGCTCATTCTTTTGGCTTGACTCAGTGCATAAAATTACAAAGGTAGCTGTGAAAGCAGTAACAGGGTTACCTTCCACTGGTACCAGACCCGACAAAACCAAGAAGGTCTCCAATGACCTAGTAATGAAATTAACTGGTGCAACATCCGACAAAAGATCATTGAGGGTTAATGATGTGACCAATACAAATGTGAGATTCATTAGCATGATTCTAGGTTACAAAGCAACTCATGCAAATAGGCTTAACTCTGTTTCTAGTTTATGCATAAAAAGTGCTTATGACATGGTTAAGGACAATGTAAAAATTGATATCTGTGAATGGTTAAAAGATGAGTTAATTGACAATTTGGCAAAAATCAAGAAGGATAAGAAAGGAACCTTTAGATTTGGAAATTTGCTTGTATGCTTAATGTTACATATAACCAAATAGGCTCCCGGTATAGGCTATAAGGATTTTGGATTCGACATACCGGTAGGAAGAAAATTGTCTGACTTATTCAACAACATGGGTGAAAACAAAGAAAAGAATATCAATGAGTATTTTCAAGCACTAAAGGTCAGAATGAATAAAAGAATCAGACTATCACAAGAAATTGTCAACAAATACAAGGATGATATATGCTTTGTAATCAAAAAGGATGAGATCTGGATGGAAGCAGTCATCCCAAGAACAATCTGGGTTACAAAGATGGGGTATGAAATAGATGACCACATAGTGGAAACTTATGCCAAAGCACTTCTGGAAGCCCCCAATGAACCAAAGGAAGAAGTATTTGGTAGTGCTGAGACCATCGAAAGTCAAATTCAATCTAAAAAGAGAGTAAAGAAAGTTGAGGCATCTGTGAGGAAAGGAACCAGGCAAGCAAAAGCCATAAAAGATGATGTATTAAAGAAAACCGGCATAACAGAAGAAGAGGTGGTAGCCCAATAGCCTGAAACTCATCTATCACTAGTAGATACCTCCTCAGAAGGAGATATGCCAGCAACTTTCAAAAGAGTTGTTAGGAAAAGAGACCCCTCACCGGTATCCACTCTTTCACCTAGAAGGATAAGATAGAAGCAACAAGCTGTGAGGTCTCCAGTCAAGAAAGCCACACCTAAGAAAAAGCTAACCCCCAAAAAGAAGAAGAAGAAAAACACTAACTTGGCCCCTTTTGACATATTACTGAATGAGATCACAGAGGAAGGTAAATTGAAAAACATAGGGAAAATCAATGACACCCTATCAGATGATTAGAAAGGACAAGTTGAGGAAAGTGTTATATTACACATGGACATGTATAAAAAGTTTTTAATGCAAGTCCTAAATGAAATTCTTGATGAATTATATAAAAGACTTGAGGCTAGAAGGCAAGGAATAGTTGAGTTGGATAAGAAAATTAAAATAGAAAAATTACTTGCAGTATACCCGGTCAACTCACCTAAGGAAATTGATGATTTGATAGCTCAGGTCAACCAGACAGTTTTTTCCACTGCATACTGGCAAATATCACTAATGGCAGGTAGAGTTACTAAAGTTTCAAATGAAACAGAAGATGGTTGGGATACATTCTTGGTTGAAAAAGAAAAACAAGAAGAATATAGGAATCCCAAGCCCATTCTCGTATATCAAAAGGACAAAGGGAAAGGTAAAGTTGGTGGACCACCAAGTATCAAGATTAGAGACAACTTACCCCCACCTCCTTTAAATACTCCACCGGTAAAAACAACAACTGCAGAAGATCAACCGGCAGCGAGGAGCATGGACATAGAGGATAATAATCCTAATCCTGAAGTCCTATATACTGTGAATGTTGATACTCAAAAAATCAACATAGTGGTAGATAAGGATACCACAGATAAATCTGATAACAAAGAGCAACCGGCAATAGGAAACAAAGAGAAACCGGTAGCAGATTTAGAGAAAAAGATGGAATCTGGAACACAAATAGAGCAACCAACAGAGCTAAAGGCTCCAGAATAGATGCCACCGGTAAGAAATGATGCAGGAAAAACTGTGCTTAAAGAGATGGAGACACAAACAGACCTACCAGAGGTCAATACCAGCATGGTCACTTCCACCGGCACTCAGTTTATTGGGTCACCATCAAATGTAACAGAGGTATTGCTCGAATCTATCAAGAAAATAACTGATTATAGCTCTCAAGCCTATAAAGCGATAGATGATTCCATTCCAGTTTTGAAATCAATAGCTCCCAATTGTAATATAGCCAACAAAGATTCTTTAGGCCAGTTGGATACACTTTGTAAATATATTTCTGGAAATTTTGAGCAAACAAAGGGAGAAACTATAAAGGAAAGTGTAGAAAGAGAGAAACAAAAATTCTTTGAGGAAGGAATAAAGAAGTGTAATAGGGAATTTGACACACTTCTACTGGAACTGTGCAATTTATTGAAAGAGTACAAAACTCTGTACAAAGACACCTGTAAGATAAACTTTTTGACCACGAATGTAGACAAAAAGATGAGCAAGGTACAGGAAGAGATCAATAAACTTGCTGATAATTTTGTTAACTCACCTGATACATTATCAGTTTTTGAGGAAAAGATAACAAATTTTGAGGAAGAATTGCTCAAATTAGAAAGAGAAAAAGAGAAAATAATAAACAAGGCAAAATTTTTGAGATCTAAACTAAGTCCAAGATTGGACTATTTAGCATCTCTACGTAAGGAAATCTCAGAGGCACTAACATAGGGTAGCAAAACACTGGCAGAGCACTTGCAACATCTCACCGGTACAGTATACAGAACTGAGATAGCAATAAAGGAGAGCAAGAAGTTTATGGATGGCATAAACTTAATTTTGGGAGATATTCTTCAGATAATAACTACCAAACTACAAGGTTGAGGTTATGAATTGGTACAACTACAAAATCTACTAACCTTTGTCATTGATGCCAAAGGGGGAGTAGTAGATGAGAAAATTCAAAACACAGGGATCACATGCTTAGGGGGGGCTTTCACATTTTTGGTAACATTTTTTGGTCTACACATTTTTGGATATCTTTTTGAAATTTCTCATGAGTGTTGCCATCAATGCCAAAGGGGGAGATTGTTGGCATATGGACACTCCAATGAGACATTGTGTGTGATTGAAGGTCTTGTCATTGATGGCAACCTTGCAATCCTATGGCACCGACAAAGCATTACTCAGGCAACCTTGCAATCCTATGGCACCAACAAGACATTATACTGGCAAAGAATTACTCAAACAAAACAGTGCTCCGGCATCAACAAAATCAATCTACACCGGCACCGACACAGAAGATGTACACCGGCACAGAAGGAAATATGTATACCGACACAGAGGCCGACAAGATTTTTGATATGTAATATTTTGTTTATCATTGTAAGCCAACTTGGCAAATTGTAAAATGACTCTTGTATATAAAAGAGATCATTATAGGCATTTGTAGGATATGGATAGAAAGCAATAAATAAATTATAAGGCAGACCTAATGTGCGAATTGTAGGTCAAAGGTATATGTAAAGAATAGAGCAAGAACCAGTACTGAATTTGGCATTGAAGATGCTATTGTAAAGAAGTACAGAATATTGGATTTGTGTAAATCCTCATTGTAAGTCAGTGTGACTTCTTATTGAGCAGTGAGCTCTAGGTAGTTGGCCTTCCTGCATGCGCAGGCCCCTATTTTATGTAATATTCTCTTATTGGCCAGAGAGTGAATATTGTGGGTCACAAATCCCACCGAGGTTTTTCCTACATCGGGTTTCCTCATTAAACATCTTGTGTTATGGTGTTCTTTTCATGTGGATGCTTTTGATTCTATTATTTGCATTAATTCTTGCATACCGGTATACTGTTACTTTATATTCTGCATATTCAGTTTTAAGAAAATTTCATTACTAGTCAGATACTGATTCACCCCCCCTCTCAGTATCTGTGGGAACCCTAAGATAATGTTCACCAGTACCTGCATTGACATGGAAGACACCTGGTAATGTCGAAGATATCATGTGGACACTTTTATTTGAAGTAATAATCATTGGTATATTCTCATTTGCATATTTGCTTTTACCGGCAAATAGGTCCAAATTAGATGATTTATTATTGTTGTAAATGCATTAAGCCGACATGTTCAATCGGTTATTGCATCGGATATTGTATTATTTGTAAAATATTTTTATTGTAATGTCTTATAGAGCCGACCTACTAAAATTGGTCTTATGGTATGGTATAAATGTAAGATCTTATTTGTAAGATCAAGTGTGGAATGCAAAAAAGATTTAAGGAAGGATATATGCGAGATCAAGCAGAGATATACATGAAGACATCATTTGAAGGTGAAGCTAGGTTTTTGTAGAAGCATATCAACATTACACCGGTACTGAATCCAGCATATGAAGATGCTATTTTGTGTAGTACATTCTCATTGGATTTAACCATCCAACTGTAGTCAGTGTGACTCCCATCTGTGATTGAGCAATGAGCTCTAGGCTATTGGCCTTTCTGCATGTGCAGACCCCTCTTTGTACACTTACTATCTGTAGTAGTATCATCTGATTGTGGGTAAGGTTTCCCATCGTGGTTTTTCCCCTTACAGGGTTTCCATGTACAAATATTTGTGTCATGTGTTGTGGATGACTTTATGTTTATGTTTCATGCATTAATTCTTACCAGTATAGCAATTTTCTATTAACACTGTTTACTGGCATACTTAACTATCTTACCGGTACTAAGCATTAAGTTGGCTAATAAGATTTTGGTTTGAATTTATTAGACAATTGATTCACCCCCCCCCCCTCTCAGTTGTCCTTTGGATCTACAGTGGTAACCTTTCTCTAGCCTTCATCTTAGTTTGGAAGTTTTTGAAGTAGTCTTCTATAATGTTGTCACTGTTAGAGCCCATACCGGTAAAAGCTTCCATGATTTGTTTGCCTATCGGGATGTCATATCCAAAGTCCTTATGACCAATGTCGGGTATCTCTTTGGTGAAGTAAAGCATCAAACTCACAAGTAGGTTGCCAAAATAGAATATCCCCTTCTTGTCACCCTTAATCTTTTTCAGGTTATCTATCGGTTCATCCTTAAGCCATTCATAGATATCAATCCTAGCATTGTTCGTAACCATCTCATATGCACTATGAATACATAAGCTGGAAACTAAATTCAATCTTTTTTCATGAGTTACTCTATAGACAAGTACCATACTCACATATCTCACATTAGCATCAGTAATATCATTAACCCTAAGAGATTTGTTATTGGATGTAGCTCTGGTTAAATCCATAACACCCTTGTTAGGTATCTTCTTTGTTTTGTTGGGCCTACTACTAGTTGAGGGTAAACCAGTAACTGCCTTGATTGCTTCCTTTAAGATTTTAAAAACAGAGTCAAACCACATAAAATCTCCATGAACTCTACTCAGAACAGGATGAACTACCTCCTTCGGGAATTTAGGTATGTTCAATATTTCAACAAATCCTAAGTCTTCTACTATCTTATGCTCTGGTCTAACAAAACCTTTTTCATCAGTAATAACACCATTGTACATGTTCTTCAAATCATCAATCCCTAAATTTTCTATGTTGTAGTGAATGTAAATTCTAGGGTCTTCGACAAAAGCGACACCCTTCAAAATTTTAGAAAAAGCTCTAATAGAATCATCTTGCTTGGCAATTTCAAGGATGATCTTAAACATGAGCCTAGGGTGCTTAATGTTCTCTACCACAATAGGGTTTGCAATAAACTCGGGTACAGAAGATGAAGATGCCATTTCAAAAGATAAATACCTCTTGCTTGAAATCCTTGAATGCTTGAAAAACACTTTGTTGCTTGCCTTTAGGATGCCTTTGCTCAATTTTGCACTCTCTAAATGCTTGAATGCTTGGTGGATGAAAATGAGGGTTTTTCGGTGCTTAATAACCAAAATGTTCTCCAACTACCTATTAAATGCTTGTCGGTTAAGTGAAAACTTAGCATATCTACCGGTAAAGAAGAAATGTATCTTCTTCCCATCAACCGAGGGTAGAATGCATGATTTTCAACTTGCTGCCATACCCCCTAAGGATAATTCCTTAGTTAGATGAAGAATCTCCCACCAGTGGAGGGTTACTCTATTCAACCAGTGTAGAGACAGATTCATCAACTCTCTGATCTCCTTTCTTAATCCATTGTTTTGAAAATTCTTTCTTTATTTCATTTACCTTTTATTTTCCCTTCTCATTAGATCCTTTATTGTTTGCCGATATAGACTTTCTTCTAAATTTTTTTTCAATATTCCCAATCTTGTTACATGCATAACAAGATACATTATTCCTCTGAATAGCTTTTCCATATCCTTGACCGGTTTGTGTTCTGGATTGATTAGATAAATGTCCAATCTACCACAAACATAGCATTTCACATTCATTCTACAATTTTCTGAATTATGACCAACTTTATTGCATTTGGAACATTGACTGGTGGGTAAGTTTGTATTCTGATTATTTCTAAATCTGCACTGATTTGCTCTATGACCAAATTTGTTGCAATTAAAACATTTCCCATTAAATTTATAAGCATTAGGTTTTCTTACCAGTTTACTATGATCTTGATTGTTTGCAGTCTCGGAACTTTCTCCATGTTCAAATCCAAGTCCAACTATATCTCCATCAGGTTTTTGTCTTTTCAACATGTTATCAAGTCTTTCTGAACTTTTCTTGAATTTGTCTTTGTGTTCATTTGCAGCGATCAACTCATTTTCCAGAATCCCAACTTGTCTCATAAGCTCTTCTTTATCATGCTGCATGTGAATCAGATTTGTCTTTAGCATATCAATTTCATGATAAAGTCTCATATTTTCATTACCTCCATCATTAAGTCTTCTAGTCAAGTCTTCTTCATTGTTCTTCCTATCTTCAATATTCTTACATAGCCTCATGGTCAGATCTTGCATTTCATTCATGTTACTATTCTCTTGTCTCATCTTATCTGCAATATCACTAAGAGTTTCTTTTTCATCATCATGTTTCTGCATTTGCTCATGAAGTTCTTTCCTCTTGTTTTGTGCTATAACTAGGTTCTCCTGAAGTCCTTTAATGAATTTCTTGCAAGTCGTCAAATCATCTTCAAGTTTGATATACTTCAATTTTTCTGCATCAAAATATTCAAGAGCTCCTTCCAACTGTTTTCTCAAATTCTCCATCGGTACCAGTTTCAGAATCCTCCTCAAGTTGTTAGGATTTTGCAAATAGAGAACCAAGATCTGATACCAATTGTTAGATACAATGACAATCCCAAAGACACTAAGAGGGGGGTGGGGGGTGAATCAACATCTAACCGGTTTGTGGAATATTTAAACTTATTTATAATTTTGCAACTTAAATTAATGTACCAATAAACAAGAAATAATGCAGTAAAGAGAAATAATAGAGACAACATAGATGCACACCGTAACACAAGATATTTTGGAGAGGAAACCCAATATGGGAAAAACCTCGGTGGGATTTGTGACCCACAATATTTACTCACTGGCCAATATGAATAAATATTACTTACAATAGGGGCCTGCACATGCAGGAAGGCCAACAGCCTAGAGCACACCGCTTAATGAAAGAGTCTCACTGACTACAATATGGATAATTAAATCCAATACAATGTACTACTCAAAATAGCATCTTTAATGCCTATTTCAGTACCAGTTTAAGATACCTTAACCAAAACCTTTCATTTTCTTACATAATATTCTTCTATTCCAAGCTATTACAAAAATGTCCTTGTCTCCTACAAAATGATCTATAAGATCTCATACATATATGATTCTTTTACAATACACCAAGTCGTCTTAAAAATAATTAATTACATTTACAATACAATTCACATAAACAAAACTTTGTCTCATGTCGGCCAGAGTGCCAGTATACTTCATTGCCGATGTAATCTGGATGCTGGTGAATGTTCCTGTCAGTGTATGATGTAGAAACCTATTACCGATTGGTTGCCATCAATGACAACAACAACCATTCTCATTTGAGTGTAGAATTTCAACAATCAAAACCTCAAAACACTCTACTAAGTGTTTTGTTGATTCCCAAGAAATTCTTCCTTGAATCACACCAAAATAGTAACTAAATCTTTTCACGTGGGTTGTGTCATGTTACCAACTTTGTGTAGACTCACCATCAATCACCATCATAATAGAAACCATTACCATTTTGATGATTTCTTCACCGGTATTAAACCTTACTAAAACTTTAGCAAAACTTCATCAGAAATTTGAAACACACCTTCTAGTAATCTTCACAAGTTTCAGTTCCGGTTAGATACACCTTTGCATGATAAAATCTCACCATCCAAACCACAAATCATCAATCATCGCCGATCGACTGATTCAATCAAAACAACTATGCTTTATCGGTTAAAGTCCTATTTCATAGACTTTAGTTCTGTGTCGGTAAACCCTCTCTTCCAGTAAACCAAATCACTTAGATGACAAAAAAAAATATCAGGAACATCATTTGACATCAGTTTCCATGAATGACAACACAAATAACTGATCATGTCATCTAATCATAGAATCTCAATCTCTTCAACACAAATAGACTTCTATCCTTTACCGGTGTAGTCATCAGTCTAAAACTGAATCACCCGCATCTGTATCAATTATGCAAAATGCCAACAATATCCCCGTTTGGCATTGATGGAAACACTAATTAGATATACAATCAGAGTAACATCATCATCTGCAACTTGCTTGCCGGTATCACATCATCTGTCGGTTCTCCTCCTTTTTTCATATCCCCTTAACCAATGCTTCTCTCAATCTGATCTTCAACTTCCATATCTGATTTCTTTTCTTCTCCCATATCTTACATATCTAATTTGTATTCTTCTCCCACTTTGATAAAAATACCAAATGCATTACTTGTTTTCAAATTGCTGCTGACTCTTCCATCATCTCAGAAAAATTACATCAGAGCATTAAATCAAAACTTTACATCAGAATTTCTCCCCCAAAGGAGTATCATGCACCTTCATCAATCCTTAATGAAAGATAATCATGAAATCCACAAGATTGATTGATCTCCATTATTCTAGTTCTTCTGGTGTATGGGTCTAACCCCTAGTTTACCTCTAAGAAACTCAAAGGTAGCCTTCCATAAGGGCTTAGTAAAGATATTAGCTAATTGATCTTTACTCTTCACATATTCCATCTTCACCTCTTTTTCTTGAACTCTTTCCCTTAGGAAATGATACTTCAATTCAATGTGCTTGGTTCTAGAATGAAGTGCAGGATTCTTAGAAATGTTTATTGCACTTGTATTATCATAATAGTAGTCACCAGTTCAAACATATCTATCTTGAATCCTTTTAGCACATGTCTCATCCATATTGCCTATGTGCAATTCATAGATGCAGCTACATACTCTGCTTCAACTGTAGATTGAGGAACACATGTTTGTTTCTTGCTTGTCCATGCCACTAATCTTCCTCCAAGTAGAAAATCTCCACCATTTGTGATTTTTTGATCATCCACATTACCTACCCAATCAACATCAGTAAAGACATCCAAAGTAAAATCTCCTTTTTAGGGATACCATAAGCCATAGTCTATTGTGCCTTTGAGATACCAAAAAAATCTCTTCACAGCCACCATGTGACTCTCCTTAGGCTCTTTTTGAAATCTAGCCACTAATCCAACATCATGAGAAATTTCGGTCTACTATGGACAACATAGTGTATCTTGCCAATCATAGATCTGTACTCTTTTTCACTAGCAGCAGGGGAATCATCTTCCTTTGACAACTTTCAACTTGTCACCATCGGTGTTCCTACTGGTTTGTAGTCTTCCATGCCCAAATTTGTTAACACCTCTTTGATATACTTGGTCTGACAAATAAAAATACCACCATCCAATTGCTGGACCTGTAAGCCAATAAATAACTTTATTTCACTGAGTAGAGACATTTCAAATTCCTTTTTCATTATCTCACCAAAATACATAAACATATCATCATTTCCACGAAAAATTATGTCATCTACAAACACTTTTGCTATCAGCATCTTGTCTCCATCAGTCTTCAAATAAATGTTGATGTCCTCACTAGTACGTTGGAATCCAATTTTAATCAAATGTGCATGTACTCTCTCATACCATTCTCTTAGTGTCTAATTTAGACCATATAGTTATTTATATAATTTACACACCATGTCCTTATCATCATTCAAGGAAAATCCATCCAGTTGTTCAATGTATACTTCTTCTTCTAGAATCCCATTTAGAAAGGTTGATTTGACATCCATTTGATAAACTTTGAATCCCTTATATGCAACAATGCTAGCAGCATGCTTACTCCTTCTAATCTAGCAATAGGTGCAAAATTTTCACCATAATCCTTACCTTCTTCTTGAGCATACCATTTGTAGACTAACCTTGCCTTGTTTCTTACAATTTTTCCTTTTTCATCCAATTTATTCCTAAAGACCCATTTTGTTCCAATTACATTCTTATCCTCTGGCCTAGGAACAAGTGACCATGTCTGATTTTTCTCAATTTGATCTAATTCTTCATTCATTACATTCGTCCAATCATCATCCTTTAGTGCTTTCTTAACTTTCTTGGGTTCTATTGTGAATATCAAACAAGAGTTCTCTTGGATCTTTCTCCTTGTTTGCACACCTGCATTCTTATCACCAATTATCTGCTCTTGTGAATGATTCAGTTTGACATATATAGGTATTGCATGTGCTGGTTCTACATCTTCTACATCAGGTTCTTCATCTTCTTCCTCACTGTCATTTCTTACTAGTTGATATTATAATTCTATATTTGTCGGTTCTTTATTATTCTTTGTCTCTGATTCAATTATTACAAACTTTTCCTCATTATCATCCTTTTCAAGTTCAGATCTTCTTATACCTTAAGACTTATCAGATAGATCATCATTTTTTAAATTAGCATTTTCAACAATTTTCTTAGTTCTATTATTGTAACATTTATATACCTTACTCTTAGAAGGGTAACCAAGAAAAATTCCCTCATCAGATTTTGCATCGAATTTCTCAGTGTAGTTATCTCTCTTAATAAAACATTGACTTCCAAATTTTCTAAAATAGCTTACACAAGGAATTTTTCCATACCATAGCTCATAGGGTGTCTTATTGCCAATACCCAGTTTAAAGTGTATACAACAGTACTAATCGCTTCTCTCCAAAACATTTTGGATACATTACCCTACAATAACATGGTTCTTACGGCTTCAACTATTGTTCTGTTCATCCTTTCTGCTATGCCATTTTGTTATGGTATCCTTGGAGAAGACATATGTCTCTTTATACCCTATTCATCATAATACTTAACAAACTCATCAGATGTGAATTCACCTCCTCGGTCTGATCTTAAACACTTCAAGTTATTACCAGTTTCCTTCTCAACCAGAGATTTAAATGATTTAAATTTACTAAATGCTTCTGATTTTTCTCTCAAAAATGTCACCCACATCATTTTAGAATAGTCATCGGTGAAAATCATGAAATACCTATCACCATAATAACTCTTTGTTCTCATAGGGGCACATACATCAGTATGTACCAAATCTAAAATAATCTTAGAACTACAATTCTTGCTCTTGAAAAAAATAGAGGTCATCTTACTGATTTGACAATCTTTGTATATCACACTATCTGGTTTGACAAGTTGGGGTAATCCTCTTACAACACTTGACTTGCTCATCTTAACCAAATTATCAAAATTAACATGACAACATATTTTATGCCATAACCAACTACCTTAAATTCTTGCAATGAGACAATTATTAATATTACTATTCAAATGAAATAAGTTACCTCTAGTTTGATTCCCGATAGCAATCAGTTCACCATTACCTCCAAGAATTCTATAGACTCCACTTTTAAACTCAAGCAAATAACCTTTATCATTGAGTTAACCAACACTTAAAAGATTATGCTTAAGACCATCAACCCAAAACACATCATCAACATTACTCTTTTCATTTAGAGAGATTGAACCTTTACCTTTCACCATGCAAGGAGAGTTATTTCCAAATCTAACAACACCTCCATCAAATTAATTAGGGGTTATGAACTTACTTTTATCTTTGGTCATGTGGTGTGAGCAGCCACTGTCTATAATCCATTCATCACTATTCTCAATATGGGATATTAGTGCCTTTTCATCTAGCAGTTCCTTCTATACGAATACAAATACAATTTCTTCATTTTCATCTTCATCTTCAGACTCCTCATCAGTCACACCTTCATCTATTGCAACATAACAATGTTTCTTGCCCTTTCCTCTGAATATTATAAAATTCTCTTTCTTATCAGTTTTAGGGTAGTTGGCAACAATATGACCAATTTTACTACAAGAGAAACACTTCAAAGGTAGCTTTCCTTTATACTTACCAATGCCTCTTGGAAATCTATTTGCTAACAGTGCCTCAAGTTCTATCACTTGTTCTTCATTGTCTTTATTTCCTCAGTTACTTCCATGACTTGTCCTGTACTCATGATTTTGACATATATCTTTTCCTTTTCTAGAAGATGAACCGATAACAGAAGATTTAAAGGTAAATTCAGTAGATTTTGTCACACTATTGTCAAAAATATTTAACTCAAAAGTTGTAATCTTACCAATCAATGAATCAACAATTACCTTATCCTTTGAAATAGATCTAAGTTCTTTGATTGTTGATACTCTTATAGCATACTGAGGTTGAAGAGTTCTGAGTGTCGTGCTCTGTGAAGTGTACCTATACCTGTAAACACAATGCACTCAATATATCATTACAAGAAATGGTTAGTAAATTGAAACAATGAAATGTAAAACTATAGCTAATCAACAAGAGTAAAATGAGAGGATTGACGAATAAAAGTTTCTCTTTTGGTTTTTTGATAAGTCAAGTGGTAAGATATTGTCTTTCAAGTATGTGTAAGTTTGGCCATAGCGGGAGGAATCGTGTCCAATAAGTTGACAGATGGTTTGGGAATTAGGACAATTATAGGCGGGATGAAACAACTCTTCAACCAGGAATTCATAATGGTGTTGATTTTCCTGTGTCTGCAATAGAGAAGCAAGTGTAGCCATGTCGTCTGCTACTTTGTTGTCATTTCTTGGTATCTGTTCAAAAGTTATTTCTACAAAGTACTTCTTGATATCATCCACTATCTTTTTATAAGGCATTAGTTTGTCATCTTTCATTTGATAGTCATCATTGATTTGATTAATGACAAGCTGAGAGTCTCCAAAGACTTGAAGTTGTGTTATATTCCATTCTACAACCATTTTGATACATGTAACTAATGCTTCATACTCTGCTATATTGTTTGTACACGGAAAGCTTAATTTGTATGCTTTTGGTATTGTATGACCTTGTGGCGTGATGAATATAATTCCTGCTCCTGATCCATGTTGTGTATATGAACCATCAAAGTATATTTGCCATGCTTTTGTTGTGATTGTTAGGATATCGGCATCAGGAAACTCAATAATTATAGGATGGTCATCTTGAAGTGGTGTTTTTTCTAGTTGGTCTGCGATGACTTGTCCCTTGATAGCTTTTCTGTCAACATATTTGATATCAAACTTGCTTAGAATCATGATCCCTTTTGGTAGTCATCATGTCAATGTGGCTTTGCTAAGAAAATACTTCAGAGGATCGATTTTAGCTATCAACTTGATGGAGTGAGATAGTAGATAGTGTCGCAGTTTTTGAGAAGCAAAAACTTCTACCAAGCATGCTTTTTTTGTTGATGAATAGTTGACCTCATATCCCACTAGTGTTTTGTTGATGTAGTAGATGGATCATTCTTTTCCTTCCTTATCCTCTTGTGTGAGCAAAACTCCCAATGATGCTTTGGTAGTTGATACATAGAGTAATAATGGTTTTCTTGAAATTAGTGACATTAGAATAGGTGGTTGCATGAGATATGCCTTGATCTTGTTGAATGCTTCTTCACATTGATGGTCCCATTTGAAATTAACATGTTTGTGCAATGGGTGAGTAAATGGTTCACATCTATCTACTAATTGAGCAACAAATATTTTGATTGAATGGAGTCTTCCTTGTAGTGATCTTAGTTGACTGATATTCTTGGGAGATGCCATTTCCATGATTGCTTTTACCTTAGCTGGATCTACTTCGATACCTCTTACTAAAACAATGTATCCCAATAGCTTTCTTGAAGTAACACCAAAAGAACATTTCTTAGGGTTTAGCCTTAGCTTGTATTGTTCTAACCTATCAAAGATCTTTTCCAATATCTCTATATGCTCTTCTATGTTGTATGATTTAGCTAATATGTCATCCACATAGTCTTCCATGAATGTATGCATCATGTCATGAAATATAGTTGTCATAGCTCTTTGATATGTAGCACCTACATTGTTTAATCCAAAAGGCATGACGTTCCAGTAGAAAGTACCCCATGGACATGTGAAAGTTGTCTTTTCTTGATCTTCGGGTGCTATTTTGATCTAATTATATCTGGAGAAACCATCCATTAGAGAAAACACGGAGTGTCCAACAGTTAAATCTACAATGATGTCAATGTTAGAAAAAGGAAAGTCATCCTTTGGACATGCATTATTAAGATCTCTGAAATTTGTGCATATTCTGATGCTTTTATCTGGTTTTGAAACAGGAACAATGTTGGATACCCATTGAGGATATGCTACAGGTCTGATGAATCCTATATCCAGTAATTTCTTTAGTTCTGCCTTGACTAAAAGAGCAATATGCGGATGCATTTTCCTTAACTTTTGTTTGACTGGTTTGGCTCCTAGACTAACATTTAAGTGTTGCATAATAATCTTTGGATCTAACCCTGGCATGTTTGCATATGACCAGGCGAAATTGTTTTGCCTTCATTTGAAGAATTCCACATATTGTTGCATTTCTACCTCTGATAAAGATTTTGCTGCATGAAGAATCTTTGGTTGCTTTGTTGTGCCAATGTTAACTGGCTCTATTGGTTCAATCAAAATGGATGATCTTTCTTTATAGTGCTCAGGTAAAGTGTCAAATCTCCCATCTTTTGGTGCCTCAAGGAGGTTTTCACCATTAGATGCGTCCTTTGTTTTTACTTTTTTCTGGTCTAATGTTGCCAATAAATGGTTTTCGGCATTAGATCTGATATTTTTTTCTTTATTTTCACTTTTGCGACTAGGAGATTTGGCACCCACTTAACTGGAAGATATGTTGCTGAAATTCCTGGTGAGAGTTGTTATAGGTTTGATTGCATTAAGATATACAGATATGGCATGGTCATTTGGAAAGGTATCAATGGCAGTATGTCCTTCATCTTCCCAATCAATAAGTTTGGGGTGGATTAGAGGTAATAGATCTTCAGGTTGGGATGTTTCAAGGGTTTCAAGGGTCATGATGGAGGTATCAAAGTTTTCAATATGTGTGGCAATGTCTAAAATGGTACTCTCGTTAGAATGATCTTGTGTAAGAAGTTCCTGATTGTCCTCGGTTAAGTCCAAGTTAGCCGAATGTGGTTCTAATTCAAGTGAACTAGTTCCTGACATTTGTCCTACATACGTGTGAACTATATCGACTTCTATATCTCCTTCAAAGCATTTTTATTCAGTTGATTCTTCAGAGTGATAGGAATCCCATTCCAATTCATTAGAATTTGTATCACTTGCAGCTTGTAGTCTACAGATTTGGTCATATAACATTTCTTCTGGCTATACTTTTCCTTCTTTCATATTCAACTTCTTCAGGACTGAGATTGAGTTTTGTCAACTTTTCTATGAGTTCTCCTGAACTTATATTAGCTTATTTCTTGTTTTGATTGAGATTTAATGTTTCTTGAGAGATGTTTTTAGTTTGTTTCTCTTATTGATTTGAAGCTTGCTTCTTTTGCCATTTTGTGTTTGCTTGTGCTTGTTGCTTAACTGTTTTCTTTCAATTGCCAGTTGTTCTTATTTGTTTTCATATTCCTCTTGTTGTTGACTAAAAGATGTGTCTTCCGGTATAGTGACTTGTCCATACCCTAAACCTGCTTTGTCTATAGTCTACTGAGTATGAGGCTGAATAGGTTCTGAGATACCTTCCTTTCATTTCCCTATAGGGCATGTCCCAGTGTATCCCATCCTTCAAAGAATGTTGAATCCTTTTCCATATTTTTCTGTAGGTATTCTGACATTGTTGACCTTTTGTTTAACTTCTTCATCTTTGTATAGCCATTGTAATACATCTTTGTCTTGTGTTTCCTCTGATAAGGTTCTAGCACTAATAAATGCTCCATCAAATATCGGAAGATGTTTCACAATTGGTTGTTGTTTAGAGCTTGATGGTTTTCCCAAGGATTTAGGAGAAAGTGGTAATTGTGATATTGAGTATTCTTCATTCCCTCGATCTCTTAGCTGCATTTTTTTTTCCATACTTGATAGAATAGAGGCGAATGATTTTTCCTTGGATTGTGTGCTCGAAGATGTTACCTCCCTGTTATGTGGAACAATTACTTTGTGGCCCATTTTTAGATTGCTGCAATATTGGAATGGATTTGCATCTATAGATATTGTGATTTCTTGTCCTTCATAGGGAAATTTTACACATTGATGATAGGTTGATGGGACAACTTGCAAGTCATGTATCCATGGTCTCCCTAGGAGCACATTATATGATAGGTCCAAGTCTAAAACTTGGCATGTTGTGTCTTTTTGTAGAGGTCCCACTCTGATTGGTAGTATCACAATTCCCTTGGAGGAACGTTCTTCTTCATCATAGGATTTTATAGTGATCCTTTTCCATACATCAACTGCATCATCTGAATATCCTAAGGCACAAACAAGACTTAATGAGCAAATATTTAGGCCAGCTCCACCATCTATTAGAACACGCTTGACTCGCGTTTTGTGAATGAGGACTTCAATATGCAAGGGAGCGTTGTGATGATGTTACAAGGACATGTCATCTTCGTCAGTAAATGATAAGCAATGAGGGGTTGTGAGGTGCCCCACCATAGTTTGGAATTGATAAATATCAAGATCTTTGGATACGGTTGTATCTACTAATACTCGTTCAAGAATCTCCTTGTGTGCAGGTGAAAGTTTTAAAAGTTCCAAGATTGATATTTGCACAGGTCTTTTTTGCAATTGTTCCACTAGATTGTATTATTTTGCTATAGTGGATGATGTGTTTGTTGTAGGACCCGAAAAAACAACTTTGGATTTGCTTCTTGTGATAGCCTAAGCATGTTCTTGATTTTGTTTTTCTTTAACTACAATCACATTCACCACATTGTCATATGTATGAGCATAGTTTACCTTTGCTTTACCCTTACCATTGTTTGTTGTTGATGACTCACCTTTCTCATAGTTTGGAAGCAGAGTTTTAAAGGCAGTATGAGATTCATTTTTTGTATGTCCATCCATAGTTATTATGCCATTATCAATTAAGTCTTGTATGACCTGTTTCAACTTTTGACAATTATCTATGAGATGTCCCTTGTTTCGATGGAAATTGCAATACTGATTATCGTTCCACCAAGGTGGTTTGATTTGAGGTTCGTAGTTCCTTTCTTCTGGTAAAGTGATCAATTTGTTTGTGAGAAGTGTCTTTAGTGTTGATCCAAGGGGTTCACCAATGTTTGTGAATTGTCTTCGAAAGAAAGTTTTGATAGTTTCTCTTTGGTGATTTTTGTTTCGTTGTGCTATTGCTGAGTGAGTAGATAAATTGAAAACTGGTTGCTTTGGTTTCACATTGTTATTATCTACTATTCCATCATTGACAACATTTCAATTTCTATTCCAAAACTTTGTCTTGTCATTGTGATTGTTGTTATTGTTGTTGTTAGGAGGATGGACTCCTTCTTTGTATATTTTCAACTCACCCTTCTTTATCATGGCCTCTTCCATTCTGATTCCATTATCAACCATTTTTCCAAAGCTTTGATTTCCTTGCATTTTTAAGTAATAACTCATTTGATCATTTAAGTTGTCAATGAATATGTCCATTTTTCATACTCTGGCACTGTACGAGGATACTGCGATGCTAGGCGTCTCCATCGTTGTAAAAATGTCATGAAGGGTTCTCCATTCTTTTGTTTAGTGTTACATAGGTCTAGCATGGTTACTTCATGTTGTATGTTATAGGAGTATTGTGAAACAAACTTATCCCCCAACTCTAAAAATGATCGGATTCCAGGTGTAAGTTTGGACAACCATTCCATAGCTAGTCCAATTAAGATTTTCGAAAATAGTCTCATTAAGAAGGTATCCTCGTGTGCAAACTCCATACTCATTTTACAAAATTCTCTTATATGATCTTGAGGGTCAGTGCTTCCATCATATTTTTTGTATCTCGGGGTTTCAAAACCTATCAAAAATAGTATCATGTTTAGATTAATGTCGAAAGGATAAGGACAAATTTCTTGAAGTGAGTATTGTCTAACATTTCCTCTTTGCATCTTTTGGATTTGTGTTTGCATTGCTTGCAATTGTTGTGTGAGAGTCATGATAGGATTATCAACATGATTTGATCTTGCATGACCATGATTTTACATTCTAGGAGGATTGGGATCTCTTCTTCTTTCATCTCTAGCTCTTCTTGTATCCTCATTGAATTGAATGTTATTCAAGATTTCTACTTCATCTCTTCTAGGTATGATGGTTTCTTCATTGGTCCTGGTGGTATTGGGAATTGATGTGTCATTCATGCAGAGACCAAAGATGTCCTCATATTGTTCATTATTAGGAGGAGGGTCACTTTTCTTTTGTGTCAATTTATTCACATCAAAATCTTGGGGAAGTGTAGCACTAGATTTGGCTAGCATTAGAAAGTATTTTTCTTTTTCTTCCTCCAACAGTTTCTGCATAAATTTGTCAAATTGGGGATCTTTCTTCATGTCTCTGATGTTTTGTTCTGTTATTTCTCCTTCAACTTGTATTTCATCTTCATGTTCCATGGTTTTGTGTTCTTTGATTGTTTCCAATGTTTTGATTTCGGTCTCTGTGATCCTTCGTCTCTGAGCTCTAGTTAGAACGAGCATACACGTGTGTTATTTTTCTTAGGATTCGATTGTCCAAAAGGTTGTTTTGGGTAAGGGGTCAATAGTCAATTTCAAGGCAATAAAGTGATATGACACTAAAAGAGAATTCAAGTGTTTAAAAGTTTGCAATTTTTTCGATCTTTAGTTTAGGAGTGCAATGGTGATGATTTGATAAGAACCAGGTCTAGTAGGAACGATATATCCTACAATGTGGGACAAGGTTATCCTAACAAAACATTTTAGTTTCATGATAAAGGATGATTGATCCTGATGAGAAACTATATTTGAGTGATCAGTTTACCAAAGAGGTTGATAATGCACTTTGAGATGTTTAGATCTTGAACTTGTTAAGGGTGAACACTTTGAAAATCTTGGGTGTTTATCTTCTAGAGTCTGATTTTGACAGATGATAACTTGAGAAAGCAAACCAAGTAGACAATCTAAGCACAGATTGATAGATAATAGGTGTTTATGCTTACTGCAAATTGATTGGGCAGAAATGATAAATCTGAAACAGGCATGCAGGACAAAGCTCTGGACTGACAAATGTAGAGTTTCGTACGACATAAGATTCATCTTCAAATGACACAAGATATGAGTCTGTATGACAAAATAGAAGTTTTCATATTAAAAAGCAGAGGCTCGTATGACACACTTTTTTGAATCATACGACAAAACAGCTGACTCGTACAACACAGGATAGCAGATAGTATGACTGTTAGGATTCCCACAGATACTGAGAGGGGGGGGTGAATTAGTATCCAATCGGTAATAAGATTTTCTTAACTTAAAACATGTAGAGAAAATTAGAACTATGTACCGGTAAATAGAAAGTAATGCAATAAACATAGATAAAAACAACCACATGAAGAACACACCATAACACAATATTTTAATGAGGAAACCCGGTGTGGGAAAAACCTCGGTGGGATTTATGACCCACAATATTCAGTTACTAGCCAATAAGATAATATTACTACTACAAGAGGGGCCTACACATGCAGGAAGGCCAAGTGCCTAGAGCTCACTGCTCAATTACAAAATGGGAAGTCTCACTGACTTACAAAATGGATTATATAAACCCAATGTCTTGTACTACTTCAAAATAGCATCTACTATGCCAGATCCAGTACCGGTTTATAGCTCTGCTTCATACATAAACCCTTAACCTATAATTCACATAATAGGTCTGCCTTATTTTGCTTAATTACATTCCTCCATTCATTACATCTGTCTTCTTACAATGTTCTACAATGAACTCTCTTATATAAGAGTCATTTTATAACTTGCCAAGTTGGCTTACAATGATTTTATAATAATAAAAAAAATATATTAACAACAAAAATCCTGTCGGCTTCTGTGTCGGTATGCTTCCTTTCACTGCTGGTGCTAGTGGTCTATGTGCTGGTGTAGAATCTGACTTTGTTGGTGCCAGTGGATTGCCATTCTGGTGACATAGGATTGTAAGGTTGCCATCAATGACAAAACCTTCAATCACCTACAATTTCTCATTGGAGTGTGCATTTTCCAACAATGACAAATGATTTTATGCAAGTTAACTCATCTAACAGAGATTATGACTTGTGCTATAGACAATTAAAGCTCGCACGACATGTTGCAGAGAATGGTAAAAAGTGTTTGTTTTTCTAATTTTGATCTTTGAATTCTGATGATGTTTTGCTGATGTTTTCTAGTTTTTAGGTTTCTGATTTTCTCATTTAGGGATGAATACACAACAAACACATGATGTGATAAATGACTCCAATCAAGCTAAGCCCTAAGGAAGTTGGCTAAGAATGAAAACCTTTGCTTGCTGACTTAGGTACACACCCAATAGCTAATCAGAATATGGCCACTGAGTCTCACACAATGGATTCTCAATGTCGTATTATCTGACTCCAAATGCTAATGGGGGCATGATATGGCAAGTGTCTTGAGAGAGTTACTATCTCTCTTGCACAAAGATTATCACCCTTTCAGAGGTGAATCAGGTAGCTTCTATTTTAACCGGCACTAGTAAGGGATCCGTTCAGCGCGTCGGGGTATAAACTCAATTAAGAGGTCTCCCAGCCCTGAAAACCAAGGTTTGATATACCTGAAGGTATGGAGGAGAGCTATTCCCAAGCACTATCGTTTCTTTGATTTTCTTCAAAAATACATTTATTTTATAGTGGGTTGGATTACTTGGTGTTAGTCATTCCCACTTAGGTCATTCCCCTCTCACTGGCCTTAAGGGCTAAGAGTTAATAACTCCTCGGGAGGGTATGCCTGCTAAAGAGATGCACCAATGAAAGTAATAGGATGAGTCTAGCTTTTTGATCACCTAAGAAAGGTGAGAGCATACTCGCCTATCATCAAAGACACATAAGACACAGTTGTTCATTTCCTTAAGCCCAAAATCAAGTGTGCCTAGAAATTTAAATTAATCCACCAAGTTTAGTTGAATTCATAGGCAACCTGCAATAAATCCATTAGTAGTCATGATTGTGTTTTGAATTTTTATTTGACAAGCGTATCTTTGACAAGCGTCCTGTAGAAAAGAGTTAGGCTGCAAACATCTCATAAATAGATCAGAGTTAGTGTTAGAAAATTTTGGATTAGAATCAGAAAACCCTAAAATGCAGTCTGTTAAATATCATAGAGCCAGAGACTCGTATGACATAGATTTCTAGTTAGTACGATAGAACTTTAGATTTCGTATAGTATCCAAAACAAGCTCGTATGACACATGATCAGCTTAATACAAGTAAAGAATTTGCAAGAAATAGACTCGTATGACACAACTTTAGACCAAGTATGAATAAAGAATTTGTAACATAAAAGCACGTACGACACAAAATTATACCTAGTATGAGTCAGGATGAGGTTTCATCCAAGACTAAAAGGAAGTTCATATGATCTAAAAAGGCAACTCGTACGAATATCTGAACCAGAGCCGAACAGAGATGAAGTTTCTTGAAGATTAAGAGGCCAAAAGTGATGATTTCGGCCCCATGGTGGGCACCAAAATGTCATGCTCTGTGAAGTGTACCTGTACCTACAAACACAATGCACTCAATAAATCATTACAAGCAATGGTTAGTAAATTCAAACAATGAAATGTAAAACCATAGCTAATCGACTTATTGCCTCCTAGTAAATGCGAGTATGAAAATGCTCTGAGATCTGATTATGCAATATTACAGTGACTTGACTACACTTAGATGGAGGATTTGAATGATGAAAATGCATGATCTAGCAAGTATAGCATGATTAAGCTATATGAGTTCATGATTGATCTAGAAAATTAACTAATATTAAGATGCAATTAAGCTAAAATTGAGCATGATAACATTGCTAAGAATGATAAACTAAAAGCTAGATGCCTATAGTAACAATGCTTGAATGCAAATGATATGAATTAAATGATATGCAAAAATGATATGAAATTGGGACCCATATTGCTCCAAAATGAGGTCTATTTATAGGATTCTCCAAGGCTAGGGGTGATGTGGCAAGAATCAACGGTGAAGATTTATCTGAAGATATCAATGGTTAAATTGGAGGAGGTTGGCAAACGGGGTTGGATTAAAGGGAACATATGTCATCTCTATGGTGACAAGTGTCAAGAGGGTTCTAGAAGAGTTTGGATGAAAGGGAACACTTAGTGACAAGTGTCACAAGGTTCTAGAAGATATTGGATGAAAGGGGACATGGTGGTAGGTAGAATGGGTTAGGTTTTAGGAATGGTTAGGTTTAGGAGTGGTAGAAGTTAGGAGAATTTGAATTTTAAAATTCAAATAATGGAAAAAAGGATAATTAATTTCAACAACTCATGAATTTGATTTGTGTTAATAAATTAAAGGATTTAGAAGAAATGAATTTGATGAGGGGAATTGATTAATTTGAATTAATTAAATAAAGGGGTGAAATAAACCTATTAGATAAATCCTTAGATTTATTAATAAGTAGATGAAAAGGGAAATTTAATCAAATTGCTTAGTAAATTCAATTAAATTGGGGAGGAGGATTAATTAAATAATTGCTTATTTAATTAATTATTTTCAAACCATTTTTAGGTGTATACACTAAGCATTTTTCTTACTATTGCATCATCTTCTATTTTACCTCCAACACTCTTTATGCCGCCAACAACTTCTTTGATTCTCTAACCATACTGTGCAATATTTTCTCCTTCAAGCATTCTCATGTCATTGAACTTTCCTTTGAAGCTTTCCTCTTTGGCTCTTTGAACATGTTAGCACATATTTTTACAAAATATTTTATGCTATATAGAGGCCTTTTTCTTTTATTATATGAGCATTTATTGTTGGTTTGTATGTGTAGGAGCTTTATCAGCACATGTAAAGGTTCTCTAAAAGGATCAGTTGTTTCAAGAGTATCAAGGTATCACTTGGGCACACTAAGGGCATGCACTAAGTATAGACTGCATGAGGAACCCATTATGGAAATGTTTGTCAGTAGAGAAGTCATTATGGTATGATCTAGAATTGCCTTCTGGTATATATCAGGCCCTATGAGAAAAGTTAGGATCACCAATATTCAGGATGGATGGCTCATTTGTGGTGGATTGTAAAATTTCAATTATCGGCATAAGTAATCCTGATGAAATAGCATTGGCAAGCAAAGGAAGGATTATCGACATAACTTATACCTATGAAATAGAGGGAGGATACATTGGAGCACTTAAAAAATACTCAGCATGGTGCACGCTCTTGAAAAATTCATACCATCGGGATATCTTGTTCCGATGAAGCAGAAGGCAGTTTTTTTCTATCGGCTTATCAGCAAAACATAGAAATTGTTATACCGATAACCTGTGAAGCCATCGGTGTAACTTGTGATGATGAGGCAAAGCGGATCATGGACTTATAGTATCGAGAGATTGGAAGTAATGAGAAAAGTCTATCCCAATACCCAATGACTAAGGGGAACTGAAGGCGGGCCCATCAGAAAAAAGGACCATATCGGAGTAGTCCAAAAATGGTTAGGTTGATCCCCTATGACTTAAAGAATTAGAGGGTGGAACTATTGGTATTACCTATACCGATAAAGCTAACTTGGAGGTATAAAGCATAAAGGTGCATCAGAGACTTATGGGGACTTCAAGAGGAATAGAAAAAGGCTATTCTGACCCCTAATGAAGATAAAAGCTCCTGCAGAGATATCGGCATAGGCTATATACCGATAAAGCAACATTAAGTGGGGACTCATCAGGACATCGGAAGAAAAAATTTTATGCTATGCCGAGTCCCGATAGGACTATTAAGGTGGATGGTGAGTTGCTAGGAGTCCTTCGAAGTGAGTTATGTCGATAACACGGGGGCCTTAGTCAAAATGTGGATTGGTATACTGAGATCATCGGGGCATCGGAGAGACATCAAATGAGATATGCTGATATGCGATAGGTTAAGTAAAAGAAAACCGAAGGTGATAGCATCGGAGAAAGTTATGTCGATGGAGTATTAAATCAAAAGGCATAGCCGAAGTTGAAGGAGTGCTCATCGAGATAGAAATAAAATTGTTATCCTGAAATGTGATAAGTTGGTCAGGATAACTTGTGTTGATCAGAAGGTGAAAAGCGGTAAAGTCATAACAAATGGCACCAAGGAATTGAATCATCGAGAAAAGTCTCGCCGATTAGCCGTTGGAGGTCTTGATGTGAAAAATTGACATAATGGTTTCCATTAAATGAATCTATTGGGTAGGTTCATTGCCACATGAAGCAAATCCATCAAGATTGTGGTAATTAAGTACAACATTGGACTTCCTAGAATGTATAACCAATGTTGCATAATAGCATTTTGCACAGAGCTATTGCAAAAGATATCAGGTGTTTGTTGAGAAAATATTCTGAGCTATTGAGCATAGAGTAAAGAAATTTACAGAGATGGAGGGGTCAAGATCAAAAGGAAAGCGAAAGGTTATTGAAGTGTCCAACACCATGACAAAAAAATCAAACGGTGAAGTCGGTGAAGCTCAAAGAAAACTAAACCAAGATATGATAGATCAAATGGGCTCTCCAGGAGCTAAGTCACGTAGAGCTAAGGTGAATTTGCCTATTTGCAACTAGTTGGAGGACATATACAGAGAGATTAGAGATGTGCTCACAATAGTGTGTGGGCATGAGTTGTTTCTCTTTTATTACCTCCGCAAGGATGAGCCTATACCAATTTTAAACCCATGGAGCACTGATTTAGGTAAACTTGTGGTACCTAATGTATCTATAAATATTAACTTATTGAAGGTCCTAGTAAGACATTATGATGCAAAAAAATGATGCATTTTGTTTCCCGATGGGACTGCTTTCATTCACTTTGTAGTAGCCACAATTCAGGAACTTTTTGGAGTGGATCTAGAGGCAAATGTGCCTTTATCATTTGTGGATTTGGAAGAGGAATACAAAAAGATGGATACTACATATCAGGGTTGGAACCTCGCTATCCACAAAGCAGAAAAGGGGAGGCTGATAGAGGAAGATGGTCCTCCTTATGATATGACTATTTTCAAGAAGTATCTACAATATACATATATGTCTTGTGGCCAGGTTGGAGGAGTTGAACCTCCTGATGTGGCAAACATAGGACCATTGGTTTTAGTAGTAGATATCCAGAGACATGAGCCTAGAGCTTTTGATTTTTCTTTGTACCTGGTAGATAGATTGCATGAAGGCTTCATGAACTTGAAAGATAATCCAGACAAGCATTTCAAGCATTATTCGTTGTTAATGCATATTATTTTATTTTATGGGAGATTCAGGGGATTGTGGTCAGAGGGTTTGAATGTAAACACAGTAGGGAAGAATGGACAGGATCAACCGGTGTAGTTGTGGGTTTTTGTCTGGGATTACAGATATGTGAATTCTCATTACCTCAAATTTGAGGAATTCTTTGTTAAACCAATTTTATTGCTCTTTGGTGAGCCTCTGTGAGGATCATTTTCTGAGGATGTTAAGAAGTTTATTAGGCCTCATGAGCACAATAATCCAAAGGTTAATCACATTTGGGGTGATTGGTACTCATGCCAAAACTTCACTTTTGTTTGATACTATGGATTTGAGGGTTATCCCTATGTATTACCAAAGCCTGCACCAAGTAGGATTACTTTTTTGGAATTTGTAAGGAAATTAAGTGTTTCTAATGGTAAGAATTTTGGAGGTAGACACAAGAAATCTTTCCTCCCTGGTACACTTCATTTCTAGGATTTTAAAGTTGTGTCTACCAAAGCATATGAAGTTATTGACAGGCAGCTAGTGGAGGAATACAACCTATTCCAGCACATATCTAGAATGCACTATGATCCTGAGGCTTACATCCATGCTAGTAGGAAGAGGCAAGAGTTGGGATATTATCTTCATCAGGAGGATGAATTTGAAGACATGTGTAGAAATAAGGAGGTGGAAGAGCTAGCGGATGTTATGGAGACCTTGGAGAAAAAACTAGAGGAGAGAAGGAAGAGATTAGAAAATATGGAGGAGGAACTAGCCCAAAGTGATTTAGGGGAGAACGAAGTTGTTTCCAAGCTCTGAGCACCTGAGAAAGAAAAGGATCCAGAAGCACAAGATAGGCTCATCATTGCACTGAATGCAGAAACATATGAAAGAATGACAGAGCATGTTTTTTTTTGTGTTGGATGATCAATTTATAAAGTCTAAAGAGTTCAAATCTTTCCTATACCATTTCAAGGGTAAGAAATTAAGGGAAGGAGTGCCAAATATTACCCCTGAAAATGAGGCAGCAATGAAGAAGATGTGGAAGGAAGATATCGACATAGAAGTTGTGACTATGACCCCACAAAAGGGAAGGCAATTACTAGTAGAGGCTAGAATAATTGTGTTTCTAGGTTGGGACCTGAGTACTTCATTTGTCTTTGATTCTTTACTGAACTCGGACAATAAGGATATAAAATTGGATATCCAAGGAGTGAAAGATATTTTTATTGGATCAAGGTACAATCCAAATGAGGAATAAATGTTGTTGTAGGACTTATACCCTCCAAATAAAAGGCCAAAAATCATAGATGTGGATAAAGATTTTGGTCACATGATGACCCTGAAAGTCGGAGAAGTAGATCCTATGGTCACGACTAACATAGGTATTAATATTTCAAAATTCAACAAGGCCCAGATTAAGCATGAGATGGCAGAGAAGAATAAATATAAGGCCTTATATGAAGAAACCCTTAAGAGGAGTGGGCATCTGATCCCTCAAATTACTGATTCAGGAGGTCAATGGAAGAATAAATTTGAAAAATTAGCTTATGAGCATACCAAGTTGAAGAGGGAGATGAAGAGCATCAGGGTTGACACTGCTTGTGTTTTGCTGAGTAAGAGATATGACAATATGGAGAAGGCATTAGATGAGTTCTGGGGTGTATATCAGATGCACATGGACAACATGGTTTCACACACCAGAATTTGTGATAGACTTAACCTGTTGTTATAGGATGCATCGACTAAAGAAAAGGTAAAGAAGAAGGTTCAAGGTTTGCTTGCTACGCATGAGGAAGTTACAAAGAAATTGAAGTCTAAATTTGATGAGTGCTAGCAGATTGTTCAATGTGGGGTTCCCCATTTGGTAGATGATGAAGGAGTAATTAAAGATAAGACCATCTGGCTTTCTGAGTGTAAGTCTTTACTTAGTGCAGCCCAAGCCATTGCCAAAATAGATATCCTTGATATGAATGACATGACTGACCAGTTAGAGAACTTTTACACAATCGAGAACACAGCCAGGGATGCGATCTTCAATGCAACAACTTGCAAAGACCCAAGCTATTTGCAACACATTCAGAAGTGCGGACAATGGCTGGATCAAAAACCTTAAGTCATTGTTTAGTTTTGTGTTTTTAGTATAATTGATGTTTTAGTTAGGTTGTTTAGTTACTGTTCAGTTAATTGTTTAGGATAATGAAAGGGTGTGTCCTTTCATTCATATTTCTTAGCATGAGTATTTATAATGACTCATTTTTGTATATACAAGAACTTGGCATTCAGAAAGACATACTGTCTGGCAGGTCTGTAAGTTATATGTAATAGGGAAGTCTATAGAATAGAGGGGTACCTTTTTATGCAAACAGAATATAATGGAGTATTTTCAAGTGTAGCTTGTGTATACAATCATCTCTTAAGGATTAATAAATGAAGGTTCATTGTTTCTTTTCCTAAGTATTGTGCATACTTCTATGTTGATGAGTTATTTTGTCCTCTTGATAAATCTGTCATATGATTTGCTATGATGTGCAATCACATGTTGTTACATTAAATGTGAGATTGGGTTCTTCATTATTGTGTAACATATACTGAAACTTTCATAGTTGATGATTAATATTGTCTCGGGAGTTGATAGGATTTTCTATCCACAAAGTGTCATAAATACCCCTGGATAGAGGCGTTGGTCTGCTATTTATCTTTTAAGGTTTTGGTTGGTCATGCATTCAAGGTCCTTGATAAAGAAACATTGGTCCTTATATCTATATGAACTAATCTTTAAATATTTCTTTTAAGTTTTGAAATCATTCTTATTCTCAATACACTATTATAATCATTTTCATTTCTTTTCAAAGGCATCTACTTAAAGCACATAATAAAGCATAAATTGCAGAACAACAATTACCATTTTTGCAATTTGCTAAAAGGTTTAAATCCACTTTAAATAATCTCTTTTGTGCTTGAGACGAAGAGGTATACCCACCTAGGTTTAGTGGAGCCTTAAGTGTAGAGGGATTTGGTCTTCGACCATCCCTGTTCATTGGCCAAGGCTAGTTGGATTAGTTGAGGATTTGGCAAACCCTTAAGTTTTCGAATCTATGGTTTTGGGAACCAATAGAACATGCTCATCTCCTCCATAGATTGTCAGTATATTTTCCCAAACCTCACCTGTAGTTTCCAATCCTTGAACATCAATATATTCTGAATCAGATAAAGTACTTACAATAGCTTCTAGGGTTTACATGTTATCTTCCTGCTCTCTGAGTTTATCTGGTGTCAATGGATTAGTAGTAGGAGCAACATATGTTGTTTCAACTTGCTTCCAATATTGTGCACCAAGACCTTTGATGTAGATCTTCATTTTGTCATTCTAGATCTTTTAGTTATCCTTGTTGAACTTGGGACCTTCTTTCTTCATCATCTTGACTTCCTCTGAATCTTTCCCTCAAGCGGTTAGGTTTTCTACACATAGAGGACTAAGGCTCTGATACCAATTGTTAATCCTATGAGGATCTGGTTAACACTAAGAGGGGGGGGTGAATCAGTATTAAGACCAATTGAAAATTAAAACCAAAAATCAAACTTATATCAGATCTCAAACCATTTAACAAATATTTCAACTTCTCTAATTAGATCTAACAACCTCTTTATCAGATTTACTTAACACATTAATCAAATAATTTACCAAATCAATCAATAATTTCACCACTTAAATAGTCATATAAACTTTATCATTAACCTCATCAATTAGATCAAATACTTTCTCTACTAATTCTTATCAGTACCGGTAACCTCTGATAAACTTCTAATAAAACATCATAACCGATGTCTCAGAAATAATGCATGAAATGAAACATAAACAAGAATATCACATGAAAAACATTTCACACATGAACAACATTAGTTTTTGACGTGGAAACCCAAATAGGGAAAAACCACGGTGGGAGTTGGCATCCACAAATATTTGTACTCTTTTGAAGTACGCCCTGTTAGGAGAAGACCCTATTAGGAGCCACCCGGTTAATGGATTTGCCTATCACCTCGATTAGGATCTTGATGATCTGTTAGGATCAACCTTGTGAGAGGATTTAACACTCTTTTGAGATTTGTCCTGATAGGGGACTTAAATGTTTAAGGCTTGTTAGGACGTACTCAGTTAAAGGATATAACCTGCTACAACTGTTAGGGAACAATAATGAAAGAATGATTTGTTACTTGTAGTTCTCTACTTGCTTAATCAGATCTAGTTATGCACAACACTTTGCAACTCTTAGGAAAATCTCACACTTCACTTGGATGGCTCAACACATTCTCTATGACCACTGACATCACAAACATCAACCATGTCTTCCTAAACAGCCATCTCAACTAGGTTGGCCACTAAACCCTAATTACATCATGAATTTACAATACATATCATAAGAGATCATCACATATTGATATAAAGATCATTACAACAAATTAAAATGCAATATCAACCATTGGCTGATCGTAACCCATCACGAAAATCCAATCTGTACCAAAGTCAAAACCTTAAAACACTCTACTAAGTGTTTCGTTGATTCCCAATAAATTCTTCCTTGAATCATGCCAAAACAGTAATTAAATATTTTCATGTAGGTTTTGCCGTGTTACCAACTTCATGTAGACTCGGTGTCAATCATCGCCATAACATAAATCAATACTAGTTTGATGATTTCTTCATATGTATTAAACCCTACTAAAACCTTAGCAAAAGTTCATCAGAATTTTGAAACACACCTTCTAGTAATCTTCACAAGTTCTGGTTCCGGTTAGATACACATTTCCATGATATAGGCTCACCATCAAAACCACAAATCACCAATCATCGCCGATCGACCGATTCAATCAAAACAACTCTGCTTTACTTGTTAAAGTCCTATTTCACAGACTTTAGTTCTCTGCCGGTAAACCTTGTCTTCCGGTAAACCAAATCACTTAGATGAAAAAATAAAAAATGAGGAACATCATTTGACATCAGTTGCCATCAATGTCAACACAAATAATAGATCATGTCATCTAATCATCGAATCTCAATCTCTTCATCACAAATAGACTTCTATCCTTTATCGGTGCAGTCATCAGTCTTCAACTGCATCACTGACATCTGTATCAGTTATGCCAAATGCCAATAGAGAGAAATAAGGCTAGATTGGTTTGTAAAGGATATTCTCAGAAGAAAGGAATTTATTATGATGAGACTTTTTCTCTTGTAGCTAAGATTGAAGCTATGAGATTATTTCTTTCTTCAGTTGCCCATAAGAACTACAAAGTTCATCAGATGGATATTAAGTGTGCATTTTTGAATGGAGATCTTGAAGAGGAAGTTTACATAGAGAAACCTGATGGATATTCACTTTCAAATGATAAAAACATGGTTTGCAGATTAAGGAAAGCTTTATATGGATTGAAACAAGCCCCTAGAGCTTGGTATGCAAGATTGGAGAAATATCTTTTGAAGCTTGGTTTCACTAAAGGCAACACTGACAATAATTTATATTATAAGATCATTGATGATGACATATTGATTTTTGACGTCTTTGTTGATGATATCATTTTTGGAGGTGAGGATAAGTTATGCATGAAATTCTTTGATAATGTGAAGAATGAATTTAAGATGTCTATGATTGGGGAGATGAAATTTTTCTTAGGTTTGCAGATTACATAGATTGATAAAGGTATTTTTAGTTGTCAAACTAGGTATGCTCGGGAGTTGTTGAAGAAATTTGGTATGGAAAATTCTAAACCGGTTGGTACCTGTAATACCCTAAAAATGGTCATCTAAACCATGGGCCCCTAATCTCGACAACATTACCAAGGTCCTAACCAAAGGCAATTAAATCAACCTTGAGCACATTATTAATTCTTTAATCATCAAATATCACATGGTAAATCAATTATTCAATATTAATTAAATATTTATTTAATTAATTAAATCATTTTGATCAATTATCCTATTTTAATTTATTAAATATCCTTGCATATTTAATTAATTAATAAATTTGCCATTTAATCATGCAAAAGGAATTAATTTATTACAAAAGAAGAATTAATCACAAAGCAAGAGTTGAATTTAAAAAAAGAAGAAATGAATCTCTGCCAAGGAGGTGAAAACCTGGCAAACAGGTGCCTCTTGTACTCAAGCGCTCCATCTATCTGTAGCATCCTAAAATTGTGACACTTGCCATTTCGACTGCATTTGGGTCTTCACGATGGCGACGCAACACTGAACCTGAATGGAGACCCCGAAACTTGCTCATGACATCAAAAACTGCATTTTTCCAGCACCTTGGCCTGATCCTCCTTGCACCCCGCTGTCCCTGGAGGTGGGACCAGAGCGCCCAGTGCCCTGGTCCTTCAGGACTAGGGCGCCCAGTGTCCTGGTCCCCCAAGACCATGGCACCCAATGCCCTGGTCCCTGGCCCTATTTTGGGCCCGGTCTCCTATGGGACTTCGGGTCTTTTTGTTTGCAATTTGGAAAATAACATTTCCTGGTTAGCCTAAGGTCGGGAAAGTCAGTCTTTTAACCCTAATTGACAAGTATATAAACTACATTTCCTCTCCCATTTTGGAAGATGGAAAAGAAGGGGGACATATGTGTACAAGAGGCGAAAACAATATTCAAGCATTCAAGCATTCAAGCATTCCTTCAAGCAATTGATCATTCTAAGTCTCCATTCAAGGCTAAGTGTTGCATTCAAGACAAGGATTCAACCATTGAAGAGGAGATCACATACTACAACATACAACATACAACAAACAATAACATCTATACCTTCGCATATAAGGATACAAACATCCTTACAACAAGGTACTAGTACTTGTTTTACATTACAGTCATTTACATTTACAGCATTTCTCATTTCTTGGTTAATTCCAAAACTGGGGTTTGACCTAAGGGCAAACCCCTAATCCCTAACCCCCCAATCGTCTTTGCTTTTCTGTGTGTAGGTTGCAGGTACGTGGCTGAAATTGAAGATCTGGAGTCCTTGTGCAGAGACGAACAGATCCCCCTTCGTTTCGCGGATTTTTCGGAGGACCGTGTGCACGCCGGGCACCATCGTCCTGTCAACTTTTGCTCAAATTTGCAGGACAGTGCCGTCTCGACATTTTACTGCTAATTCCAGGTCCGTAGCTTCATATCATTTCCCTATCTCTATTTATAAGTGAATCTTTCCTGCTTCTACATGCATTCCTAGTTCAATCTTTCTATCTACATTCTTTACAAAAGAGGGTATCCTTGCTATCACAACCCTTGAAACTCATATAGAATCCAATCTTGCATTGCGTGGGATTGGATCTTGTGGGTTTCAACCCCTCTTTTGAATGTAAAGTCCCTCCTAAGTGAAAACCATCAACCCTAATGACTCTCCCTTCTCTCTCCTCGGAGTTGGGGAGGGGAGAACGACTAGGGTTCGATTTTTTCCGCTTTACATTTTGGTGAACCCGACGTGAACATCCTTTCTGATTATTCATAGTTAGATCTAAAAATTGGATTCCTTGATTACATTTCCATGTTTGATCTCTTGCAAAATTTTAGAGGTTAATTGCATAAAAAACCCTAAATTTTCTTTTTAAGTAATTAAACTTGTGAAATGTTTAATTGTTAATGCTTGTTTCAGATCTGCCCTTCTATTACAAATTATCAATTCATATTTGTGCGTTAATTCTGAAAATTAAGTGGTTAAGTGTCAAAACCCTAATTTTTAAAACCTTCTTGATTCAACCTTTGACTGATAATTTCACTAATCAAAACACCTCCAAATCGGCTGTAACTTTGGATTCCGCAATAAAATCACAATATCTTTCATCCCTGAAAATTTGGAAAAAAGTTGCGAGGACCGTGTGCACCCCGAGCGCCATCGTCCCCGACATTTTTTTCGAAATTTCGGGAGCTAGATCTTACAGTATTTTTCTGCTAAAATCCAGAATTTTGGCTGATTTTATCAATTTTAACACCTTCAAAATTACAGTCAAAGTTGGTCTAGCGATTGCTTGGATTGAGGCTTCTAATCATTCAAAAATTGTTGAAACTGAAATTCATGTCAAAATTGTGTTTCTTACAGTCCTAAATCTGAAAAGTGTGTTATCATTCATTCGAAATTTCAGTGATTTATTCAAATTTTTGCAGTTTGTGACTTTTGAAATTAAGTGTCTAATTGCGATAACCTTGATTTCCACTTTCAAAATTGAATTTTGCGTGAAATTGAGTCAACTTTCAAATTTCAAAACTTGCATTGCTTTTGGTATTCCCTCTAAAATCATAAAATTCAAAATTTCAGTTTCCCTCTCTTTTCCAAAATTCAAATTTTGCATTTTTCGACAATCTTGGTAGGGTTCAATTTTGAGATTGCAACTTTAATTTGGCCTATCTACAGATCGTAAAATCACTCAATTTTTTTTAGGTTAGCTGTAAAATCATCATAACTTTCATCCCTGCAAATTTCGAAAAAATTTGTGAGGACCGTGTGCACCCCGAGTGCCACGGTCCCGGACATTTTTTCCGAAATTTCGGGAGATTGTCCCGATTGTATTTAACAGTTTAAATCTAGAAGATTGGCTGGTTTTACTGAAATTTGCTACCTCTAAAAATAAAAATCTTCTCTCTCTCTTTAGTGCATGAGTTTTACAACAATAAGCCCTACTTACACTATTCCCGTTAGACGAAGCCTTAGAATTAAGACCTTCCAAGGTTTAATTACTGAGGAGATGGAACCTAATTTGAATGGTCTTTTTAACGAGGACATGGGTAATTCCTCTAATCCTCTTAATGATAAAGAAGCTCTCCATGAGGTTTCTGTAGAACAACTTTCAAAATTGGATAACCAATTTGATGATTTTCGACAGTGGATGTCTCAAGAATACCCTGATAGTCAAGCTCTTCCTTTAATTGAGGCTCTAAAACGTATGCTTCAAAGTGATAAGAATGGAATTGATATTTTGCGTGGTATTGCACACATTGTGGATTCAAATGTGATGCCTATGAAAAGTTGTGCCGAAACCTTAGGTTATACACAACCTCCTACTCAAGACAATCATTCTATTCCTTTGACAACTCCTATTGCTAGTATACCTACTTTTACATCAAACATAATGACTACTTCAATACAAGACATTCCGCCTATGATCACCAGTCATGGGGGCAATCCCTCTTCTTCAATCAACCCTCTTCCATCATTCAATCCAACTTCTTCATTCATTCCTTCAGTGAGTGTTCCTCTTATATCTCCACAAATGAACATGATGCAAGGGGGCAATTCATTTAATCATTCCATTCCTCCTTGTAGTGTTCCTCCTATCCAATCATCTCCTATGAAAAACTATCATAGTGTCCCACCACCTTACTCTCTACCTTCTTTCAATAACATAACACCTCCATCACAATCTAACACGTCTAATATGACCTCTTCGACTGAAGCGACCATTAACAATCTTGCTCAAACTGTCTCTTCTTTACAGCAACAAATTGCCTCTATGAATCAATCTAAGTTTAGTGTGCCCACATTTGATGTTGCGAGCCCACTTTCTCTTGACATTGTTCGAGCTATTCCCCCTAAACATGTTGAAATTCCGCATTTGGAGCTTTATAATGGTAAGGGTGATCCTCTAACACATGTTAAGACCTTTCAAACAATATGTACTGATTTTGCTTATGACCAAAGGTTGCTTGCAAAACTGTTTACTAGAACATTAAGAGACAAAGCCCTACAATGGTATTTCTCGTTGCCTTCCTATTCTATTACTTCTTTCGAACAAATTGCAAATGCTTTCATTCAACAATTTCAAAACAATATAAGTCCTAAAGTTACTTTGATTGATTTAATGCATTGTAAACAAGGTGTTAAAGAAAAAGTGACTGATTTCATTGGTAGATATAAGCATTTGTATGCTCATATTTCTTTTCCAGTACCTGACAATGATATTCAAAGAATCTTTATTTCTAATTTACAAAAAGACATTAGAGAAAAACTCATGTTTTCTTAGTTTACTTCTTTCCAATAGTTGTGCGCAACTCTTCACAATTATCAACTGACTGTGAGTCAAATGGAACAATCACATCCTATGGCTCCGAGTGATAGGGGTGATAGTAGTCAACAACCATTTGGGAAGTTTAAACCGAACAGAGAGTCCATTAAATTCAATGAACACATCATCAACAATAATGTGAATGCAGCATCAGGTGTGTCTCCTATTTCTAAATTTTTCAAGAAAGAAAGAAAGTTTACTCCTTTGAATGAATCATTGCATAGTATTATGAATAAGTTATTGGAACAAAATGTGCTTACTCTTCCTCCTATAAGGCAAATTGATCCTGCAAAGATTAATTCACCTTATTTTGATAACAAATCTTTTTGTCAATTTCATCGTCAACCTGGGCATGATACTGAAAAATGTTTTGCTTTAAATGGTAAAATTCAAGATTTGATTGATAATAATACTATCTCTGTTTCTGGAGTGGATGATAAAGGTAATACATCTGTAGCTCCTCCTAACCAAAATCTTAAGATTTTCACTGATCCATTGCCTTCTCATACCTCTAATGCGATTGATACTACTGATTCCTCTGTCTCACCTGATGATCTTGTGTCTATGACTCCGAATGTGATTAACTTTGTGGAGCAGCAAAAAATCCCTAAAGAACCTTCCATCACCTTTGATTCTAGTGAAACTATCAGGGCACCTGATGGTCCTTTATATATAGTTGCAAAAGTCAAAAATACACCTTGCCGTGGAGTGCTTATTGATCCTTCTTGCATGGTTAATATCATTACTGAAGAATTTCTTTTTACTTTGCAATTGAATCAAGTGATCTATGACAAAACAAATGTGGTTGTGAAACTATTTGATGCATTTTCTTCTCCTGCAATTGGTTCTATTACATTACCTATCGAGGTCCATAACAAAACCCTTGATGTGGACTTTGCTATTATTCCATCATCCAAACAATTTCGTGTGAAGCTAGGCTATCCTTGGCTATCTTCCATGAAAGCTATTGCTTCTCCTATTCACAAGTGTTTGAAATTTCCCCATAATGGTGAAGTTGTTACTGTCAATCATAGTCTCTTTAAACCAGCTGAAAGAACTTCTAGCGTTCCTATGGATTACTTTTGGCCTAAACAATTCCAATCTCTTCCTCCGCGAAGTGATCATCTTTTCAAATCTTATCAAAAGTGGAAAAAAGACATGATCTTATCTCTAAGTGAACCTAGAACACCCAAACTTGACATCCCTATCGTTCTTGAGAAGGAAGTTCTTCCTTTGAAAGATAAAACGAATGTCTTTCCTCAAGAAGATTCCCAACCCATTCCTGTGGATGTGACTATGCCAATATCTAATAAACTTCCCAAAAGTAGACCTATACCTCCTCGTCATGATGGACTTGGTCTCCTTCCTAAACCAAATATTCCTCCCTTATATGGAGCAGTTCCTCCTCCTTCCTCTTATGGAGAGAAGAGACCTTCGTCTTCTCCTATTATTCAACCTAAGAGACCACAACCTAAACACCCAAGTGATAAGGATGAGAACATTCCTCCTCCTCAATCTTCTCAACTTCCTACTAAGACTAGACCAAATCGTTCTGCACGTGAACGCCAACGAAAGCGTCATCTTAGAGCTCAGGTAGCTGCTTCTCAAACTTTACAATCCCCAAAAACACCTTCAACAAGCATTATTCCATTTTCTCCCCAGCCGACGATTGAGCCAAAATCTCCTAAACATAAGATGCATGATGGTCTTGATCCTGTGTGGGTTAAAGATCCTATTTTTATAAATCTTGATGATGATATAGATGAAAATGTTATTCATGATGAAAATGTTACTCCTGTTCATTCTGATAGTGAATATGAATATGTTGATGTTGATAACCATTTATCTAACGCATTTTATAAAGCACTTATCCTAGCTCCTAGACAAGAACACCGCAGCTTGGGATATGAACATAGCCCTTGTTTGGATCTTGTGATAGCTCCATCTGCTATGTTGGATGTTCCTCCTCTATCGTGTTCCCTACCTTCCTGAAATATTGATCAGCAAGATCGGGGGGTAGATGACGTGCTAGACTAGTTCATCAACATAGCAGACTCTCTCCTCCTCTCTTTTGTCACTTCTTCTATGTGTTATTCTCATTCTTCTATTTGTTGTCCTTAGTGTTGTCTACTTGAGGATGATGCAAAACATTGAGATCTCTTGGTCTCTCTCATGTTGACTCAAAAGACACATGTGTTCCCTTCTTCTAGGTGACCTTCCTTGATTGGGGAATGAAGAACAATTATGCATACATACATATGATATACATGAATTATCATACAGCATACTGACCCCAAGGAAAGCAAAGTCACCTTGTGCTTTGTGTTTTGTGTCTATTATCCTTGGGTTTATCTCACACTTGGGGGCTAAATCCTTGTGATAACGTGCTCCTTTCTCATTTCTTATATGTATCACTACCTTAAAGCAATCACCCCCGGTGAGGCGTGTACGATTGCTTTAACGTAGGGGGGCATACATCCCGTTCATATCTTTTCAAGATACTCGAAAATTTCTTGACAAATTTAGCTTTGCCTTGAAAATTTTTGATATCTTTCTTGCATGACTCATAGTGAGGGAACCTTACTACTGACAGTCATGGTTCTCCCTCGTGATCTTCCCTTTTACTTTGTCAATCGAAGTCATAAGATCCTTAGTCCACTGGGGGCTTGGTGTATCTTGCCTCCTTGACGTGGTGAAACTTTTTCAATATTGTTTCCTTGTACTTTACCGGAAGTATGAGCGTATGCCTATACTCCCGCTAAAGTGGGGGCTAAATGTAGCATCCTAAAATTGCGACACTTGCAATTTCGACTGCATTTGGGTCTTCACGATGGCGACGCAACACTGAACCTGAATGGAGACTCCGAAACTTGCTCATGACATCAAAAACTGCATTTTTCCAGCACCTTGGCCTGATCCTCCTTGCACCCCACTGTCCTTGCAGGTGGGACCAGAGCGCCCAGCACCCTAGTCCTTCAGGACTAGGGCGCCCAGTGCCCTGGTCCATCGCCCTATTTTGGGCCCAGTCTCCTATGGGACTTCGGGTCTTTTTGTTTGCAATTTGGAAAATAACATTTCCTGGTCAGCCTAAGGTCGGGAAAGTCAGTCTTTTAACCCTAATTGACAAGTATATAAACTACATTTCCTCTCCCATTTTGGAAGATGGAAAAGAAGGGGGACATATGTGTACAAGAGGTGAAAACAATATTCAAGCATTCAAGCATTCAAGCATTCCTTCAAGCAATTGATCATTCTAAGTCTCCATTCAAGGCTAAGTGTTGCATTCAAGACAAGGATTCAACCATTGAAGAGGAGATCACATACTACAACATACAACATACAACAAACAAAAACATCTATACCTTCACATATAAGGATACAAACATCCTTACAACAAGGTACTAGTACTTGTTTTACATTACAGTCATTTACATTTACAGCATTTCTCATTTCTTGGTTAATTCCAAAACTGGGGTTTGACCTAAGGGCAAACCCCTAATCCCTAACCCCCCAATCGTCTTCGCTTTTCTATGTGTAGGTTGCAGGTACACGGCTGAAATTGAAGATCTGGAATCCTTGTGCAGAGATGAACAGATCCCCCTTCGTTTTGCGAATTTTTCGGAGGACCGTGTGCACGCCGGGCGCCATCGTCCTGTCAACTTTTGCTCAAATTTGCAGGACAGCGCTGTCTCAACATTTTACTGCTAATTCCAGGTCCGCAACTTCATATCATATCCCTATCTCTATTTATAGGTGAATCTTTCCTGCTTCTACATGCATTCCTAGTTCAATCTTTCTATCTACATTCTTTACAAAAGAGGGTATCCTTGCTATCACAACCCTTGAAACTCATATAGAATCCAATCTTGCATTGTGTGGGATTGGATCTTGTGGGTTTCAACCCCTCTTTTGAATGTAAAGTCCCTCCTAAGTGAAAACCATCAACCCTAGTGACTCTCCCTTCTCTCTCCTTGGAGTTGGGGAGGGGAGAACGACTAGGGTTCAATTTTTTCCACTTTACACTATCAACACAACGTTGGCATTTCCCGCTTTCATGCATCTTTTCTTTCGCTTGTACATATTTTTTAGTCACTTTTGTGACATCCTGGTTTGTTGGAACCCTCGTGACTTGAAACTGATCAACGTCCTAGTCTTAGGTTTACTAATAGAACACATTACATATCCTAAGCAGTGTCAACCAAGTCATCTTTCTGTCAGTGAATCGTGGTCATCCACTCTGAGTCAGTCACCTATCTCCTAACTACCAATCAAAATAACATAATGGAAAACAATCACTAAATAGTTTGAGCTATGAATGAAAATTTTCTTTGTGTGTTGTCTTTTATATTGGTTTTCGATTATTATCCCTCTGAGTAACTCGAGGAAGTCTATTATGACTAAGAGGAGCAAGGATTGGGGGCCTAATATTTTCTTTGTTTTCTGCTTGTAGGAATGATCCCAATGATCTGGAAACATCTAAATTAGTTGGGTGTCTATGATAAGAGCCTTCACAACAAGGTGAAATCACCTCACATACCTCGAATCCGCTTATTTGAATGCTACAAGGAGGTCCATATCATTTCTTTGTTTATTTTGAGGGAATTTCTTTATGATGTAATTCGGGTCCCTACAAAATCTGTCCAAGGATATGAATGAAAAAAGGGTCATTGCGGACAAGATAATTAATATTGCACATTGAAAAAGAAAGGAACTCTTACTTGTCTATTGTGTTCGTTATGCTCGGTGATGAATCTTAAGCATTTATATCTAGTGACTAGGTTTAGGTTGCATTTCGCATATCATTTTGCATATCATTCTGCATTTTTGTGAATTTAGAGTGATTTCGGTATGGTAATAATCTCTTTATCTTCCGAATGAGAGCTGAAAGCATCATCATTTCTTCGATTGAGTATTTGTATTTTGAGATATTTAGCTGCATACATAAACATTTAATATAGATTCACACATTTCATTATTCACTCATCTGCATTCATCTTATTGCATAGAAAAATGAAAACATCGCATTACTCATATTACTCATTACACAATCATCTATTTGCATATGAAAAGAAACAAAAATAGACATCCATAATCATTTGCATTACATACATTCATATTGAAAAGAAATGCATCCATATAGAATAAAGCATATAAAAGACATCTCATAAATGAATCAACACAAGTACGATGAAGTCAAATCGGATCTCGTGTATATATATATCATGTCAAGTCTAAGAGTACAAAATGATGTTGAATGACATATAAAAACTCCCATCAGAGCAAGAATCATATAGGCTACAAAAAAATGGGTGTTTCTACAAAAAATATCTAAGCTAGCAAAAAGAATATCTAGCTCTAGGCCTCTCCCTCATTTCCTGGTGGAGGAGGAGGAGCCTGATGACCAGGATTCTGTTGAGGTGCCAGAGCTCCCTCTGAGCGTGCCATATACTATGAATAGGGGATCACCTGTTGTGCTACTGGAACTGCCATGCTATATGCTACAACATAGTAGGCTGCCCTGTTGTTTTGATGTAAAACCTCCTACTGGAGGGTGTCTCACTCCACTCTCATCACGCTCTACTCTCAACTCCATAAGCTGATGATCTCGCTCAGCCCTCACCTCTGCAAGTTGTTGGTCTCGCTCCACCAGCTGAGTCTAAGCCACTGTCAACTATGACTGCAGCTCTGCAAGATGTTCTCTCATCGACCGCCCTGCATCAGTCCCCTACTCTCTTGCTGGATCTCCACCCTCATCTCCACGTCTAGTACCACCCTGCTCTTCCCTCCACTGCCAGACCTGTCTTGGAGTTTCTCGCTCCTCCTTAGCTCCACCCAATCTTACTCCTACTCTCCCAAGGGATCTGCCCTTACCCCTCTGCTATCCAACCTCAGCTGGAACCCTGCTACTACTAGCACCAGGATCACCACCTGTCTACCTCGGAGCCTCAACTCTCTGTCCCTATCCCTGTCTCTGGCCCTACCTATGACTCTATCCCTATCCTGGCATGGGAGCATCATCCTCAATATCCTCTATACGAGGTGCCTGCTCACCCGGATCTATAAACCTAGGAAAAGGATGCTGCTGGAACCACTCTCTGTACTAGGGCAATACCCCCACATCTGTAACATCATCCATATAGTCCCATCTGAGGCACTGTAGACTAGTTAGATCTTGCATAGCTAAGGCATAGGAAAACCATGGAGACCATACCTATCTCTCATCATTTGCATAACACGCATAAGTTGTATACTCCTATGAGATCCCCTTAGGTCGGCCATACTGCCTCATCACCCGTGATACAATGAACCACTCAACAATGGTCTGTGATCTCCCAATAAGTGGGCGAGTAAAAAAAAGGTCCTTACGAACCAGCTACCAGTAATCGCATGGCTCCAAACCTCTATAAGGTCTCCACACTATGGCTATCAGGTCATCTAATTGTCGCTACCAAAAATTTGTCTTGCCCAGATGGGGTTGTGTGACATAATTGACATACCTATATATAATAAGTTGCCTAAGCTCTCTACTATCATCTACTATCGACCGACAAATGGGAAGATGCTTCCAAGCCCAAACCTGTAAAATGAATACACTGGCGGCCATGCTCCTGCCATCTCTATATACAATCTCATGCATCTCGCAATACATGTGAGCCAATAAGCAAGAACTCTAGCCTAGTCTCTGAGGGGTCTCCATCAATCTCATCAGCATCCTGCCCCAACCACACTGGAAGCCCTGCTGCCCTCTATCTGGCATCAGAAAATAGCTGATAAATCTTGCTAGAGCACATGCCAAAGGAAACTCCTCACTGTATCTGCTCATCATAATGTCTGAACTAATGGAATGGGTTAAAATGACAAGATCCCTGAAGACATGCCTCACTGCTTGTAATCCTGGAAGGTGTCCTGAATCGTAATCCACCTTATCCCTAGAAAAAGGGATACGGAGGATCCTATATACATCCTTGGGAGTGATAGTCAACTCCCCCACTAGCAAATGAAATGTGTTATGCTCTGAATGGAATCTCTCTACCAATGATGTGAGCATACCGTGATTCACATAGATATTTGGTAAACTAAGAAGATGAGTCAAACCACACAAGTCAATATGATCCTGATCAACCTCTGATAAATGTCAAACTAATTCCATGGTAGGAGGATAAATGCATCTGAAAAGCACATGAGGTAATCGAACCTACAAAAACACAACAACAAAGCATTAGAAAACATTCCAAATAAGCCTACAAGAGAAGTAAAACATCACGACAATCCAACTAAGTCAAATGCAAAATCAAAATGTCACGTTTAGACCTTCAAAAATGCTCATTGTTTCCTGCACGACAAAATATAGAAGGGCAGCATCTCGTACGAGTCAGGATTGACCTTCGTACGATAAAACATCCCCAAACGACAATTTATTAGACCTCGCACGACAAAATGGTCTTTTTAAAGACATGTCGTACGAAACAAGGGTAGGGCCTGAATGACAATGGTAATGGCTTTAAATGACAAAATAAATTTTAATAGTTACTCGTATGAGACAGAATCCTATCTCGCATGATAAAACGTAAAACCTGACCCCAAACATGCGAAAGACTTGAAAAATGACCAAAAAAATTCAAAATTGAAAACATAAAGAGGCTTAAGATCGATCACTTACTGCTGGCTCATAGTTTCGAGGTTGATTATGACGTCTCTGGTGCTCAAATCGATGCATACGAGTAGGGACTACAATTTTCTTCGCAGAAGGCTTTTTGAATTTTCAAACTTGGAGGGTTAAAATGATTTGAAAATGACACTTTTGTCCCATATATAGCCAAAACCTAATTTTTCAACTTGCTCCGATAGACATGAAAGTTGTACCCTTAGCTAATTTGCCCGTTCTGATTCCATTTTCGGGATCAAAATTGAAATTCAAGATCATTTTGCTATTCAATTTCACAATTTGGACCACTTAGTGCTCTTTTCATCAAATACTCATTCTTTCTTCAAATTGCACTCAATTTCAAACTCTGAATCTGAATATCAATTTCAATTCTACACAACTACTTTGCACTCAATTTCTTATCAATCAGTGCTAAATCTTCAAAAAATTCCTTAGGATCAATTTGTGCTCAATTTCGCTCCTGAGGGGGCATACTCACGACCTTATGACATCATATCTCACAAGTCGAGAAATTTTTTTATATATCTTCATCAAAGGTTGAGCAAAAATCTTTTCAACTAAAGAAAATTAATTCTTATTTGCTAAGGGGCATCTTAGCTTCATCACTTCACATCAAGTTGAGATCTCTCAATCATCTGAATCGAATCAATCGCTAGGGGCATATCAGTTTCATCGCTTCAAATCAAGCTGATATTTGTCTTTTTTTGAATCAATCTCTTAACGTTAATCAGTTTTATCACTTTACATCAAGATGATTATTCGTTTAAACTCAATCAAAAGTTTAATGAGTATCTTTGATCACACTCAATCTAAGCAGGTGTTCAGTATTCGTCGCTTTGGATCAAGCTGAACAGTTTATCTTCGCTCATCGTATCTTGATCAATCAAGTTCAAGATCAATTTTTATCATCACTCATTGTGTCTAGTTCAATCAAGTTCTAGATCAGTAAGATCCGCTTCTTGATTAATCAAGTTCAAGTTTGGTATCTTTTGTTTTCTATCATTCCTAAGTTCAATAAAGTTTGGGATCAGTATCTCTTTAATCAGACTTCATTCAGCTTTGTCACTTCGAATCAAGCTAAACACCTTTCTCTTCATCTGGTTCTTGATCAATCAAGTTCAGAACTGGTATCTCCTAGACAGGACACATTCTTTTAATCAATGTGTTGCTTGCACATTAATTCAAAGAGGGAAAAATGTAATACCCTAAAAATGGTCATCTAAACCATGGGCCCCTAATCTCAACAACATCACCAAGGTCCTAACCAATGGCAATTAAATCAACCTTGAGCAAATTATTAATTATTTAATCATCAAATATCACATAGCAAATCAATTACTCAATATTAATTAAATATTTATTTAATTAATTGAATCATTTCCTAGAATATCATTTTGATGAATTATCCTATTTTAATTTATTAAATATCCTTCCATATTTAATTAATTAATAAATTTGCCATTTAATCATGCAAAAGGAATTAATTTATTACAAAAGAAGAATTAATCACAAAGCAAGAGTTGAATTGAAAATAAAATAAAAGGAGAGAGAAATCAAACTTGAGATATTATTTCTTTTTCTAAATTTAGAACTTGAAAATAGAAAAGCAATTAATTGAATTATGAATTATTCTCTAAAATTGGAACTCAAAGCTTTTTAGAAAAAAGAAGTTCAGTTGCATATGAAAAGACTCTTTTCTTGAATAAATAAAAGAATTATCTATTTTTATCACAAATGCATGGAATTAATTTATTATTATTTCCAATGCAACTTGGACTCCTAATTTGAATTCATTTCAATTAAACTATAATTGGAATCTATCTCAAGGTTAACTAAACCTGATTTCTCAATTATTTTCAATTAATCCTAAATTGAGCTTTTTTCATCATCTCTCTTGAGAATTCTCTATAAATTTAGTCTTCAGCTCCCATTTCAATTCACCCCAGAGATTTTTGAGAACACGCTGGGAGATTATTATTACGCTAATTTCGCCCTTTTTAGATTATTTGCATCCATATTTAGTTTACTCACCCATATTGCTTGAATCCATATTGCTTGAATTATTCATCCATCATGCATCCATATAGTTAATATCACATAGATTAAATCCTTCATCTTGGTGTAATCTAGTCACTAGTATTGCTTATAAAAAATTTGAGAGCAATCTTATACTCGCATCTCTTAGAAGGCAATTAGTCACTTTGTTATGGTTTATTATTGATTGATTATTATTTACTAACCATACATGTAATGACTTAATTGAAGTGGTGTGCTTGCAACTACAAACCCTTTTTCACACACACAGTACCCCTATGGTTACAATTGAGAAATTAAAAAAGAAAGATGCATCGACACTGGTAAATCCTACAAGGTACAAGTCTATGATTGGAGGTTTGTTATATCTGACTCAAACTAGACCGGATATAATGAATGCAATTTGTATTGTATCAAGATATTAGAGTGATCCTAGAGAGAATCATGAGAGTGCGGTGAAAAGGATTTTTAGGTATTTGAAAGGAACAACTGAATATGGTTTGTGGTATCCTAAAGATGATGGTTTTACACTATGTGCATATACAAATGCAGATTGGGCTGGAGATGTTGATGACCGGAAGAGAACATTCGATGGAGCTTTCTTTCTTGGAAAGAAACTTGTTTCATGGATCAGCAAGAAGCAGTCATGTACCTCTTTATCTACTAATGAAGCTGAGTATGTTGTTGCTGCTACTAACTATATACAATTTCTATGGATGAAGCAAATGTTGAAGGATATAAGGGTGAATTTTAATGAACCGGTAGTTATTCATTGTGATAACTTTGTTGCTATTGACATATCAAAGAATTAGGTATTTCATTCTAAGACAAAGCACATATCTATCAAGTTAAACTTTTTAAGGAGAAGGTGGAAGAAAATAAAGTCAGACTAGTTTATGTGAACACTAAAGAGAAGATTGCAGATGTCTTCACTAAACCCTTTTCCTAAGGAATCATTTGAGTAATTCAGAGATAGATTGGGGGTTTTTGCTCCTCTAGTAGAGACTTGAGTGATGTTGATTGGCATCGGTCCGGTGTGCATTTACAGAGCTACTATTCATTCTGGATTGATGTGTTGGTGCTACTACTTAGGGGGAGTACTCAGTTGTGTGGTTCAGTGGATTTATGATTTTTCTTTGATGTTTATGTTAGATTTTTGGCATTGATGTCAAAGGGGGAGAGATATATGTGAAAAAAAGAGCTTAATAGAATATCAGTCAAAGGGGAGAGATCTAAGCTTTACAGGGATATCATTGACAGGGGGAGTTTATTAACTTCATTGTAATATCATCTTATGGGATAATATTGGTTGTCTTCCTTTGGGGGAGACTTGTTTGGCATTTCTTGGCACTTGGATGTTTTTCACATCTAGTGTTGCCATCAATGCCAAAGGGGAAGATTGTTGGAAAATTAGAGGAATTGATTATGTGTTGCATTGATGTTTTGTCATTGATGGCAACACTGACTATTTTGGTTGTTTACCGGTTTTCAGTAGGTTCTGGTAGAGCAGTTGGATTATGATATTCGGTATGCTCTGATATGCTTTGGTTTGTGGAATTGGTTTGGATCTATCATTCATGCTATTCAGATGCATATCACGATTAGTTGGTTTGGGATTTGATGACTCAGGAGCTATCATTTGTTCTAGTAAGCCTTTTGGTCACCAATAAGGGTTTTATCGACAGAGCTTTGTTGAAGATTTTTTGATGCACTTGATAAGTGGTGTTGGTGCGACTTCTAGATATCTTTTAAGATGTTGTTGGTTATCTTGTTCGTGTTCCTGTTGATCGGTGGTGTTGCATTTTGGACCGGACCTAATGCTATCTTATTCTACTAGGTTATGGATCGGTTTATGTAACGTATTGGTGGATGATCCTGATGCATTACCGGTTGGATCTATTGATTAAATTATGTTGTTTCGGTCTTAGGCTGACTGGTTTGATCATTGTATTGTGGGTTTATGTTATGAATTTATTATATTATCTTTTAGGTGGCTGACTTAATTATTTAGGTCCCAGATTGGTATAAATATGATGTAAGATCTCTTTGTAGATCATGGTTATGGTTATGGGTTTATGGTTTTAGGGGTTATGCAATTATCTATGTGTGAATAAGGTTGTGATCATATGCAGAGGTTTTGGTTGATCATAGGTGATCGAATTGGGTTGGTGAAAGAGGTTTAAGACCTCTGGTACTAAGCTTAACTAGAACTATACTCAGGCATAGGAGATGATATTCTTGGAGTTCACTCTTATTTCTGGATTGTAGTTTGGATTTGTTTTGTAGTTAGTGAGGCTCCTTTTGTGATAAGAAGTGTGCTCTAGGCTTTTGGCCTTCTTGCATACATAGGCCCCTCTTTTTGTAATCACATACTTACTATAGAAGTATTATCTGACTATGGGTAGGGTTCCCACCATGGTTTTTCCCTTACCGGGTTTTCCACGTACAAATATTGGTGTTATCTTTTGTGGAAGGTTGGTAAATGTTCTGTGGATTATATTTGTGCTTAACTATTATATCTGCTATTCCAGTAATAAGGTTTTAATGCTTAAAGTTCTATAATATGTCGATAACTGATTCACCCCCCCTCTCAATTTTCCACCGATTATCTGAGTTGTCTAACAACAAGAGCCCAGTCCCCCAACCTTGAACCAAGGCCATAGGGTAAATGCACATACATAGAACATAAAGCCATGTCATGAAGGCTCAAAAGCAATATAATAACAAACACAACAAACTAAACACCAAACTGAGAAAAGAAGACTCATAAGCCATACTCATAGAAATAAGCCTTCACCAAGACATCAAGTATAAGCCCATCATGGATGAAAACCATAAAAGAGATCCAAATAACATCAAATCCTTAAAAATGAGGCAAAACACATCCCACTAGATCCATAAAACCAATCCCTCAACAACGAGGCACTCTCCCTCTCGCTGGAGCCATAAATGACATATCAAACACCTCAATAGTAATGCATGAACCCTCTTACTGGAGCACAAGAAACATCATAAGGGATCAAAACACATCATAAGAAACTCTAAGAATGTAAACACAGACATAAAAATCCTATGGAGTACTCACACAATCCAAAAATACACAAACACGAGCTAAAAACTGACTTTCAGAGACCCTCGGGATAGTTCAGTGCCCCTGGTTCCTAGCTTAGCACCCTTGGTAGGCACCCTCACATTTTTGGTACTTACCATGGCATTTTTCATTCATACCATAGTTATTTTGGTCCATACTATGCCATTTTTGTCATTTTGCTCACATTTACAGTTTCAAGACCTTAGCACCCATGGCATGTCTCTCAGCACCCCTGTTATGAATAGTGACACTCCTAGGATGTAATATGGTGGCACCCTTGGCTTGTCCCATAGTGCCCTTATTCCAAACAATAATGTTTCTAGGTGTTCTCATAGCTTTTTTGGAAGATATGTAGAAAACAACTCAATTTTGAGACATAAGGCTTAGGAGAGAACTCAAGAAGGCTTAGGGGTCCAAATTGCCCCTCATATTGCATACAGAAGGTCTAAGACATCCAATAACTAACAAAGACATCAAACTTAACAAGTACATAGTCACTACAAAAGGTTGCATCAAGAAAGTCTTCTCCGACAGAGCCAAAAATGAGGTTAAGGGAGCCAAACTGATCAAAGGAGAGTAAGAGCAAGTTGCATACATCCAAGGGAGACTCAAGCAAGCTAAAAAGGGAATAATTGCAGCCAATGCAAGTGATTGAATGTGTGTGCACATTCACAGTGCAATCACAAAGAATTTTTTGCCACACAACAAGAGTAGGACACCAAAACAAGCTCAATCCAAGAAAGATCTTGCAATCTACTCAAGAGAATAAATGAATGTAATTTAAATCATGATTATACACTCTCTCAAAAGCCAAAAGAAAAATAAAACACAGGGAATACTCAATGAGCTCCTGGCAATTTAATTTCTAGAAAAAGAATCAATGAAATGCAGATTTTTCCCAAATCATTTCACTATCAAGAGCAATTTAAACTACTGCAATTCACCAAAACATTTCCCCAAAAAATCTTTTCAAGACACTACAAACAATCTTTTTAGAATAAAAAATGCAGAGTGCCAACAAATGGAACCAACCTGGAAAAAGATGAAGGAAGATGAAATCTGAGAGCACAAATCAAATCCAACAAAAACCTTCAACAAAATTGAATCCAAAGCCAATGCAAGATCTCCCAAAATCAAAATCTTCAAGCTCCCAAATTTTTCCCAACCCCCGTGAATGCACAAGAATTCAGATAAATACAAAAATTAAACTCAAAAACTATATTACAAGCTGACCAATAAAAATATTCTAAGAACCATATTATTTACCTAACTTGCATAGTTTTGAGGCATATATTATTTCCTCAATATAATATACCTACCGATTAAAATTCCACCAATCATATGTACGTGTAGGTAAATATATTCAAATACAATTTACCAACAATATTAACTTGTAAAAATACATTAAATAATGCTTTATCATTCAATATAGTTCAATTAATAAATTAAGAGGATAAAGCCTCAAAAATAGGACCCTTAATAGAAAATATAAAAATCAAATCACAATTAACAATAATAAATAATAAAGTCAACAAATCAAAAATCAATAATAATTAATGATTAAATAAAGCTCAACGACAATAAATAAATAATAAATAAATTGCTCAACAATAAATCTATACAATTAAGTAATATCACATAATTGATAAATCCTCAAATAAATAAATAAATATTCAACATTAAAACAACATCGATAAATAATAATTCCATATTAGATAAACTATCAAATAATAAATAAACAAATTATTGAAATAATTAAATCTCATCAATCATCAATTAAATAAATAACCATCAATAAATAGATAATTGATGATTAAAAATACACCATAATTAAATCAATAAACCAATTAAATAAATCCCAATTGGATAAATAAAATTCATAATAAAATCATGACCCCAAAGTAATCAAATAAATACCTTCAAACTAATAATTAAACAATTACACATTAATTACATAAACATAGACTCTAATCCACTCACACCAAGGGGATGAACTCCATACAAGACCCTAACCACAAATTGCGTTATGGCGCAACCAACAAGGTACACATCTTAGACCTAGAGTGTGTGAGGGAAACTATGTCATCTCTGACAACTTGCCATTGGGATAAAGACATGCCCAGACCTGTGGAGCTAGGTGGAGTCGAAGCCTAGTACCTGTATCAAGGACCAACACAACATATATGATACATATTCATAAACGGACAAGTGGTAGAGAATTGCGACAACATATCCTGCTTGCAATGAGTGATATGGCATCATCTCTACTCACAAAGACAGTCACACAATATAATATCAAAGCATCACATAAAATTATCACCATGAAATAGGGTTAGTATCATCATAAGCCACATAATCCATATAAACAATGATCATATGTAGTCATATAAATCCATCCATAAGAACCATCAAATATCATATGTCATATAATAAGCCTCGCATCATCAATCGTAGAACTCTTCAATTATGAAGAGTCATAATAGATAACATGAATCCACATAAAGTCCTAGTATAAATGATACCATCTAATATAGCAAAAGATTCATAAATAACCATTATAAGTCTAAATAAGTCTATTTGAATGCAACTCAAAATACAAGTCTAGGAGGGGCACTACACAGAGGATTAATGAATTGAAATGAACAAGATCTTCTAATCAATAAATTGTCCTATTGAATCACTATGTCAAGTGACCAATATCATGGCAAATACATGTGACATCAAACACTGTCTCAAAGCTCTTCACAAACTATCTTTCACACTTCTACTACACCAAATTTTCTTGCACATCATTCACATTTGCTTGACATCAATTCACACACATACCATGATTAACTCATACATCTACACTACTATATACACACATTTATTCATTGAAACCCTCAGCTAGGTTGACCATAGACAAAATAAACAATATTACATAAATTATGCCATTCAGACCAATAAAATTCATTGAAATCTAGTCTAGGAGATAAAGGGGACCCAAACACATCACAAAACATCCTTCCCAAATGATTCAAACAAACTGCACATGCTAACACATCCTCCAAAGTCAGCAACAAACAAAACATGTAGATGAATAATAAAGCATGCAAAATAATTAGCCCAAAAACATCCTCCAATGCAGATAACTCAATGCAAATATACACATGCCACAGTGAGATCTATATCCACAACCAAACTCAACCACCAGATAATATCTAGACTAAAAAGACATTATCAAAATATGATACACCACCATAATCAACCAGAAACCAAAACAACTTATAGCAGGGAACTCAAAATACCATAACTCCATTTGTTGAACAAACTAACATTATAAAATTGAACTGAAACACTACACAAACCAAATGAACATGTCCTCCAAGCCACAAAACTGAAAATCATATATCAGAGAACCTCTAAGCACTCTCCAGACCAATTTTGATAGGCATCCCACTATCAAAAACATCAACAACTAAGTCTATCATATGAGCAAGAGGACTTGTAAAATTGATAGCACAATGTACAAAAATCATAAATATTATATCCATAACCACACTCCATAATGTTCACATACCGAAGGAATGCGGAAAATTCTTCCATTGGGACATTAAATACTCTTTCCTGTATAAATACTATTTTTTGTGTATTGAAACTTGCACTACACTAACCTTTCAAAAATGCCTCAAAATTACTCAATATCACTACCATACCACACAACAACATCAAAACATTCACCTCTGGATCATATGCAACATCCACACTATGTACGGTGACATTAATGACAACACAACTAAACATAACTCAGTTTCCAACAACTTTGACTTTAAACTATTCAAAGTGTGAAAATCAATGAAGTTAAATTTAAGAGTATTTCAATCTTGGGATACATTAGATAATTGAGCATAAAAAATGTTTCAAAGTCCTTTTGAGATGGATATGGTGTTAAATACTACAAAAACTTGTTTAAATAAATTTTTTGTATAAATTATAATTAAGACTTCTTTTTTCAACTCTAAACTACATGGTATATTCTTACAACCTCTATGTTTCTTTTTTATGGGCCACATATAAGGATGTCATAGATGAAAACTTCAAATTATTAAAAGACTAATATAAAAGGGAATGTAGGCATTGAAGGAGATAAAAACTAACTAATTTCATTTTGGTCCGAATTAAGAGAAACAATAATGTAAATTCAAATAGAAAAACCTTCGCCGTTCATGGTGGTGTCTGCTGGTGGGGATCTTCCCCCACCACCCATGACCCCCAGTCTGGACCCTGTGTTGTTGACACTATCTGCCACATCCTCTATTGGTCCCATTGTAGTTCCTCCTTCCATTTCGGTGGTGCCTCAGTTTGACAATTTTCCTTTGGAGAGCCCTCAGGACATGAGCGTAGTTTTGGATTCTGACCCTATTCCTGTCATGCTAATTGTTCTATCCTTGGAGCCTCCGGCTGGCAATGCAAATCTCAAAGGATGGAAGAATGTGTTGGTCAGAAAGACAAACACTATGGACCCCAACTTTGTCCCAGTTTACTCACAATTTGAGGAGGGAACGTCTTTTGAGCTTCCCAACGTTGTCTTGGACCGTATTTTACAGAACATGGCTAACACTCTAGTGGGGAAGTTCTTCTCCTTCCGCCCCACAGTGGATATGGTCCAAAAATGGGTCAAGGACAAATGGAGGTTGAAGGGGAGTGTTTTTGTCAGTGCTATGCCTGACATCCTCTTCCTCTTCAAATTCACTGTCGAGGAGGATGTCGCCCATGTCCTCTCTGGTTGTTGGTCCTATGGTTGTAATAACCTCTCCCTCTGTCGCTGGAAGGCTAGTTCTGACCCTGGCGCTGACTTGCAAAAAACTATGTCGGTATGGGTTCATCTCCCAGGGCTCCCCCTTGAATACTGGGATGAATCCATTTTCAAATGGATTGGGAACTCATTTGGTCACTTTGTAGGTGTTGATGAAATCACCAGATCCAAATCACGCCTAGTCTATGCTCACTTTTGTGTCCAAGCTACTGTGAGAAAGAACCTCCCCAACTTCATAACCCTCAAATCCAGGCTGGCTAGCTAGACTCAAGCTTTGGTTTATGAAAATGCTACCCTCTTCTACCAAAAGTGCCGCAAATCCAGGCATGTTATCTCTCAATGCAAGGCCACAAAACCCCCTCTCCTCAAGCTCAAGGGCCCGGCCCTGGGGGAGGACTTAGTGCCAAATGCTCCTTTTATTCACCATGACCTTGTTGTGGGCCCTGTTATCACCCATACTCCTGGCCCAGACCCACCTCCCTTGGCTGCTGAAGATCTAGTTATAGAAGAATACCCATTTGCTAAGAGTATCAACAACCTTCTCCAATATCCTGCAAATATTGTGGAGGAACCCTTTTTCCAGCCCGGATGGTCCAATGCATGTCCCTGATGACTAGCTTGGTTTCTCTAGCTGATCAACTGGAAGATGGTAAGATTGCGAGGGACCCCTCTCTCATCTTGGAGATAGCTTGCTCCCCGTTGGTGGCTCCTCCCCTAAACCAGGGCTTAACTTCTTTTGGTGCCACTGGTGGGTCATCTAGTGGTTGCATGACCCCTACTGATGAGGGCTAGATTATTCAAATACGCAAGACCAGGACTACTAAGCCTGACATGGGGACATATCTCAAAGCGGGATGGCCATCGTAGAGACTATCAAGACAAAAGGAGGTAGCAAGGGACACTGCCAATGGCAGGCAGAGGACCTTGGAGATGACCATAAAATGTAAGAAATGAAGGTCCTCCCTTGGAACATGAGGGGACTGAGCAACCCCCCAAAACAATATTCTCTAAAAAAATGTATTTTTGAAAATAAAATTATGGTCCTTCTTCTCCAAGAAGTTAAGATATCTTTGTCCTCTTTCTCCATGGTGGCTGGGAAAATCTAGCCTGGTGCTAAGTTTGTTATTAGTGAGGCTATTGGAGCCTCTGGTGGTTTGGTCACCATGTGGGACCCCTCCCATTTTTCTGGCAGTTTTCTCTCCTCCTTGGCCAAACTTTTGGTTTATGAACTCTCCTCTCTGATGGACTCATGCATCCTTGTTAATGTTTATGCCCCTAATGTCTGATCTAGTAGATTAATGCTATGGAATAATATAACTACTCTAATACAAAATGATTCCAATTCTCACTGGCTGATTATGGGTGATTTCAACTCCCCTTTGATTCCCTCTAAGAAGCTGGGAGGCTTTCCTGAATACTCTAACAACATGACAGATCTAGCTAACTTCATTGGCAGAAATGGGTTAATGGATGTGGACCTATCGGGGAAAAACTTCACTTGGTCTAATCTTAGGAAGGGAAAGGATCTTATCCAGGTCATACTTGACATATTTCTCATCTCGGGTAATTGGAGAATTGGTCCAGCCTTGCAGCTCACTGTGCTCCCCAGAACGGTCTCTAACCACAACCCCCTGCTCCTATGGAATACCACTAATGTTGCTAGGAGGAAGTATCCTTTTCAGTATGAAATTATATGGAACTCTCATCCTAAGTTCAAGGACTGCATTAAAAGATGTTGGAGTACCAACATATCTGGTACTCCTATGTTCAGGACTGTCCAGAAGCTCGACTTGGTCAAAAGAAATGTTTGGGTTTGGAACAAATACACCTTCGGGGATATCTTCAAGCAATAAAAGGATCTCAATAGTAAACTAAGGGCTATACAAGAGCATATTGACCAAGATGACTCCCTTGAAGCCACCCATCTGGAGGAGGATTCCCTCCATAGAAAATGGAAGGAAAATTCCCACAAAGAGGAATTATATTGGAAACAGAAATCTAGGGTTCAATGGCTCAAAGAGGGTGATAAAAATAGTACTTTTTCCCATAGATCTGCTTCTATCCATAGGCATAGGAACCAAATCTCTTCCCTCATGGATGACAATAATCAGGTAGTCAATAACATTGACACTTTGGGCCGTATGACTACCGATTACTTTGCAACCTTATTTCGGGATGATTACGACCGGGGGGGCCCTAGGGGGAGGACCTTGTTAACTACCTCCCACCACCCCTCTCAATGGAAGATAACAACCTCATCTTGGCCCCTGTCTCTGAGGAGGAATTCAAGTTTGTTGTTTTTGCTATGGGCCCCTTCAAAGCCCTGGGTCCTGATGGTTTCCCTCGGCTTTTTTTCAAGACTTATGGGATTTGGTGGGCCGTGATGTTGTTTTGGCTACTAGAGATTTTTTCAAATCGGGAAGGCTCTTCAACAAACTCAATCACACCTTCATTTCTCTTATTCCTAAAACTCGGGAGCCATCTTCTCTCAAGGACTTCCACCCCATTAGCCTCTACAACACTATTTATAAAATCTTCAACAAAGTTCTTGTCAATAGGCTCAAACCTTTTTTGGATCCTTTCATTAGCCCATCCCAAAAGGGTTTCATTCTTGGCCAATAGATTCTTGATGTGGTCATCTCTAGTCATGAGATTATTCACTCCATGGATAAATTTCATCAGACGATGATGGTTCTCAAGCTTGACATCTCCAAGACTTATGATAGGGTCAATTGGAACTTCCTCTTCAAATTTCTCAGAGCTATGGGGTTTGGAGAAAAACTTATCAAACTTATTGGGGAATGCATTTCTACTGTCACCTATGTTGTGCTACTAAACGGGAACCCCCTGGAGAAGTTCAAGGCCTGTAGAGGGTTGTGGAAAGTGGATCCTCTATCCCCCTACCTTTTCATCATCCTTGTTGAAGTGTTGGCCTCTAACCTGAACTCTTTGGTTTACAGGGGTACTCTGTTGGGTATCAAGCCCACCTCTACGACGCCCCCCAATGTTCTACAACAGTTTGTTGATGATACGATCTTTTTTTGTGTCTCCTCTAATTGGGAAGCTAAGCCTTGAAAATCCTTTCTTAATGCCTATGCTATGGCTTCTTGCCAACAATTAACTATGATAAGAGCAACATTTACTTATTTCACACTAATGCCCAACTCCAAGATAAAGTTTGAAGAATCCTTGGTTGTCAAAAAGCCTCCCTCCCTGGCACCTATCTTGGTCTCCCACTGACTGTTAAGGATGTCTCTAATTCCTTCTGGATCTCGATCCTTGAAAGAATGCAGAAAAAGCTACTTGGCTAGAAAGGTAGACTCTTGAGTAGTGCAGGGAAGTTGCAACTACTTTCCTCCTCCCTCTAGGGGATCCCCGTGTACTTTCTCTCCCTGTTCAATATTTCTGTGGCTATGGCTGCTAAGCTAGAAAAAATTAAAAATACTTTCCTCTGGATGAGAAAGGAAGAAAAGAAGAGGCTCACCTTGGTGGGCTGGGACAAAGTTTGTCTTCCCAAGGCCACAGGCGGCTTGGGAACCCGTAAGATCTAAAGATTCAATAAGGCCCTTATAACTAAAATTGTCTGGAAGCTTCTAAACAAGGATACAGATTGGAGTAGGATCATCGGGGCTAAGTACATTGGTAATGCAGAGTTTTCCTCTGTCCTGAAAGAGGAGGACCTTCCCAGGCGTTCCAAAATCTAGAATAACATCTTAAGCTACAGGGACCCTTTATCTCATGGTTTGAAGTAGATTATTGGAAATGGTTACAAGATGCCACTAAAGGCTTCTTCGATGAAAGGGTCAGCGACTACTTCAGTAATTACACTTGGAGGGTCTTGGAGGACTATTGTGTTGACTTCCCCTTGCTCCTTCATGCTGCTAGAGAGCTCTGGAAGCTTTTGGCTGGTATATTCCTCCCCCTTTTCCCTAGGGATGACTGACTTATATGGAAGTGGGTGATGAATAATGATGAACAGTTAGTACCAAACCGGTACTGAGAGGGGGGGTGAATCAGTATAGACAAGAAAAAACTTTCCCTGAACTAGTTTGACTACAAAGACTGCATTTAGCTAGTAAACAGTAACACCAGTCTAAATTAGGGCACTATCGGTAAAACATAGTGAGAGTATGAAAGACATAAACCGGTAGACACTTAGATCTCCACACAATCTAATATCTCATTTCCACTTCGACCGTATGCATAAACAAGTAATATATCATCAGAAATATAATGACTACCGGTTCAACATGCTTTACCACTTGACAGGAAAATATTAAAGCATCACATGAAAAGCATCACACATGACACAATGATTTTTCATGTGGAAACCCAATTGGGAAAAACCACGGTGGGAATGAATACCCACAAGCTATTCTTTGAACTCTTTTGAAGTCCGTTGTATTAGGAGCCTAGTCTAGTTAAATACTTTTTACAATAGGTTCTGCTAGGAACCGATCCTACTAGGGATCACCCGATTAAGGGATGGCTAAATACCTAGTTAAAGGTTAGAACCCTGTTAAAGGTTACCTCACAAGAGGATTTGAAGAACTCATTGAATTGAGTCACCCTATTAAAGGATTTACACAAATCCTGTTAAAGCTACCCAGTTAAGGGATTTTCCAACTGCTGAAATAGTTAGAAGTCAACAGGTAATACACTGATCTGATAACAACACACAATGCCAAGGAAGATCCTCTTAAGCTCATTTGCTTCTGCAATCACACTCTGTAGGTACCCACGCACTTCTCTGGTCTGGCAAGAATCAAGTATCTCTTCACTTGGATACACACATAACATTTGCCAATAACTTCAAAATGAAAAACATCATCGACCTTATAGGAAACAGATAGGTTGGTAGCATAAACACTAAAGCCTAAACATTTAGGTTTAACAATTCAGCCGGTTCAATCCTGACTGTTAATCACACTGTATTGAATACAACAGTCTTGAATAGATCTCAAGATGTTCTCCAACATTCATTCTTTTCCACTTCAGGAAGTTGATAACCCATCACGCTCTCTCCACCATTTACAGATACTTTGCACATTCTCGAGGTAGATAGGATCAATCTCCATGCAAGATCCTCAAGGAAATCCTTCACGTGCACAAGGATGACGTGGCAAAATGATCTGATCTTCATTACAATGCTAACTTATCACAAGATGTCATCGGTTGAATCACACAAGCTTTGAATGCATCAACCAGAAACCCTGAAGCTGAGACTACCAACCAATAGTCATGCCAAATGAAACCCTGATACAAAACTTCCCATATACCAGTTCTCATTCCAACATATAGCTTCACTTTTTCATATATACTGGTTCACAATATCATATCAGTTCTCACATATACTAGTTCACAATATCATACCGGTTCTCTTGCTAGTTTGCTGACTTCAATATACCAATTCATACTTCAACATATTGACATCAATGACAACATACAATATCATCATGTCATCAAGCTCTACACATATGCCAACAATCTCCCCCTTTAGCATTGATGGTAATATACAAAGATATCTCTCTGCTTCACATCTTCTCCCCAATACTGCAGATATCTTCTCTTCACATCTTCTCCCCCTTTGACAACAATGCCAAAGTGGAGGCACAAATAGCTATGTTCCACTATGTTGCTCCCCCTAAGGAGTAGCACCCTTCAACACACCAATCCTGAAAAAGATTTATCAATGCAATAACTGACTGATGTGGAGCGCACACTTTTAGATCACCTCTTGAAGGGGAACCACCCCTAATTCACCTCTTAAATAGGTAAATGTAGCCTTTGGTAGAGGCTTGGTGAATATGTCTACTAACTGCTCCTTACTAGAAACATGTTCCAATACAACTTCTTTTTTATGAACCTTCTCCCTCAAGAAATGATACTTGACCTCGAAGTGCTTGGTTCTAGCATGTAAAACCGGATTCTTAGAAATATTAATTGCACTTGTGTTGTCACAAAATATACTTATTGGTTCAGATACAGGAACTTTGAAGCCACTTAATACATGCTTCATCCAAATTGTCTAGGTGTAGTTCATAAATGCTGCAACATATTCTGCTTCTGCTATAGATTGAGAGATACAACTCTGCTTCTTACTCATCAATGAATACCAATCTACCACCAAGAAAGAATGCACCACTGGTTGTACTCTTCTAATCTTCCACATTACCAGCCCAATCAACATCTATAAACACTTTGAGGTTGAAATCATTACTTTATGGATACCACAATCCATAATCAATAGTTCCCTTCAAATATCTAAGAATTCCGCTTGACTCCTACCAAGTGGGATTCTCTTGGACTTTTCTAGAACCATGTAGTAATATCCACTGCATGTATAATGTCTGGTCTACTATGTACTACATAGTGCAACTTACCAATCATTGATCAGTATTCCTTCTCATTTACCAACACTGAGTCATCCTCTTTTGATAATTTACAACCGGTCGCCATCGGTGTACCGACTAGTTTGCTATCTTCCATGCCAAAGGTCTTCAACACCTCTTTGACATACGTGGACTGGGTGATAAAGATACCATCTTTCATTTGTTGAATCTGTAGCCTAATGAAGAACTTAATCTCCCCTATAAGTGACATCTCAAATTCCTTCTTCATCTCATTTGCAAAATCATGACTCATCTTGTCATCTCCACCAAAAATTATGTCATCAACAAATACTTCACATATCAGAATCTGATCTCCTTCTGACTTCAAATAGATATTTCTATCTTCACTTGTTCTTTCAAATCCAATCTTCACAACATGGGAGTGTAAGCGTTCATACCATTCTCTAGGTGCCTGCTTCAATCCATACAAGGTTTTATGTAGCCTACACACCATGTCACTATCTTCTGATAGGGAAAACCCATCCGGTTGCTCTAGATACACCTCCTCTTCAAGTATTCCATTCAGGAATGTAGATTTTACATCCATTTGATATACTGTGAATTCCTTGAAGGCTGCATATGTAAGAAGCATACAAACTCCTTCCAATCTAGCTATTGGAGGAAAGGTTTCTCCATAGTCTTCTCCTTCTTCTTGAGCATATCCCTTACACACCAGTCTAGCTTTGTTTCTTACCATTGTGCCATCTTCATTCAACTTATTTTTGAAAACCCATTTTGTGCCAATGACATTTTTATGCTCAAGTATGGGTACCAAAGACCATGTACCATTCTTTTCTATTTGGTCAAGTTCCTCTTCCATAGCCTTGATCCAATCTTCATCTTTATGTTCCTCTTTAAATGTTTTAGGCTCAAATTCAGAGATCATGCAAGAATTTTCTCTGACCTTTCTTCTTTTAAGAATTCCTGCATCCTTATCTCCTATGATCTGCTTTAGATCATGATTCAGTTTTACATTCCTAGGAATGATCTTAGATGTTTCCTCTTGTTTTTCTTCTTCATCCTCATCTTCATCAGCATCAGCATCTACCAGTGTAGGAGCACTGCTACTGGTACTAGGCTGTTTTGCAACCGGTTCCCAGAAGGTTACAACTGGTTCATCTACCACTTGCTCACTATCAATTTCCTTAGGTTTCTCAGAGGTTTCATCAAATCTAACATTGATACTTTCAACAATTCTCTAAGTCCTATTGTTGAAACATTTGAGAGCTTTTCTCTTGGTGGAATACCCTAGGAATATTCCCTCATCACATTTTGCATCAAACTTTCTTTGATGTTCACTCCTCTTGATATAGAATTTGCTACCAAACACTCTAAAGTAGCTTACCATTGGTGTCTTACCGG